>NC_087446.1:41146094-41456719 GCF_036321535.1 Camelus dromedarius
TTTCTGGCCTTCTGACTCTATTTTAAATGAAGCTTCTGTTCATTAATTTTCACACTGCCATCTGAAGCCTGTTAGTCTCTCCTCTCCTCTCCTCCTGGCTGGATTTCCACTTTTTCTGTTTATGAGCAGTGTTCTGACTGGACTGCCCTCCAAGTTCCTCTTTCTTGTCTAAGGATAATCTCAACACTGGTAGAAAGCGGAGGTGATGCACACACCCTGAGCGGAAGGAAGTCCTTCCTGAGCAAGCCCTCCAGCTCTGCATATCCCAAGAGACATCCCAGCCCAACTGTGCTCTTGTGATATTGTGATATAATAAGAAATGTATATTTGGTCTTCCTCCCCAGTTCCTGGCACAGAGCTCCTAAAACCATTGTAATTTCCTAAGTGATAAGAGGTGAAAGGAAGATCTTTTTTCATAGGATTTAGTTTTTGTTCCCAATTCCTGAAATAGTTCTGGAGCAATAAATGTGGAAGGACCGTATGTTGTTCTTCATAATAAGCCCCTTCCAACCAGAAGTGAGTTTACGTTAATGAAGTGACTTTTGAGAAGCCCCTAAGGAAGGGAGCTTTTTGCCAGGGGAACCAACCATGTGATTAGAGAGTTAGAACTTTCAGCCCCACCTCCCCACCTTGAGGGAGGGCAGAGAGGCTGGAGACTGAGTTAATCACAAATGGCCCCTGATTTAGCCAATCACACCTACATAGTGAAACTTCCATAACAATCCTAAGCAAAGAGGTTTGGAGAGCTTCCAGGCTGGTGAACACATCCACATGCTGGGAGGATGGCATAACTGGAGAAGGCTTAGAAGCTCTGAGCCCCTTCCTGCATACCTTGCCCTATGCATCTCTTCCATTTGGCTGTTCCTAAATTGTATCTTTTATAATAAACTGGTAAATGTATTTCCCTAAGTTCTATAAACTGTTTAAGCAAATTATTGAACCCGAGGAGAGAGTCACAGAAACCTCCAACTTGCAGCCAAGTAGGACAGAAGTTGTGGATAACCTGGGGACCTACTGCTTGGGATTGGCATCTAAAATGGGGACAGTCTTGTGGGACAGATCCCTTCTCCTGTGGGGTCTGATGCTATCTCCAGGCAGATAATGTCAGAATTGAATTGAATTATAAAACACCCAGTTGGTATCTGCAGAGAATTGGAGAATAGCTCAGTGTGGAAAACCCACATGTTTGGTATTGTAAGTATGAGTAGAAAAAGAAATGAAGTTTTCTCTTTCATCCCTTCTTCCCTCCCTCAGTCCTACAAAATAGGACAGTGCTTCAGAACTGTCTTTTTGGAGTCACAGACAAAACAGGAGTACTTCCTTGTTATACATTTCTATGTTTTCTGGTCTCCATACAACATGCATAGATTTTATTTATAGTTGGGGGGAAATGGTATTTTTATTAAAAAATCAGAATGAGACAGTGATCCCAGTTTTGTTAAAATATAAAAAAAACAAGAAAAATGAAAAAAACAGTGTGTGTGTGTGTGTGTGTGTGTGTGTGTGTGTGTGTGTAAGAATGCTACCCAACACTGTGAGGCCAAACAAACTGAAATGTCGGAGTTTGGAGCAGAGAAAGGTTTATTGCAGGGCCAAACAAGGAGAATGGGTGGCTTGTGCTCAAAAACCCCCAAACTCCCGGAAGGGTTTCAGCTGAGCATTTTTAAAGGCAAGGTGAGAGAGGGGCATCCCAGAGCATGCTATCAGTTCATGCACAATTCTCTGATTAGTTGATGGTGGTCAATCCTTAGGCACCAGAAGGTCTGGGGGCTATATGTTCATGATCATTAAGTAGTTAATTTCTTCCATTTAGTGGTGGTTTTAGCATCTGAAAAACTCAGGAAATATGCATTAGATGCTATTATCTAGGTACTTCAGAGAGGAGCTAAAGCAGAAGATATGGGGGAAGAGTCTGTCTGGGGAAGGCCCCATAGGGTCCTGCTCAGTTACACGAAGACACTGGCATTCATGATGATCACTGCCCTTGATAGGATTACAGGTGATTTTAATGGTTCATTTGTCTTTTCATCATTTTCCAATTTATTACAAAAATAATACAGATACATCATGCATAACATCCTCATATTTTTTATTTTTTCATGATGTGTCAATGATCCACCAGATTTTAAATCTCAGCCTTCCCCTTTCAATTATGCAACATGGGCATACATCTACATACTAACACACTAGGAATACGGGGGAGCTTACCATCCAGGCTTGAGGCTCTCAGGGGTACTTTTTTCTCCTCTGTCAAATGGAGCTGGTAATTACCATGTAGGGTTGCCTGAAGCATTAAATGAGACAGTGCTCAGAAAGCACCTAGATACTTGGCAAACATTAGCTGTTATTATTATACTTTTTGTTGCCGTTGAGTTGGATTTAAAGATAAATGACTATCCTATAATGTTTTCTGAAATCTATTTTAAATTAACAAACATCTTAGCCCTTATTGTATTCCAGGCACTGCAACAGGTAGGAACTTCTAGGATTAGGAAGGTAGGTACAAATCTGTTACTATGCTCATAGAAATCATTATCCATATCTTTACAAAGGTGATCATGTTTTCCTTGACAACACCAGTCCTAGGCATAAAAATTTTCAAAGGTACAGTCCTAGAGTTGTATTTCTTAGGTTCTGTCCTACCTAACCAATCACAGGGACCCCAGCTCTTCTCAGCCACATGTAAATCAATGAGGTTAGAACACCCCCTCACACCATACACAAAAATAAACTCAAAATGGCTTAAAGACTTAAACATAAGACAGGACATGAACCTCCTAGAAAAGAACATAGGCAAAACATTCTCTGACATAAATTGTAGCAATGTGTTCCTAGGTCAGTCTACCAAGACAATAGAAATAAAAGCAAAAATAAACAAATGGGATCTAGTTAAACTTATAAGCTTTTGTACAGGAAAGGAAACCATAAACAAAATGAAAAGACAACCTACAGACTATGAGAAAAAATTTGCAAATGATGTGACTGATAAGGGCTTAACTTCCAGAATATACAAACAGCCCATACAACTCAATAAAAACAATCAAACAACCCAATGAAAAAATGGGCAGAAGACCTAAACAGACATATCTCCACTGAAGAATACGAACAGCCAATAGGCACATGAAAAGATGCTCGACGTTGCTAATTATCAAAGAAATGCAAATCAAAACTACAATGAGATATCACCTCACACCAGTCAGAATGACCATTAAAAAACTTCACAAACGATAAATGCTGGAGAGGGTATGGAAAAAGGGGACCCTCCTACACTGTTGGCAAGAATGTAATTTGGTGCAGCCACTATGGAAAACAGTATGGAGATTCCTTTAAAAACTAAAAATAGACTTACCATATGATCCACAATTCCACTCCTGGGCATATATCCAGAGAATACTCCAGTTTGAAAAGACAGTGCCCAATGTTCACAGCAGCACTATATACAATAGTCAAGACATGGAAACAACCTAAATGTCCATCACAGATGACTGGATAAAGAGGTTTGGTATACACACACACACACACACACACACACACACACACACAATGGAATACTATTCAGCCATAAAAAAGAACAAAATAATGCTATTTGCAGCAATATGGATGGACCTAGAGATTATCATACTGAGTAAGTCAGACAGAGAAAGACAAATATCATATGATATCACTTATATGTGGAATCTTAAAAAAAGGAGACAAATGAACTTATTTATAAAACAGAAAGAGACTTACAAGCATAGAAAACAAACTTATGGTTACCAAAGGGGGAAGGATGTAGGGAGGGATAAATCAGGAGTTTGGGATTAGCAGATACAAACCACTATAAATAAAATAGACAAAAAACAAGAGCCTACTGTATAGCACAGGGAACTATATTCAATAGCTTGTAATAACCTATAATAAAAAATGC
The DNA here is from genome assembly GCF_036321535.1 of Camelus dromedarius. Classification (NCBI taxonomy): domain Eukaryota; kingdom Metazoa; phylum Chordata; class Mammalia; order Artiodactyla; family Camelidae; genus Camelus; species Camelus dromedarius. The sequence goes on from NC_087446.1 coordinate 41,150,002, forward strand.
CAGAATGCCAGCAAAAGAGTAGTACATGCCAGGATGAGAGGCTACTTTGGTCAGCAAAGGACACACTGAATTTAGATGGAACTTTTTAACTGAAGTATAGTTGATTTACAATGTTGTGTTAGATTCTAGTGTACAGCACAGTGATTCAGTGAGACTCCCTTACAAATGGAGATGTCCCTTGCAAATGTAAGTGTTTCTTACAAAAAGGTAACTCCTACTAGATTTTAGAGCTCTTCCCAGGTCAACTGTTTCTCAGAAAATAACCAGCTTAAAACAATATGTCAAAAGAGACATATTTTAAGCTGGCAAATTCTGCTCCCTTATAGCTCCAAGTTGGGAAACAAGAACATGCCCAACCTTCACACCACGAAGGCCATTCACTCTCTCAAATGACGAGGCTATGTGAAAGAAGAGTTTGCCTGAAGACGTTTCTATTGGTGCCTTACCAAGGAGGGTATCCAGTATCTCTGTGATTACCTCCACCTGCCCCCTGAGCTACAGCTGTCCTGAGACTGGCAGGTCAAGGCCCAAAGGTCTGGAGGGAGAGTGACCTGCAAGACTCACGTAAGGGGAAGCCTACAGAGACACCTACAGATGTCTGTGTCCCACAGAGATGTGCTGTGCCCCACAGTGTGGACAAGAAAGCCGAGGCTGGGGCAGGGTCAGCAACCAAATTTCAATTTAGAGGTGGATTTGGTCATGGACATGGGCAGCCACCTCAGTAAAGTTGAAGAAGATTGTTTTGTGCTGAATAAATCTGTAGCCAGAAAAGTGTGTGTGTATGTGTGTGTCTCTGTGTGTGTATAAAACAATCAGGACCTACAGGACCCTCCTTAGTACAACAGCTCTTCTGTGTTCCCTGTTTCTTATTTGTAGAAAAAGATTTTGGTCCCCTAGGCATTCCCTGAGTTCCAAAGAGCAGAGTCAAGCAGTTACTAATTAGGGAAGTGAGGGAATGCGGAAACAAAGGAAAAGCAGTCAAGAAACAATAGTTCAGCAATAAAAACAGTTTTAGTTCCTCCTCAAGGGATATACATAACAATCTGACGCATCTCTTTGAGTTGTTATGCAGAAACTAAGACACCCCCCCACCCTTGTGGAGGATGATGACTACATGCTGACCATAAGCATGTAGACTCAGACTGGCTGGAATCAGGAGGTTGATGATAAAGATTCCTGAAATATCATTCTGTTACCACCAACCAGTCAGAAGAAAGTCCGCAAACTACAATCCTGACCCTAAATGTTGCCTTTCAAAACCCTTCCCTGAAAGCCTTCAGGAAGTTTGGGTCTTTTAAGCACAACTTGCCCATTCTTCTTGCATTTCTTGCATGGTGTTGTCGACTGAAATAAATGCGCAGCCTTAAAGTTGAGAGTTATGTTTTATTTAGCGGGAGGACTTGAGCAGGGATGACAGCCTCTCAGATTGCTCTGAGGGACTACTCCAAAGAGGTAGGGGAGGAGCTAGGATATATAGGAGCTTTACAACAAAGACCAGGTAGTTGGAACAATAAAAGATTGCTTGTTATCTGAAGAAGCCAGGCATCTCAAGTTAAAGAATGTAGTGCTTTTCTAAGTACGGGAGGAAGCAAACTTTTGGGCTCATTGAATTCATTCCTTTGACAAGCATCTAGCTATCTAGGGCCATTATCTTGTCCTTTATTATTCTGAGTCCCCTCAGAGTGCACCATTGTGAGTGGCTGCAGAGGTTGGGCTGCAGGCTTGTCTTCCCTGGGGGGTGGCGGCAGCAGCTGATGACTTGATGGCTTCAGCATTCTTTGTTTACTGATATGGTTTGCAGTATTTTTCATTCACAGTGCCCTGAAGTAAAAACTGTACTTTCCTTCACCACAGACCAGTGTCAGTAAATTGGCTTTGATGTGCAGTGGGCAAACAGAACCAAGTTTGGTTTAGTAACAATATCAACCTCCAGTTGTCTATCAGATAAAATCCATCCACTTTTAGTACAGCACCATAAGCTCACATAATGAGATCAATTAGTTTGAGTGAATTCTCTCATGTAGGGGAATAGGATTTGCCACTCCAAAATATGTCTCTTTGGCATATTAATTATTCCAAGCTGGTTATTTTCTGAGAAACAACAGACATGGGGAAAACTCTGAAAACTAAGAGTCACCCTTTTGTAAGAAATATTTACATATGTATAAGGGAAATCTCTATTTGTAAGGGTGTCTCCCTCACTGTACCAGGAAAAGGAGGATGACCAATTCTCTAGAAACTCAGCAGTGGAGAAGGCAAACACTAAAGTCTGCATCACAATCTTACCCCTGTTTACTGTGCTTTTCCTGGTAATCTTCCACAACTTACCCTCCCCATCCTCAACATCCTCTTGTCTTTAGACAAAAATTGTATTTGAGACCATTTTGGTGAGTTCCTCAGTTCTTCTGGATCTCTCCCATGTATATGTGTTATTAAACTTTGTTTGATTTTCTCCTGTTAATCTGTCTCACATCAATTTAATTCTTAGGCCAACCAAAAGAACCCAGAAGGGTAAAGGAAAATATCTTCTTCCCCCACACCCATACTTGAGAATCTCAGGGTCAAATCCAAACCATCTGCCCTGCAGTGGAGACCTGTGAAGTTGTATTACTCAGGATTCCCCAGAGAAACAGAACCAACAGTATGGATAGAAAGAAAGATGTAATAGGAGATTTATTATAAGACCTGGCTTATGAGGTGATGGAGGCTGGGAAGTCTCCTGACCTGCTGTCTGCAAGCTGGGGACCCAAGAAAATGGTGATGTAATTCAATTTGAGTCCAGAGACCTAAGAATTAGGGTGTTAGTGGTGTGAGTCCTGATCTGAGTTCAAAAGCCCAAAAAGCAGCAGCACCAATGTCCCAGGGCCGAGGATAGATGTCTCAGCTCAAGCAGAGAGAACTGATTTATTCTTTCTCCACCTTTTGTGTTCTATTTGGCTCCCTCAATGGATTGGACGATGCCCAGTCTCTTTGGGGAGAGCAATCTGCTTTACTATGTCTACCTCTTCAAATGCTAATCTCTTCCAGAAACACCCCTGCAGACACACCAGCTATCTGGGTATCCTTTAGCCCAATCAAGTTGACACGTAAAATTCACCATCACAGGAGTGATGGAGGAGAACCCTACGGGGCCTTCCCAGGACAGACCTCATGCCTCTTGATTTCTAATACCTTGTATAGTCATCTCCAAATAAGTTTTATGTTATATCCTTCAATTTTTCTCATGTTCTAATTCATTTCTTTGATAACTTGGTACAAAGTTTCCCCAACTTTCTCCATTTGTGGCATTCTTAGTGTCTTGGTAATTTTTCTAGGGTCACTAGGCCAAAAGAAATACCTAATGGGTCCATTTATTAATTAGCTCAAATAATAAGTATTTGTGTATGAACAACTTAATAGCTGTTTGGAAAAAAATTATACATGTAAATTGAAAGAAAAAATATAACTTCATTCTTAAATAACCAAAATTACTTCTGAATGGATATGTAGCCTGTTGGGCACCAGAGAGCTTCTCAAACCTTGGGATCAGACTTGTTAAAAATGATTAAAGGAGACAATTTAGGTGATACAAACAACCTTTATTTAACACCTCACTGCAAAATAGGGCAGATGGCAAGAAATTTTTATAGGATAAAGAATAAGGAACGAGGAAAAGGAAAATAGAAAAGGAACAAGGAAATAAGTATAGAGCCCAGTGTTGGTTTGTTGTTTAGGGACTGGCTGGACGGATATCCTGCAGTTCTGGTCAAGCAGAGCATTTACAGGGACATGACAGTTTTCTCAGTTTTGGTTTGCTGATGTGGCACCCAGGGTAGGAGCGGCTCCACTTTGGGTCTAGAAATTTATTTCAACAACCATACACCACCGTCCTCATTCCCTGTTTCTCATTGCTTTGCACAATACTTCACAAGTGTATGCCATGGTGAGAGAGGCTGCACGATGTAAAGCTGATCCTGTGAACTACCTTGAGCTTACAGTTAGTGCAACATCTGGACAGATGTTGTGCTTCTCTGGAAGTTTTCAAATGTCCTGGGGCATCCCTGTGAGTTTGCTGCAGCACCCCAGGGCTCCCTGGAGCACAGCTTGAGAACCATGGCCTTGGTAGGTATTTTAGCCCTTTTATACAAATATCTCTGTGGACGGGGCATGTTGGCTGCCATTCCCATAAACAAAGAATATTGCCCACCATCCAGTTCTACAAGGATCAAGCATTTAGCCACTGCAGCTACCCTCAAATGGTGCACCCTGAGAGGAATTCAGGATGGAGAAAACAAGAAGCCTTCTGTGCTTTGGATACTGGCCCTCAATAGTTAAGATGCAAAGCTAAGGAATAAGTTCAAGGAACCCAGATTCTTGCATCTCCCCATTCACAGAAAAGCACTAAAATTATTAACATGAAATGCCTGTTTTTTGTGATTAGCAGTAAACTTTTGATGTTCAACAACATGGTTTTTTTTCCAGCCAAAAAAACTCCTATATATCCTGACTCCTCCATAACCTTTTCAGAGCAGAGCCTCAGAGCCACCTGAGAGGCTGTCTCCTGGCTATACTTCTCAGTAAGGTCCCCAAGTAAAACAACTTACAACCTTTAGGTTGTGCATTTTACCTCAGTTGACAACTCTGTTTCGCTTAAAAAAAATTTTTTTTTCTCCATTTTCTTATCTGAAGTCTTATTGGCCTGAGTCATTCAACTACTGGCGTATACTGAGTGTGAACAGCACAAAAAGAATATTTTGGCTATCAGAAGAAAATGTTAATGAAAATGATGAAAAATGGGGAAAAAAGGAAGTCTTAGAAAATGAGACAAGAAACCATGATCTTACTAAATCATCCAACACGTGTCAAAGTGCATCATAAATCAGGGCCAACTTTGGTGTTTGGCTTTGGTTGAGGGTTAGACTAGAACAGAAGGGAAACTACAATCCCACAGCAAAATGTAGGGTTTTTTTGTGTTTTTCCAATATTTAAAAGCCAAGTGTTAAAAAGAAATAATAAGCCCCGAGTGGAGTCTTTTGCCCCTTATTGCAGCAAGCCAGGACTTAATTATGGTTTCAACCCCTCCCTGAAATGTGACCTTTAAAAGTCCACCTGAAATTTCCTGATCAACACCAGTGAGGTGATCTGTGTGATAAAGATCTCTCCCTATCCCACCCCCCTCCCCTCAGAAAGAAAAGAAGGTGTCCTGGCCCAAAATGACTCTTTTTCCTTTTTTTTTTTTTTTTTGCTAATGACTTCTTTGCCTCACCCTCTTTCCAGAAGAGCCTTCCATCTTGTACCCTCCTCTGAGCGCCCTTTCAGTTCATAGATGGGATGCAGCTCTTTCATGAATCACCGAATAAAGTCAATTAGATCTTCAAATTTACTTGGATGACTTTTGTTTTTTTAGCACAAGAAGAAGAGGAAGAAGCACAAGGAGAGGAAGGGAAGAGGAAATGGTCGCTCCCCTCACATAATTTTTTTAAATTACTCTTTCGGCAATCATCTATATTCCCTCGCCTAGAGGCAGTCACGTTTGCACCAAATGGGTTAATGCAAGATGTGAAAGAAACTATGCCTGGTCAGAGCTCGGGCCAGAAAGGACTAAAGAAACTCTGACCTTGCACAGTGCTTCCCGCTGGCCCATTCTGTCCCAGCCTCGGTGAGGCGGTCTTGTCCAGGCCTATTCAACTCTTTCTTTTGTTCCATTTTAGGTATCTTTGTATTCTAGTCTCTGGGTCCATCTGGACCAGAACAAGATGAAGCAAAGCCCCACAGCGGGAAGACTTTGGTTGTGCTCACAGTTGCTCAGATCTTGTGGAGCTGTTAAATTCCCAGTCCTTCCGGAAGTGGGGGCTATAGTTCTTGCCCCAGGAGGAACTGTAATTATCCAAGTGAGCAGGCCCACATGGGTGGTTCCTTAAAAACTGTGAGTCATACAGTCAAAAAATGGAAAAAACAGATCCTGAAATCTGTGTATAACAGAGAGCACTGTTTCAGAATCAGGGGTACATTTTTGCTTTTGCTTCCAGATTCCTGAACTTAGGTTTCACTTTATAGAAATCTGAGCTGGTGGTAAAAGGAGCAAAAATGAATATGTTACGAGCCCCTTGGTTCATAATCGGAGTTTTCTTGTTGCCCAGCCTTAGAACAAGGAGCAGCAGATAGATTTTGTTCTCATCTCACAAAGCAGCTGCGCTGACGCTTCAAGCAGCCAGCTGTAATGTCAGCAATCGACTTGACGTTGGTAATTTCACAAGCTAAATTAAACACTCCAGGCTGGTTCTTAAGCACTGGCAATAAGGGAAGTCAGTGAAAAGAACCAGCCCCTCAGTCCCTGGAGGAAAAAGTTTCCCTTGTTATAAACTAAGAGGGAAAAAAGGCGAGACATCATATTTTAAATTACTAATTAGCTATTTCAGGCTGCAGCCAAAGCACTTATCTGTTGGACTAAATATATCACTGTAATGGTTTTGCTTAATGTTGTTTGGAAAGTTAAAAGTCGACAAAGTGAAATATTCAACTCATTTGCACCATCATTAAGAAATGAATGAAAGCCATGGCATTTAAGAGTTGAATGTGGTGCTGTTAACACTAACAAGAAGCATCCTTTGAGCCTTTTCCCAGAGCCCAGGCGGGCCTCCAGATTTCATGAACCAGGAATGACTAAATAAGTGGGATTACAGAAGATATGGAAATCAAAACATCTGCCCACAACTGTCTCCTTTGACTTCAGGAGCTGTCAATTTCCAAAGCCAAACTGAAGAATAAACATTTTAAAAAAAGGCACAGAAGACAAATCGCTTGCCCTTAACCATGTCATTACACAAGTCCACCAATGAGATTCTTGGAAGAATCACAACTACACCATTAGAGAAAGTGGGAAGGTAGACCTGAGGCTTCAGGTGGCGTCTAGTTTAGACTGTGTAAGAAAGTTAATTTAGGAACAGGGAAAATGGAAAAATACAGGTGCCAGGGCTATGAAATCCACCAAAGAAGAGAAATAAGAAAGGAAAGTATGGTGCAATTATTGTCTAAACCACACAGAACTCTGAGAGTTTGTGGAGGAAGCCAGCAACCACAGGTGTTTCCACTAAGTCAAATGGACAATGACCCTGAGTGTTACCCAGACACAGATTGGGGAAGAAAGAATGAGTAGAGACCTCAGATTTGGGATCTCAGGTGCAGGTTCTGCTAACAACACAATAATGGCAGCACACAAATTCTTTCTTCCCTCATGGTCTTTGAACTTGCTCTTTCTTCTACTCCAGACATGCCCCCCGTTTTCACATGGATGGTTGCTTATAGTCATTTACCCCTCTGTGAGCTTTCTCCAATCCCTAGTCACTCTCCACCATATCACTCTGCTTTAACGCCTTCATAGCACTGACCATCACCCGAATTCATCTTATTTATTATCTGAGTGTTTGTTCAGTCTGTCTCCCTCGTGGCCATAAATGTTTAACAACCAGCTGTTGGGGAGGAGAAACGATAGTAAATACATGTAGCGCACAACTTCCAGATAATAATAAAACATGCAGTACTCTTTATTGTAAATTCCGTATCGTCAATTGATTCTCACAGGTTGTCTTTGAGGACTTTTGCCACACGATTGTATCTGTAGCCAAACTGTGGTTGCAAGTCAACCATGATTTGACAAATAGAGTTGCAGCCCAATCTTCTCATTCTTTTCCCAGTAGAAATATTGTCATTAAATCTGATATGTCATCAGCTGTTGAACCATTTCTCACCCTCATACAAATTATATTCACTAAATGGGCACCTCTTTCAGCTTCCACATGGTTGGTTGCAACAGTGCTAACCATGCCTTTAGATTTTTGTGCAGTTACAAGGATTGGAACATTGTTTATTATAGCTGGCAAAATTCCTGACAATGTAATGAGGCACACTCCTGAGTCAACCCAAGCTCTATGCCTCTCCAGCCTAAGGTAGTAGTAGGAGTACAAGAGGGTGAAGGACACCTGGAACATATCACATGTACACAGATCCTTTCCTAATACAAAACATAGTACTATGGGGGATGGGTATAGCTCAGTGGTAGAACATATGCTTAGCATGCAAAAGGTCCTGGGTTCAATCCCCAGTATCACTATTAAAAAAAAAGGAAGTAAAGAAAAAAAAATTTTAAATACTAGTATGTTGGTTTTGACTATCTTAAAATCTTTCTATACTTGATTCTTAGTCTTCCTGGGATGGAAAGACTGGGAAGAATGCTCCCATCCCAACTCCCGATGGCCAGCTATTAAGGATGATAATTACAACCCTAATTATTAGAAGATTCTAATCAGAGATTTTGGTCAGACAGAGAACCTGGAACTGCAGACATCCAAAGCAATTCTTCTCACTGTCAGACCATCTTTTTATAGATGTTGTGTCATGGGTTTCATCTTAAAATCTTAAAAGAGTTTTGGTCTCCTGACTCACACTGTTTAATTCTGCCTACTCACTGAGGTCTGCAGCTTCCCCCTAGGCTGGTCATGTAAGTGGATGTGGCATTTCTCTAGCTCTTAGGCTATGGAGATGTATTTGTTTGCTAAGATGTCATAACAAAATACCACAAACTGGGTTGCTTAAACCACAGAAATTTACTATCTCAGATGTCTGGAGGCTAGAAGTCTGAAATCAAGGTGTTGGTAGGGTTGGTTCCTTCTGAGAGCTGTGAAGGAGAATCTGTTCCAGGTCTCTCCTTGGTTTTCTGGCTGTCTTTGACCTTCCTTGGCTTGTGGACACATCATCTTGATTCCTGCCGTCACCTTCACGTGCTATTCTCCCCATGTGCCTGTGTCCAAATTTCTCCTTTTTATAAGGACACCAGGCATATTAAAGTAGGAGCACCCTACTCCAGTTTGACCTCATCTTAATTATATCTGCAATGACCTTATTTCCAAGGTTACATTCTTAGGTACTAGGATTAGGACTTCACATGAATTTGTAGTGGAGCACAGTTCAAGCCATAATAATAGGTGCTTTTTTGGGGGGTCTAACTCTAAATACCTTTAAACTAGATAGGATTCTAGTTTAAGTATATTTTCTCTCTAATTAAAACATTTTAAACTTTATGGGATCTTTCATTCTTTTGTGGCTTTAGGACCTTACAACTTTTAGAGATATTTAAAGATACATCACACAGCTCTGCCTGTCTTGGGATCAAGAACTCAAGAGGTCATTCTTCTGACAATTTGATTTGAGTCAACAGTGTTCAGTGCTGGATAACATGCTATGAGCGTACATTATATCTTTGAAATCCACTCTGAAATCTCTACTCTGTTACTCCCATAATCTGCCTAGAAATTCAACAAAACAGTTCAGTGAGTACTTGGCTACAAATCAGTTCTAAGATGAGCATTTCCCCCCACATTTTAACGTCTCTGAAATCAGAATTTGTGTATGATCTCTGGCATGTGATAGTTAAATTAGCAGCATTTTTTCTTTTTGATAGACATAAAATAATGATACGATCTTAATTGTGGTATCTTAATGAAGTACAGTATTGAATATGTTCTATTTGCAGACACTGCCGAGTATTTAGAATCTACAGAATAGTAGAAGAAAGAAGAGATAGCTGCCTTTACAGTCTCTTAGGAGAGACAAATAAACAACAAACTTCAGTGTAGTGATTTGAGGGGATAATTTTTTTTTGTGGACTCCTGATTCTCATTTACCCACTGCCCTTTTCATTCATACTGCATTGTAATTATTGGTTTCCTTGCCTATCTTCTCCTCTAGCATCTTGAGGGCAAGTGTCCTATCTTAATCACCCTTATATCCTCATTGTCCAGCACTGAGCACGGCCCATAGTCAAAGCTAAATGATTAAATGAATGAATGTATCTCTAAGCCAACATTGTGTTGGAAAGTCACTAAAGAAAACTCAGAATTTATCCTTAATTATGGAAACCAAGTCAAGTTTAATTGTTTACTCCAACAGGACTTTCAAGCAGGACTGCCCAGAATGCATATCATTAAGTGAGTTTTTGCCATGGTGGTTCTTGGTGTTGGAAAATTATGGTAAAGTGTAAGAATTGTTCTGTGGTTTGTACTGATCTCACAGACATGTGTCAACTGGGCTGTAATATAATTCAGAAACATGGGGGTGTGGAGTGAGGTCTTCCCTCTATTCCAGGGAGGAGTTCTGCCACCTTCAGGGTCCTATTTTGCTCTACTTTGTTCTCAAGTTCAGACAAAATTGAGCTTAGGTGAGCTTTAACTGGCATTTTGAAGAAGTAAATAGGTGCAGAATCAAGGAACAGAGCAAGATTAAGACTTAATGATGCAAGTGCAAAATAAGGCATGGGTGTTAGTTTTCTATTGCTGCATAGAAAATTATCATAAATTTATCAGCTTAGCACAATAATTTTTATTATCCCACAAGTTCTGTGGGTCAAGAGTCTGGGCATGGCTAGCTGGGTCCTCTGCTTAGGGTGGAGGCTATAAGCAAGGTGTTAGCCAAGCTGTGTTTTCATCTGGAGGCTCAACTGGAGAAAGATCTGCTCCCAAGCCCCTTCAGGTTGTTGGCAGAACTCAATTCCTTGTGGTTACACAACTGAGATTCCTGTTTACTTGCTGGTTATGGCAGGTGGCTGCTCTCAGTTCTGAAGGCACCTGCAGCTCCCTGCCATATGCCCTTTCCATAGACTCATAACATGGCCCTATATTTTAAAGCCAGCATTGGAGAGAGAATCTCTGACTGAAGGGAGAGCCCAGTCCTCTGTTAAAGACATTTATCTGATTAAATCAGGTCTGCCCGAGATACTCTCCCTTTTGATTAACTCAAAGTCAACTGATTTGGGACCTTAATTACAAATGCAAAATCCCTTCCTCTTTGCCATATTCTGTTGACTAGAAACAAGTTACCAGCCCCATCCAAACTCAAGGGGAGGTGATTACATAGGTAGGAACATTAGGGAGGAAATCAGAAGACCCATCTTAGAATTCTGCCTGTCTCTGCATAGATAACCCCTCACTTCAGCTCAAAGCCATGGAAAAATCATAACTAGGAAGTTAACTTCATGGAATTCCAGGATTGGAAAGGACCTCTAGAGTCTTTAGTTATAACTAGACCTGGAAAATGAATACTTATCCCTTTATAGATCTCCACAGAAAGTGAGTCTGTTTATAATCAGTCCTTGTGGATAATAAAAGTTAGTGCTTCCAGAGGGGAGATAGGTTACTTATCCCACACCAGGTCCAGTTCCTTAGTAGTGGCTTTCTAGCTTTCTAGGGCATGGAGTTGGGAAGGTTATGAAGCTAAGAGCTCAGTGGAAAAGAATTCTGGGATCATTTACTGATGTCTGTCTAGGAAAGGATAGTGGGAACAAAGATATGATGTAGTTGCCAATGTCGTAATGAGAGGAGGACCAGAACAGAAGATCTCTGTTCTAGTCCCAGCTCAAAACGAGCAGGTGACTTTGAGTAAATCACTTTACTTCTCAGCCCTGTTTGTTCACCCGTTTAAAAAAAAAGGGGAAAAAAGCTGCCTCCTAGAGTTTTCTTGACAATTAAATGACATAGCTCAGATGAAGTTGTTCTATAATTGTAAATCACTAAACAGCCATAAGAAGTTATTGCCATCTAACTTCTTGAAAGAAATTATTCCTGTACATCTTCTGATGCAGCCTTTGTCTCCAGCACCTTATTTCTGCTTTCTTCAAATCTCAGGTAGGAAATAGCTTTCTCACACTTGCACTTGGCTCCCTGGAATAGATGTCTGCCTTGTCAAACTGACAAACAGAACAACAAGACCATCATGGCCAGCAAGTCAACCCTAGTGTCTTTTAACTCCTTTGAGTTTGATATGTTAAGATCATGGTTCACCTAAACAAACTACCAACGTTACTTTAAAATCGTGGGTAAACCTTCAGATTGTTGAAAGTTTGGACTATACAGGTACATGGAGCAATCTTGGGATCAGAAAAACAAATATTTATAAAGTCAATGCAGTGCAACTGCCCTGAACTCTTTTTACATGTAGGAAATGTCAGTTCAGGAGCTCATACCTACGGGCCCAGCTTGTGTCCCTCTTCAGTAACTGGTTTTTCTGGTATCAAGCAGAGTATGCAAGAGAGGGAACAGTTACCACCCATCAAATCCTAGCTCCATCAAAGTGTGGTCTGGGGACCAGCAGCACTGGCATCACCTGAGAGCTTTTTAGAAATGCAGACTCTCAGGCTGCAACTCAGACCTGTCGAATCAGAATTCACATTTTAATGAGCTCTCCAGGTCATTCACTTGCATGTTAAAATTTAAGAAGCCTGTACTAAACTTTCCAGACTAGTGTACCTCAGACCTCTCTAAACAGTTTGGGATATCCAGCCTCTATCAATTGGTCTTTATTTTGCAGGCATTACTGTCATTTTACTTTATTTTAAAATTTTTTCATCAGTTACAATTTGTTGATTTCTGGTGTACAGCACAATGTCCCAGTCATGCATATACATACATATATTCATTTTCACATTCTTTTTCATCAAAGGTTATTACAAGATACTGAATATAGTTCCCTCTGCTATACAGAAGAAAAATTTAAATCTATTTTTATGTATAGTGGCTAGCATTTGCAAATCTCAAACTCCCAAATTTATCCCTTCCCACTTCCTCTTCCCTGGTAACCACAAGATTGTTTACTATGTCTGCGAGTCTGTTTCTGTTTTGTAGATGAGTTCATTAGTGTCCCCTTTTTTTCTTTTTTTTTAGATTCCACATATGAGTGATATCATATGATTTTTTTTTTTCTTTCTGGCTTACTTCACTTAGAATGATGATCTCTAAGTCCATCCATTTTGCTGCAAATGGCATTATTTTATTCTTTCTTAAGACTGAGTAGTATTCCATTGTATAAATATACCACAATTTGTTTATCCAGTCATCTGTCAATAGACATTTAGGTTGTTTCCATGTCTTGGCTATTGTAAATGGTATAAATATTGTAAATAGTGCTGCTATGAACATTGGGATGCACATGTATCTTTTCAAATTAGAGTTCCCTCTGGATATATGCCCAGGAGTGGGACTGTTAGATCATATGGTAAGTCTATTTTTAGTTCTTTGAGGAATCTCCTTACCGTTTTCCTTAATGACTGCACCAAACTACATGCCCACCAACAGTGTAGGAGGGTTCCCTTTTCTCCACAACCTCTCCAGCATTTATCATTTGTGGACTTTTTAATGATGGCCATTCTGACTGGTGTGAGGTGATACCTCATTGTAGTTTTGATTTGCATTTCTCTGATAATTAGCGATATTGAGCATTTTTTCATGTGCCTATTGGCCATTTGTATGTCTTCACTGGAGAATTGTTTAAGTCTTCTGCCCATTTTTGGATTGGTGTCATTTTATTATTATTTGTTATTGTTGTGATTCTATTTTTAAAATTTATTTATTTACTTATTTTCCAGCTTTATTGAGATATGATTGACCTAACACTGTGAAGTTTAAGGTGCACAACATAATGATTTGATATATGTTTATATTGCAAAATGATCACTACAATAAGGTTAGTTGACACATCCATTACCTCACGTACTTACGTACTGTGTGTTTGTGTGTGGCAAGAACATCTAAAATTGCTTTCTTAGCCATGTTCTAATGTACAATACTTTATTGTTAACTATGGTCACTATGTTGTGCATTAGATCCCCAGAACTTACTCATCTTATAATGAAGTTTGTACCCTTTGAGCACCCTCACCCATTTCTCCTCTCTGCACCCCGGCATTTTAAACATGACCCGCAGTCTGTGCTCTAGCTGCTCTTCCACTTCGCACATGGCAGTGGGCAATCTGATCTATTAGCAGTTTCTATGTAAGATGAGAGAGCACATTATTAGGATTTTGCCAACTTATTTTTTAAAGGTTGCACTTGTGACCTGTTTGTTAGAAAACAGTTCAATTACGAACTGATTTGGACACACTCTGTGACAGTCCAACACAAATTTGGTGGTGTTACAATGACTGAAATGTCAATATCCTTATAGATCTAGTTATACAGAAAAACAGACACACATCTGACTCTGACTCTGACTCTTTGCTTCATCCAAAGGATATATGAGACTCCAGTGAACTCCCAGGGAGCCTTATCATGTTCACATCTAGATCCTCTCTAGGGGCTTTTAAAGTTTTTGTAGCGGAAGCTGAAGTAATAACGGCACATGCCTGAAAGACAAGGCTGTAGATGTAGAAGAGAAGGAAAATGGTGGGAAAAGAAGACAGGAAAAGAAGGTCTGGATCTCATTAATCTGTAACCCAGGTGTCCTGGGTTCTTGTGAACTGTCTCTTCTCCAGCTTTGAAAACAGGGCTCAGTTTACACAGAGCTTCAGAGAACATTATCAGTCTTAGTAGAGATGCTGTAGAAGACAAAAAGAAGGCAAATATTGTATCTTAAGCTGCAAACACCCTAGTAAAACTCCTCAGTAGAACTTTCTGTTATCCATCAGCTGTGGGCTGCCGTACAACGTCTCTCTCAATACATTTTCCTCCCAGACCTCTAACTTTTCCATCTTCTTGCCCTGAATAGACATTCTTTCCAATGGAACAACATGGCCCTGTGTCAGATCTTCCCATTTTGTATAACTGCGCATTGCTTACTACTCTCTTTAAGAAGGATGATTCCACGTTGTACTCAGGAAACAAATGTTTCTCCAGTGATGGGGCGCTAACTTCCTTATGGGGCTGCTGGGGATTATGAATAACAATCAACCTGCAGTCTAATCTGCTGGGTCAGGGTTTGGGTTTTGGAGTCAAAATTCTGCTCATGTAAATTACTCAACCCCTCTAAGCCTCACCTTCTTAATATGTAAAATGAAGTGTGGATCTTGAACATTGCAGGCTGTATTACAAACAATCAAAGCAATGCCTACCTTATATGTTTGGGGAGGGTCGTGTCAGATATTATATGAAAAGTATTTCCCTAATCCCAGTGCCTGACATCAAATGATAAATGGGTTATAATAGTAATGATTAAATCATCCAAACCTCCATCACTCCAAGTATATGAACGTCTACCAAATTAAACTCTAAATACTCATTTTAAAAAACTTTTTTAAAATGAAATATAGTCAGTTTACAATGTTGTGTCAATTTCCGGTGTACAGCACAATGCTTTAGTCATATATGAATATACATATATTCGTTTTCATATTCTTTTTCACCGTAAATACTCATTCAATAAGACTATTTAATGACTAGTGCATGCATAGTACTGCAAAAACAAAATAAGGAGAAATGAAGTAGGGGATACATAACCAGCTACCGAGACCCAGCTATGTGTCAGGTAAATCATCTTATTTATTCCTCCAAGTAATGTAATGAGAGAGATTAGTGTCCTCGTGTCCACGGATAAGGAGACAAGAGCTCTGAGAGGTGTTGAAGGACGGAGGGAATGAAAAGTGCCCATGGTACTAAGAAGGTATCCTGAGACTGAAAAACGAGGCAGGCAGCTCAATATAATCAATGGATGAATTTATTATAGGGTCACTTACTCACACGCTGTGATGGGGCAACAGCCATCTGGAAGCATTTGCAGCTGCACTCAGCACCACTGAGGGGCCATTGGGACAATTTACAGTTAGCCCAGGGTATGGGGGTTGGTTCTTGGAAACAGCACGCATTCCTGAGTCAAGATTTATGAACGGGCAACTAGTCTCGTGGGTGCCAGGAAAACACCAGTGAAAGTTTTCATCACTATTTGGGGACTAACAGAGCATAGAGGCTACCTGGTCCTAAAGATTATTAAACATTATCTATTAACTACAAAGCCCTGGATGGCAGAGAGGTGATTTACTGCACAGTACAGTCCTGGGTAGGGTCAGCAGGAGGACAGGAGAAACTGTAAGGGCCCAAGATGGCATCAGTTATGCTAACAGCCATACAAGAGGTTATATAACTTGCCCAAAAGGCACAAGTCTGCATTTGCACCCAGGTATGTGAGGCTCAGGAGCCCTTTCTCTTCTATAAATTTCAGACCTCAAAAGTAGAATATGTGATCAAATCTTAAATTCTAAGGAAAAAAGGAGAAGAGCAGTGTTAGATACTAGGAGAGAAGAAACAGAAAGGTAGAAAGGGGAAGACAGGAAAGAGAATCAGTTGTTGAAGGAGGGATAAGAGGGCAGCAGAATAAGAATATAGAAATGAATATATGTATATTTATGTATGACTGAAGCATTGTGCTATACATTAGAAATTGACACAACATTATAAACTGAATAAAAAAAACTCGATAAAACTCAATTAAAAAAAAAAAAAAGAGGGCAGCAAAAGGAAGTTGGAGGCTGACTCCTCTGGTCCGGTCTATGACAGTGGCTGGTGATGAGCCGGCGCCTGAAGCTCACTTTGTCACCTTCAGTGATGTGTGAACTAGCACCAAGAGGAAATGCATCACTTCTGTGGTTTACCAACAACTGCAGCCAACAACAACTGATATTGCTCTCTCTGTGGAGAGGCTCAGACAGAAGTATTTTTACTTTCTATTACAACTTAATTCTCTGTCTTATAATTTATTTTTGTACTACCCAATAATTGTCTCATGTGGTTTCGTCTCATGCCCATAACAAGACTATAAAACACTCAGTGCATGTACCTTGACTTACCTTTCTGAAAGAAAGTAGTCACTGATGAGGACACATTCAATTTCATGAAAGTTTTCCAAGGAGAAACTGAAAAGCAGAGCTGGGCAGAGAGTCATTTTAAGAGTAAATAACAGAGAACAGAATAGAGAGTCCAGATACAAACCCATGCTTATATGCTATAGTAATTTTTGACAAGGGTGCCAAGAATACACAAGGGGAAAAGACAGTCTTCAATAAATGGTGCTGGGAAAACTGGATATCCACATACAAAAGAATAAAATCAGGACACCTATCTTACACCACTCACAAAAATTAACTCAAAATGGATCAAAGACTTAAATGTAAGACCTGAAACCTATAAAACTCTTAGAAGGAAATATAGGGGAAAAGATCCTTGACATTGGTCTTGGCAATGATTTATTGGAGAAGACAACAAAAGAGAAAACAAGTGGGACTACATTAAACTAAGGAACTTCTGCACAGCAAAGGAAACAATCAATACATTGAAAAGGCAACCTACAGAATGGGCAAAAATATTCACAAACCATGTATCTGATAAGGGGTTAATATCCAAAACACATAAAAAACTCATACAACCCAATAGCAAAAAAGCAAATAATCCCATTAAAAATGAGCAAAGGATCTGAATGGACATTTTTTTCAAAGAAGACATATAAATGGCCAATAGGTATATGAAAAGACACTCAACATCACTAATCATCAGGGAAAAGCATATCAAAACCATAATGAGATATCACCTCACACCTATTAAGATGGCTATTATCAAAAAAGACAAGAGATAACAAATGTTGGCAAGGATGTGGAGGAAAGGGAACCCTTATACACTCTTGGTGGGAATGTAAAATGGTACAGCCATAATGGAAAGCTGTATGGAGATTCCTCAAAATATTAAATATTGAATGACCCCGTGATTCAACAATCCCACTCCTAGGTATTGCTGGATACCCAGCAATTGAATTGAAATCGGTATCTAAAACTGAAAGTAGAGACAAAGCAATTGAAATCAGTATCTTAAACAGGTATCTGCACATCCATGTTCATTGTAGTCTTATTCACAATAGCTAAGATATGGAAACAATCTAAGTGTTCATTAGTAGATGAATGGATAAAGAAGATGTGGTGTATACATACACGATGGAATAGTATTCAGCCATGAAAAAGAAGGAATTCCTGCCATTTGTAACAACATGGGTGGATCTTGGAGGCATTATGCTAAATGAAATAAGTCAGACACAGAAAGACAAATATGGTAGGATCTCACTTATATGTGGAAACTAAAAAAGCCATAAAAACAGAGAGTACAATGGTGGTTGCCAGGAGCTAGGGGGTGGGGGTGTTGGGGAAATATTATTTAAGAACACAAACTGGCAACTAGGAGATCAGTAAGTTCAGGAGATCTAATGCACAGTATAGTGATTATAGTCAACAATATTGTGTAATAAAATTCAAAGATGCTAAGAGACTAGAACAATCTTAATTGTCCTCACCACAGAAAAAAAGGGGATGGTAATTATGTGGTGTGAGAGGTTTGAGCTAAGGCTACCGTGGTCATCATACAACAATATAAAAATGTATCAAACCAATACGTTGTACACCTTAATCTTATAGTGTTGTATGTCAATTATATCTCAATTTCAAAGTTCCAGAATGACAAAGAGTAAGAAACAGATTTTGGAAGTATACTTCCAGATGTTATAAACTTAGCTTTTTGATCCCAGGGAAGTGAGGGTGTCCGGAAGGGAGAGACCACTCATCAGCTATCCTGGGAAGAGGTCGATTTGAGAGGAGGGAACAGACCGGGCGAGGAGCATGTGTGGTAGGGGTAGCAGGGCAACAGGTGGCCCAGTCTCAGGTTGTGGAATTGCCTGGAGCACTTCTGTTGATGAGGGGTGGCTGCCCCTCATCACTGGGGGTAACCCAGGAGGGCAGCAGGATTGGGCAGAGGAAAGGGCTCAGTTTGGGTCCTGACTGTGCAGTGTCTCTGAATCATTCTCTGTGCCACGTGCCCCTGCATCATGCACACAGCCTGTTCTGCACTGGATCAGGGAGGGCCCACGCCCACGCCTGGGGCAGAGTGATGCAGGGAAATGCTGGGTCCCCTCCCTGGAGGCCAGAGGATGGTGCTAGCAAGGAACCAGTGGGCTCAGCCAATGCACTCCTCAAGGGTGTTACTTTGAGGAAGACACTTAACCAAAGCGCTGTCTCAACTTCCCACGTGTAATAGGAAAAGAAAACAAGGTTTACCTCAGAGTTGTCATGAAGATTGAGAAAATACGTGTGGAGTAATTGGAATTTCTATTTTCATTCTTTGTTTCTTCATCTCACCCCCTGTTCTTGTAATGACTAAACACCACCAGGCCATAGGGGTAGGCGGCAAGCAGACAGATCAAGTTTCTGTTCTCTTGACTTTAGATTCTAGTGAGGAAAGGAGACAGATCATCAGCAGACAAAACATCATCAGCCTGAGGCTGAGATTTGGGTGCACATGATTTATTCAGGAAAAAGTCCATAAAGGCTGAGGGAACCAGGATGGAGATGGGGAGGAAACTGAGCAGGGGAGTGCTCAGGTCAAAGCCCACCTCGGTCTGATCACCGGGTGCCTGGCATGCATCTCCCCATCTGATCACTGCATCATCCAGTTGCACTCTGAGGCTCTGATGAAGCTTATCTAGCCCTGTCTCCATCAGTCCTTGGCCACCTGAGGTGAAGGGGCCCTGCAGTCAAAGATGAGTCGGCCGAGATGGTCACAGGTGTAGGCTGTCAGCTGCGCCGTTCACAGGAGGTGGGGTGCAGGCTCACCCACTGGTAAAGGGGCTCTGGACAGAGCATCTACACCTGCTATGTATATTCACAAGGGAAAGTGTCAGATGGTGTAAGGGCCAGGAGAGAATGAACCTGCAGTGTCATAAGAGGAATCTGTGTGATTACTTTAGATCCGGAGGCCATGAAACAGGGGGTATGTTCAGATTTTTGTGGAACCTGAAACTGACAACGTAGGGGGACTCTTCTAAAGTAAAAGAATACAAAGTCATAAATATAAAACTAGTGCAAACATGCAGATTTATTCAAAAGAAGAAATCACAACAAACTACAATAACAATTGCGACAAATAGTGAAAGGTAATAAATACCTCAAACATGACAAAATCCAGGAAAAAATAACATGATATTTATATTAACTCCCTGACATACCTCTATAATACCTTTTCCTACATAATTTGACTGCACATTTTTGGATTACCTTCCCATGTGATAATATTTGGTAGTATCCTCTTTATTAAGAGCATAAAGGCATTTTGATCATTCCCCTAAAAAGATAAATCAAAAAAAAATTTTTATTGATATTATGTTAAAGTTTCTTTCAGCTTCAGAACTTGTTATTTGGTAAAATCACAGGATTGAGGGTTATTGTCAAGTTGGGAAAGTCTGTATTAAGTTTCTTTCATAGATGAGCTGTAAGCTTTGGAAAGATGTACCGCAGACTGGCTTCCAACTCCACGCATTTCAAACTCACTCTCCTTCCATGCTCCCCATCTTCTGGTCACTGGGTGTTGTGGGCATAGTCATAATGAGATACCTGTATATGGCAACAATAAGCAGTCCACAGCAAGTGACAGGAGTATTCCAGGAAATCCCTACTGTGCGGAAGGACACCTAGCAATAACGTACCTACACAAGGAAATGATTGCAAATCACTTAAATATCTTCCCTAAACTCAAATGAAATGAATCCTGAAATCAACTTCCTCTTAGGCAGGTCTCCAAAATGCCCATAGCCACTCCAATGCCACCTGATAAGAGGTAGCATGAGGGTGGGACAATTGGAGTGTAAGAGAGAGTAACCTTCTGTTTTACTGACTGTGCATAAAAGATTTCATGTTTGCAACATTTATAAAAACACATAAGCATGTGAATAGATGGCCAGAGTCCGTCCCAGCACTCAGAAAGGGCCCATGTAAATGAGGAGCTCTGAAATGTTAAGTAAGCCTCTCTAGCGTCAGCTTAGGTCTGCCTTTGTCAGTGAGGGCCTCTTGGAAGAGGTGACACAGAAGCCAAAAACACTTAGCTGACACTCAATAAATTATTATTAACTGGAGTCTTGGAGTGAATTCACTGTGGTCTTTGAAGACAGGGATGCTTGGCTGTATCCTGAGCCTCAGACCAAATGACAAAATGACAGGAACTTCCTTTAGCACTTCAGTCCAATAGCACTTCCCCAGGAAGGCCTCTTTTAAAATAGAAGTGGCCTGCATTAGAAGTCCTCTCTAAATTACACCATTTATGGTCTGTAGCCACCCAGGCATACAGTCAATGAGTGGTGGCCGTCTAGATGTCTGTGCAGTGTTGGTTGGATTCAGTAAGGATTTAAAAATCAGTGCATTATTTTGCTGTGATTTGTATCTTTCTTCCCTTGCTGGCTTTGAGTCTCTGGGAGGGATGGGGGGTGGAGTGGGGCCGTCCCTTGTGCCTGCCAGGTGTTCCTGACTAGGGCATGAGTCTCCCCGCCTTGGAATTGTTTGTTTACCTGCCTGCCTCCCTTCCAAAACGGAGCTGTGCCAGGGCAGGGGCTGTGTCTTATTTTCTGTGTCCAGCCAACAGCCCAAAGACACTTGATCCATGTTGCGTAGTGAATACACTATTGCCCACTCAGGAATGTATGAAGGAGAATCATTCCATCAGTGTCTCTCTTTTATTTCAAATTCCCGAGGACAAGTAAGTTAATACTTTGTTCAGTTTGCTCAGTAATGTAATTCTTGACCCTGAGCGACCTAAGAATATTTCCGTTTCTCAGGTCGTTTGCAGAAAGCATGAGGTAGTTTACATAAATAATTTTCACTGTTGGCTAGAAAACATTCACAAAATAAAGGAGAAATAACACACAATATGCGGTTTTCATTCTGGTGACTCTGCACAGAAATACGGAACAGATTCTCTTTCTTATTTTTGAGAAGACAAGGGAGCTGCTTGTCTAGAATCACTGTTCTCTTTGTCAGTGAATAAAAGGTTCTTCTGTTTGCAAAGATTTCACATGATGTACTAAAAAAAAAAAAAGGCATGTAAAGTTTTCGATAGCAAGTGTGCTTACCAAATTTGCGTGAACTACTTTAATTGCAGAGAATTCAGAGGGATAAACCGCACTTCTGGGCAGTGCTAACAGAAAGGCTACGGGATGTGGGAGGTTTTCCCTTTGGTTTCCCCTTTCTTCTCTAGCTTTCAAAGATCCAAAAACAACAAGAGCGGTAGCAACAACATCAACAAACCCACAAATTAGTTTTTAATGAAAGCTAAAATTTTGAAGCTTATTTCCAAGGGACCTAACGATATCTGACACCAAGCCAAATTAATAGCAGGGAAAAAAAATTTTTTCCTGTACTTAAACTACCAACAGTGTTTAATAGAAGCAACTTCTATAAACTTTCTAGGGTTCTCAAATAAACCCTGGATTAAGATAAAAGCCTACCTAACTCCAAAGATTTAAAAGGAGCTATATAATATAACTATTTTTATAAAAAATTAAAATCTAGGTGAATCCTGAAACTAGTAAATGAAGATTAACTCTGGGTATTTAGAAAAGATCTAGATCTATCAAATGTCTACATTTGTAAAGCAAGAAGAGCATTGATTTCATTAATAAAGGAACAGGCTGGTAAATGGAATTTTATCAAGTAAAAGTTAATTGATGTTCAAAAATTAATAATTCAATCTTTGTAACTTCAGGCGGTAGCCCTTTAAACCAACTGCCCTATTTCTAAGGGTAATTGTGAATGATACTGAAAGTGTTTTGCCTAACTCCACGCAAATATTTCTCTGTACACTGGTCAACTATGTATGTGACAATCTGGTATCAGCCTCATTATTGGGCTCTGCTGAAATAAGTTAGCTTTCTATCAATCATTAATATCTTAGTTTGTATTGGCATTTGAGCTAGCAAGGATGTGAAAGCAAGAACTCTGCGTAGGTAGGTGGGCTGCAGGCATCAGGAAAGATGAGCACATAAAATGCTGTGAAAAAGAAGAAGAAGAACCAACTTTCTCTAGAAGATACCCCTCCTTGGGTGGAACCTGTAGAATGAGATCACACCCGGACTGTTGTCAGCTCACCCAAATCATGCTGTCCTCTGAGGCTTTTCAGGAGATGGCAGCTCACCTTCTCCTGAGCCCACATTTTCTACCCTCTCCATGTGGCATAGTGTAGAGGTCAAGCCCACAGGCTCTGCAGCCAGACTTAAATTCAGCTGCATGACCTTGGACAAGGTAGTTTTGTTTATACATGTCTGCCCCATTAAAATGTAACTTTCCTGAAGGTGAGAACTCTCATTTGTTCATGGCCATAGAAGGAAACCTAGTGCATAGTAGGTGCTCAATACTTTTTTTTTTTTTTTGCAACTTAATTGCTCTATGCCTTTATTAGTTAATATTAATGCAGCAAAGAGGGGACAAAAGCTCACAATACTTCACAGTTTCATAAGATGCATTGCAGGGAAAAAAGGGACTAGGAAGGACGAGTAGTATCCTAGGGTCTCAGTCGATGCATCCTGGGGGAGGTGGACCTCTAAATCCTGGTAGAGTGGGTCTTATTCCGGGGGTGGGGGGCATGTCTACTGGGGAAGCCCAATGGGTGGGCGCATGGGTGGTCTCATACCAGGTGGAGGAGCCGTAATGTCACATAAGCCATTCCCAACTCAAAAGAGTCCCTAGCCTTTCATAAAAAACCAGTATCCAAAAGTGGGAAACATATTCCAAGTGTCTACTTAGAGATTTAGACAGAGTCTTAATTCAGGATATTCTCTGTGAGAACTATTTTAGTCATCACTTTCTCAAAATAATAGTCTCTTCACAGACCAATACTTAATATTTGAAGGAGTGGATGAAGTGAAGTGGATGAAGTTTTCTCACTTGTAAAATGAGGGTAATAGTACAATATGACATACACACATGTAACAACCTTCACAAAACACAGGAGCAGAGTTGACCCGACCGAGGGGTCTTTTCTGCTTTTCCTGTTCTGGGAGAACACGGTTTCAGGATGTGCAGCTGCTGACAAAGGGGGACAGATAAAGCCACTGCAGGTGGGTCCTGTTATGCATTGTTAAATCATGTTTACTTGGAAATCCATTCTTCTCTTTGAAGAAAGAGATGTGGTCGTACAGATGTCCTTATGCTGCTGTTTTTGGTTTCATGGCACTTATATTTAATGAAATGAAAGTGACTCAGGTAAAATGTGATTGGGGAAGGAAGAGGGATGGGAGCAAAACTTTTCAGTTACATTTCATAGCCCTCATTCTCACTGGAGTTCCACGTGGGTGGGAAAATATTTTTAGAATTCAGTATGCTCAGTTACAAAATACATGTATAAACATAGGAATCTTTCCTACAGATGGCTGTGTTTCATTGGAAAAAAATAGTGGAAATATTTTTACAATCACAAAACTAAATATTAAACACCAATGGATAAACTTAAGAAATATGAAGGCCTGTATGAAGAGTCCTCTACAGCTTGACTTAGAGGCATAAAAGAAGACAATTATTGTGAAGAGACACACTTTAATTAGGAAGGAGAAGATTCGTTATTAAAAGGCACCAATTCCCAAATTCATTTATACATTTAATGTGAACTTTCCACAATATTTTTCTTGGACCTATTCAAAATAAGTTTAAGCATCAGCTTTTTAGACTAAACTTATAAGACCAACCAATGTAATTTAGAAAAACAAAAGTATGGTTAAGGAAGGACTTGTTCTAACAATTATTTAGCATAACATATTATAAAGGTGTAATATTTAATGTATAATAATGACCCCCTACATTTATTTCATGGCCTACTAAGGATCATGAACTGCAGTTTGAAAAACATTGATTTATGGGTATCAAAAATGGGCAATTTGGTTAAATACATCACAGCATAGTCATAATGCAGAATATATGTAGCTATTAAAAATATGGTAGAACTATGTTTATTGGCATGGAAAGGTGTTGACGATATATTGGTAACTAAAAAATCTCCTAGAATTATCCGATTTTGAAAGAATAAAAAATTATATATGCATATATGCATGGAAAAAAATGTATGGACAGATAAATGCCAATATTTTAACAAAGGTTATACCCATTTGTCTTTAGCTTAAACCTTTTTTCCAGTATTTTTGGTATTATCAATAGTAATATGATTACTAACTTTAAGGGAAAAACCATTTTCTAAATTTCAAATGATGCTCTTGGGATAGGTTTCTGGAAATAAAATGATCATAATACACATTTTTAAGGCCATATTGCAAAATTATTTTCTGAAAAGGTTGTAGCAGTTTTCATTCCTTTCAGCAATGTATAGACAACCATGTGCTTGTCCTCTTACTCATATTAGGCATCTCAGTAAAAAAATTAATGGATGCAAAATTTAAAATACATTTTTTGTTATTTAGATAGGCTAAAAATTTTTCACTGTTTAGTTTGTATTTCTTTTATTTCCAGTGAAGTTAAACACTTTTCCATACATTAGTCATTTGTACTTCCTCTTTGTGTATTGTTGCAAATGCTTTCTGCCTGGGCTGTTTCCTTTTGAGTAAGACTGAACATTCACACCATGATGATTACCATGACCCAACTTTTTTCATTTCTGGAGAATATATTATTACTATAATCCCATATCAAAACTCAGGGTCTAAAATTTTCTCCCATCTAAAGGCCTACCTCATCATAAGATGAAGAGAAGTTTTACAATATCTAGGGATCTATATGTCCTATAATTTTTTTATAATCATTCATTGCCAAAGATATTTTTCATCTATGCTTGATACTTCAAACATAATGACTTCTAAATTTCCCTTTTTCCCCTCTAAATGGGCCCCCAAAAGTAATTTTAACTAATATGTTGGTCCATTACTTTAGCATATTTTATTTACACAACATAAAATACCCTTAATGAACAACATTGAATGAATAAAATTGTTTAGAAGAAATTGTATTGTGTCCAACAGACCTAAAAATATTAAAAAGCTTACTGAGCTGGAACTAATTCTTGGTCTCTTTTCAGCAATTAACAGAGCTGTGGTGGAAGTTTCAGGACATACTTCTAGGGCCATAGTGAAGACATTATTTTGTTTTCATGAGTTAGGTATTAAGTGAAAGCATTTTAGAGCAGAGTTTTTCAAACTGTGAGTGGGTCATGAAATCAGTTAAGTGGGTCAGATGAGCTTTTTTAAAAACATAAAATTGAATGAAAGGGAAAAGAAAGGGGAAAACAAGAAAAGAGCATCACATTGTAATAAAGCGGTACTTCATATGATGTGCCTGGTTGGTATATCAAATGTATCCCTACTATGGGTTGTGGTCGGATAGGTTTAAAAGCAAAACACTTCAGATAATAGCCAGTGTTCTTCTCATTAAAAAAACAAAAGGCCTTAATCAACCATATTCTTACTCTGAAAATTACTCTCCATTAACATAGCCCTTAATAACTTAAATTTGTTTTAAAGAGGGTTATTCATTTGCTGCTACAATATGCTAGGCATTGTTCTAGGCACTGAGGATGCAGTGGTGATAAACTGTGACCGGTACTCTCCTAGATCTCCCATAGACCTGGAAGACAATGAGGTACAGCATCAGGTGGTTCCATAAGCAGCATGAAAAGAAGGCACTTAAAGGAGTGCAAGTGACTTGCAGTTTTAGAGAGGATGGTCAGGGAAGGCATCGCTGAGAAGGCAACATCTGAACAGGGTTCAATATTTAATTTTTTTAATGGTGTATTTTAAATGTTATTTTAAATCTAAATGAACATCTTAATAAAAGCGGGCAATTGCTGAGATTAAAAATATATAAACTATTTAATGCCCTATTACGATGTCTATCTTTTCGTTCACTTGTATAATTAGAAATATATAAACTGAGAAAAAGATAAACTTTGTTCCTGCTCCCAAAAGTGTCCAATCTACTGGGGTGTTCAAGCAAAGGCAACAGGCAAAGGCAATCAGAATGTAACACGTATATAAGGGGAGGGGGAGTACAGGTTTCACTGCCTTTCTTGGAGGATCAGGGAAGGCTTCCAGAAGGAGTGATGACCATACTGAGTTATAAAAGGTGAAACAAAATTGTAAGTTCCAATTGTTTTGACTCATCCTCATTTAAAGTTGTAGTTGTGATTACAGTCACTTCAATAGTGCTTAATGAGAAACTTTGAGTTGTGACAAGGACTTTTAACTTCACATAGCACTGGATTAGTCATTACTTTCTTTAAAAAGTTACAGAGGAGGTTAGAGAATGTTTACACACGTGTTGCCATTGAATTTAAGTTAAATCTATAATGATTCTCTGTCTTGTAATCGTAAAGTTAGATTTCCCTCTTTCTGTTTACTAAGAAGGGCAAAGTGTGTTCCTTTAATATTCAGAGGCAGGTTTTTTGTTTGGAAGGACTGTTGATTCATCCCCTGGGGACTATGAATGTTTGTGCTGCAGAACTATATTCTACATGTTAGAATGTTGTTGCAGAGAATTGTGTTTCTTTACTTGAGGTTGTAACAACGTGTCCGTCATGGGAGGTTAAACCAGCTCACTAACCTTGTGGTAATTAACCAGTAAGATCTCAATGATGCTGTTATAATGAACTCACCCAGTATAAAAGACTGTGGGTTTTCTTGGCGGAAAATACCTGAAGCTTCTTCCTTGTGCAGACTATGCAAATAAAAATAAGTAGGTGAAGCTAAACCAATTAATTTTAAGCACAACCCCAAATCTCATTCTTCCGCAGAAATTAGCACGCAAGGTAGGGCGGAGGAGCCAGTGTTCCAGATCCAGGGAACTGAATACAGTGAAGCCTGGGCACCAGCACAGGCAAATTTGTTTCAGGAACTGAAAGTCGTTCATACGCAAAGCTTCTGGGTGAAGATGGTGGCTTAAATAGATGTGTGTGATTTCCCCCCCCCAAGCCTAACTGAATCTACTCTTGCAATATCCTCCAGAAGTGGCATTTCACAACCACCAAAATGCAGTTTTCATCCAAACCATTTATTGCTGTCTAAAATGCTACATGTTTTACCCATTTATTTTTTGTGCCCGCCTCCTCCCCATTAGAATGTAAAATCATAGAGAACGGTATTTTAATCTGTTTTGCTTAGTAGTGCTCCTGGTTAAGAATAGGAGACTAAAAACTGATTAGAAGTTCAAAAATGAGGCTTCGATCTTCACTCTAGGTGCAGGGTGATATGGGTGGATTATCTGCTGACTCTCCTCCTCCTCACCCTCTACTCTACATGTTAGTATTTTAAAGTATTTCCCTTGGGCTGGTCAGAAATTTCCACGAGAAGAATATTCCTGTCTCCTACCTGGAGGGTAAAGTCTGGCAAATTATTAGATTGTGGAAGCTGTGTGGGAGAGAGGTCTGGGAGTTTCTGTATTAAGTGTATTTTTAATCAACTTTTCCACATTGGTTTGTATTATCATGGGAGCAAATCTGAGTCCCATTTAGCTCAGCTCAAGTAATAGAAGCAAAAAGCTGATTATGTGTCCTATGTCTTCTCATTCTATGCCTTCAACATCTGCCAATTCCCTTTGGCAATCTCTCTTTGGTCCAATTTATCAACTTAAATATGAAGCTATGTCTGCTCAATTATCTTAAGTCTTTAACCTGCTCCGTGTGATCTTTGATCTGAGGCTTCCTCACTCATTCTTCCCAGTCCTTCTACCCTCGATGAGCCTTCGCCTTCTCTTCTGATTTAGGACAGGACCTGTTCTATATAGAAGAGGTCTTATTTATTTCCTTTATACAAGGCAAGCAGAAGTCTCAGACAAGACTCAAACTGCATGTATCTCTAATCAGAGGATGAGATGGAGGGAAACGGAAGCAGGGGAACTGACTAGAAAGCTGAGAGCACCCTAACACAGCATATTTGGATGTTTATGGAAAGTTCATGGATTTCCTTAACTCTACCACATGTATATAAAGGTTCCAGCTGAGTTTACATGAACCTGATGAACTTCATTTCTTCGTGAAGTCATATTGGCAAGAAAAGTGGTCTTTAAAATCAAGTCCTTCTTTGCTGAACTGTCTGTTAATTCTTCTGGTTCTACTGCATGTAAATGAGCTGCAAAGATGAGTTGGGATCACTATTTAGCCAACATTTACCAATGGGGACCCTGGAACTTTTAGACAGATGATGTTACCTTCCTGGATATCTTAACAAAAGATGGTTTGACTTGCTATTTTTTTTAAAACCTGGCAGCCAAAACACAAATTTGCCGTTAGTAATAATGGAGAAATTTTATTCAATAGGATTCTTTTGGGGGAGAACAGTGCACTTATTTTGAAGGGATGTCTTGATATGGCCTTTGGGGAATACAAAACAAAAGACTAACAAACCAAGTGTTCATCAACGGATGAATGGATAAATAAATGTGGTATATACATATGACGGAATACAGCCTTAAAAAGGAAGGACATTTAGACACATGATATAACACGAATAAACCTTGAGGACATTGTGCTAAGTTAACTAAGCCAGTCACAAAAGAAGACAAATACTGTACAATTCTACTTGTATAAGATATCTAGAGTAATCAAATTCAGAAACAGAAAGTAGAAAGGTGGTTGTCAGGGGTTGAGGAGGGAAAAATGAGCAGTTTAATGGGTTTAGATTTCAGTTTTGCAAGATGAATAGTTCTGGAAATTGGTTACACAACAATGTGAATATACTTAACACTATTGAACTATAGACTTAAAAATGGTTATGATGGTAAATTTTATGTTATGTATATCTCACCACAATTAAAAAATTTAAAAACCTACTAAAAAAAAGACCACAAAACACAATATATAAAATAATCTAACACTTCAAAAGTTTGCTGATTTAAGCATACTTATGATGGCTTTCCAGCTTATATAGTTGTTTTTTAAAATAAAAAATGTATACTACAATTTTTTTAAAGACTGTATGTATTTGCATAATTTTTCTCATGACTCTGTGTCCTTCTGACACTTTTGTGTCAGAAGCTTTTTCCTCCTGATGACTGTCTCTGAACATTCTATTTGGATATGACGGTATCAACCCAGTAAGTTGAAATTAACAAACTTTCTTCATTGTTACTGAGGATGACAGTTCCTAGTACTGAGTTGTACAGTCTCCCAAGTAGCCTTTCACCTGCCTGACTGGATGTAGTTAAAAAGTCAAGATAAGTAGGTCAAAAAGCACGTTTTATTTATTTATTTGTTTGTTTGTTTGTTTGTTTATTTATTTATTTTCTATCTATCTGCTTTCTCACAGGGATCCTAGACCCAGGAGATTCTGATTGCATAGGTCTGCAGTGAGAATCTGGATTTTTTTTTTAAAGGTTCCCCAAGTATTTACGATAATCAGCCAGGCCTGGCAACCACCAGATGAGAGGGAAAGTATTAGAATATTTACAGGGTGGTAAATAATTGGGACTAATATTCTGAAGTGATTTTGAAGCTCTTCCTGAAAGAGTTCCAAGTTTAAATAAGAAGACCCTTGTCAGGAGAAACCCTGACACTAGAAAATGGTTTTAAAATTTTATTTTCTCTTTAAGATCACAATTACGTAAGCAACTTGATTTCCTCCCTCAGATGTTACAAGTAATCAGTATGCTTAATTGAAGGTGTATTCTTCTTCTTACCTATTCTGCAATTAGGGAAAGATAGGTTCAAAATGGCAAGTTCACTTGAACAGGTCATTCATACTCAGAGAATCTGAAATAAAAACTTAGGCAGGGCCTAGGCTCAAGACCTATGTGGCCACATATGGCCTCATGCTTAGAAGAGCCCCATGTTGGGTTTAATGCTCTGCTCTGCCATCTTGAAATTCTTAATAATTTTTTAACACAGGCCCCACATTTTTATTTTGTAGTGGGGCCCACGGGTTATCTAGCTGATCCAGGACTTAGGTCACTGATTCCAAAATGTGATGCTCCACTGGGGGAGGGTCATATGAATAAAGAATCAAAATTGTCCCTTTTGTTCAAGATTCAGTGTAGCCATTTTATACAAAATTTTCATACACTGGTTTTGCCATGTAGCATTGCAATACTAATACAAGAATCCACAATTTAAAGAGAGGCCAGAGCACATAATATTTACATCCAAGATTCAAACAGAAATCCTCACGAAGACAGATATAATTTTCTCATAAATATTTACAAGTTTCAAATTGATGGACATTAGTCACTCCATTTATCTTGCTGTTTCCTTGTGAATGAAGCCCATCCAGTATCTCCATCTTATTGAGAAAAATCTGTGAAGCTAATTCAGGAAGAAGATTTCAAGAATGCCAAAAATAAATGTTTCCATCCTAAGCTAAGAATGAATCACTTGTGCATTCATATGTTAGAGAAAATGTGACTTCTTTTTTCTAGTTTTACAAGGCCAACACCTATCAGAAACACAAATTCTGACATTTACTGATTCACACTAGTCCCCAAAGCCATAAAAAGGTCGTTCATGGAAATGAACAAAGAAGGTATTTGTATCTTTATTTGATAATTATTGCCAGAATCCATTCCAAAATAGCAGAGTAACGTTTATGTTTACATTTGTGTGTTTTAGTGAATTTTATAGACCCTGAATCTGACTTTTGCTTGTAGGAATATTAACTGATGCTGGGAGAGAAGACCAGGGATGTGGCAGAATAAAATGTTTGTGCATTATATTATTAAACCTGAGCATCCTTTCTCACCAGAAATCACCATAGAGTCAGCTTTCCCAGAAGGCACTGAGATCCAAAGTCAGTGTTTCACTTCTTCATTATCCCTCAGGCATCTAACACAGTGCTCGCACAGGGAAAGTACTCAGGGAATCTTCTCACCCTCTCCAATTTTGGCCTCTAGGGGATTAACTTCCTGCCTCCTGCTAATTTTTCACCCTTACCTGTCCTGATTAGGTAGCGCCCCCATGGGGCCAACTCTTTGTGTACTCTCTTTCCTGCTTCCATTAGAATTTCTTTGTCTTTGGTCCCATTCCCTCTGATTCTCAAAGTGAAAATAATCTGATTACTAACTCAGGCTCATGTTTCAATGAATGAGTGTATTAGCAAGGTAGCATGAACTTCTATTCTCCTTTAGTAAATATTTTTTACAATTACACTGATATTTCAAGACAGTTGCCAATTGAGTGACTCTAAAGACTAAAATTTCTGGCTAGGCAATTAGGATTTTGAAACGCCTCTGAGCCTCCTGGTTTATTGGACGGCAGTTTATGAACAGGACTGGCTCTTTTAAAAAGATGTTTATTCATTTCTTTATTTGATCTCTAAACAAGTACTGAGGGCTTACATAGCCTGTGCCAGGGAATACAAGATGGAAGAGGGTGACCAGGTCCCTATTCCCATGGAGCTTACATTCTAGGCATGTGGGAAAGGGATCTATAGACAAATAAGAAAATATTTAGTAATAATAAGTGCTATATGTTCAAAATAAGACATGGTGATGTGAAAAGAAATGACTACTAGGGTGCGGGTTGGAACCAAAGAAGGCCACTCTGGGAAGATAACATTGATGTTGAGACCCTAATGATAAGAAAGAATGGGATGGTCTTGAAAAAGAATATATCTGGCACATTGGGAAAAACTAGCGTAAAAGCCCTAAGATGAGAGGCAGCTCTGTGTATTCAAGGGTACGGTGGCTGGAATATAGGATGACCAAGGGAGATGAGGGGAAGAGAAGTAGGCAGGGGCCAGTTCATGTGGGGTCTTAGAGGCCAGAAAGAGGCTTTAAGTTTGATCCTAAGTGTGACTAGAAGCCAGTGGAGCGTTTTAAGCAGGGAAATACTATGTTCTGCTTATGTTTTAAAACAACCCTCTGGCATTGGAGTTGTGACTAGACTGTAGATGTCAGAGAGGAAGCAGGGAGGGCAATTAAGACAGAAATGATGGTGGCTTGGACCACAGTGGCATCAGTGGAGGTGTCAGCAGCAGAGTCAGGATTTATCTTGGAGACAGAGTCAAGAGAACTTAATGATGTATTGCATATGGCAAGGAAGAAAGGAAAGGGAGGACTAAGAATGAGTCCTGGGTTCTTGGTTTTCATAATTTAATGTATGATGCTGTCATTTCCTGAGATGGAAAACCTGGGTGGATGCGGGGAGTTTGGTGGAAGAGTTTCTGCGGGGGGAGGGGGGGGGTGGAATCAAGAGTTAACATTTTTAGAAAATGTTGAGTTTGCAATGCCTATTAAACATCTAAGTAGAATTGTCAAGTGAGCATTTGGATATATAGATCCGGAGCACAGAGGGGAGGTCAGGGATAAAATTTTAAATTTGGGAGTCACTGGCATATAGATGGACGTTGAGCCCCAGGGTAGGATGAGATTATCTCAGGAGAGAGGCGAAATGAAGAAGATGAGGAGTCAAGAATGCCACCACTTAAAACAATACAACAAACAGGCAAATACAACAAAAAGGAAGCAGACTCATAGATCTAGAGAACAAACCAGTGGTTACCCATGGGGAGAGGGAAGAAGAGAGGGGCAAGATGAGGGTAGGGGATTAAGAGGTACAAACTATTACATATAAAATAAGCTACAAGGATATATTGTACAACACGGGGAATATAGCCAATATTTTATAATAATTATACATGGAGTATAACCTTTACAAATTGTGAATCACTATATTATACACCTGTAACATATACATCAACTATACCTCAATTAAACACACACACACACATACACAAACACGAACGCCACCACTTAGATAAGCAGAGAAGTTAGCAAAGGAGCCATTGAGAAGGATAAAAATCTGGACTGTGTGTGTCTTGGAAGCCAAGAGAGGGTAATGTTTCAGGAAGAGGGAGTGTAAGCTTTGCTGGAAGGTGATGAGAGGAGCTGCATAAAATGCAGACAGATGTGTGCTCATCGGAGGTCTTTGCAACCTTGATAAGGCAGATTCAGGGCAACGGGGATGGAGGGAGGGGAACTGATGAAACACCTACTGTCTTCTCCCAGCTTGGGCAACACCCCTAGAGCTGTGGTAGTCTAGGAATAACGATGCCCTCCTAAAGCTTTTTCTTAAATTTTTCTAAACTATATAGCACACAGAAAATACACAACAATACAGTGCTGTGAAGTTTTTGTTGCCACCTACGTAGCTCATAAATCTTGAAATGCCATGAAGGAAACTCCAAAATAACCAGCATTAATAATTTTATGGGGTAGCTCTCCAAGACATCATGAAGGAATAACTAATAAAAGCAACTGTAAAAACACTAACAAAAATAGAAAAGCTGACTGTGGATCACTCATGCCTGACGAATTTCTGTGTTGTAATGCTAACAGAGCTACCATAAACACATGATGCTGACCTCTGTGGTTAAGGCAGTCAGATTATAACAATTTCCACAACTAGCAAAACATTTATCTGAAATTGTGACAGACTTTTATTATACTTGTCACAAAGTGCTACTGAAACCATATCATACTCCATTTGATTCAACAAATATTTTTATTGAGCAGGTAATGAAGGGAAGGGACTGCATTGCTGGGGAGGAGACATGAAGATGAGTCATAAGCAGTCCTTGCCTTCAGAAAGCCAACAAGCATGATGGCCCCCCACCCACTGGCCGCCACGCCCACAAGGGCAGGGATGGAGTCTCTCTGGATTACTGCTGTCACCCAACAGCTAGATGTAGAAGGCACTTGTCTTAGTCTGTATGGGCTGCTATAACAAAATACCATGGACTGAGTGGCTTATAAACAACAGAAATTTATTTTTCACAGTTCAGGAGGCTGGGAAGTTCAGCATCATGGTGCTGATTTTGTGTTTAGCAAGGGCTTCCTGGTAAATAGACAACCATCTTCTGGCTGTGTCCTCACAGACAAAGGGCCTGGGGAGCTCTGTGGGGTCTCTTTCATAGAAGCATTAGTGCCATGCATGATGGCTCCACCCTCATGACCTAAGTACCTCCCAAAGACTCTACCTCTTAATATCATCACCTTGGATGTTAGGTTTTCAACGTACAAATTTGGGAAGGACTCAAACATTCAGACCAGAGCAGTACCCAAGCCAGTATTTGTGAATCAATGAATGAATTTAAAATAAAGGTGAGTATATCTGGTGCATAGTAGGTGTTCAATAAATATTTATTGAACAAACACCTTAGGATACATTACAAAGTAGGTAGGAAAAACACAAACAAAGGAATATAGGGCTAGAACTGTCAAAAAAGAGTCTTGAAATGATTGTGGCTTCTAAATAGGTCTTGAAGGCTAGATAGAATTCAAACAGGTAGAGTTAGAAGGAAGGATATTCAAGACATGGAAATACGAAAGAACTATTTCTGTAAGATTTTTAAACCATGAAAGAGGATTCTTTAAGCAGAAAAGGAAAAGAAAAGTATAAACAGGCTGGAAAAAGCTTTTCACTCTTCATTGAAGGGTACTGCTTTGAGTTCATTATCTAATATGAAGCCAAATATTCTGTAGAGGCAATTTGTATTGATGTCCTGGGCTGGGTCCCACAATGATAACTTATACAGAAAGCTATTTTCCATAAACTGGTACCTACCTTTCCAGCCTGCCATATCTTCTTGAGAAATAGCAGTTTGGGTTAGGTCACCTGTAAATTTTGGAAGAAGATAATGAGCCAGCCAGTGTCAGCCAGGACACAACACAGGTATCAGAGCTCAAGCCTCGGGTTCTTCTGGCCCCCTGGTAAGCACAGAGGAGGTGTATAGGGTCAGCCACAAGTGGGTTTCCTCCCTTCCTGCTTTCAAGGGGGAAACAGGCAGACAACAGGACACCTGCAGAATTCATGGACAAGATGGGACTTCCGTGGAATCTTGCCTGATCTGTCCTCCTCCCAGCAATCAGGAGAAGGCAAAGCCCCTCAGAGTGTGAAAAAGACTATAAACAGGACAAACTGGGGAAGGTCTCTCTTCTCTCTCTTCAGCTGGTGCTCTGCCTCAGAAATGTCCTAGATGTGTGTTTGGAAGAGGGGAGAGGAGCAGGCAGGGCCAGCTTTGTGGGTGTGAGACCTGCAGTCTCTCAGGGACTTGGTTTAATGCCATGGTTTCTCTGTCTTGAAATTCTTAATAATTTGAACATGGAACCTCACATCTTCATGTTGCCCTGGGCCCTACAAATTGTGTAGCCAGTCCTGGAGGTGGGAACTGGGAAGAACTAGCCTTCAGAGAAAAGCAAGCTCAGGCCTGCTGCTCACCTGGGCCTTAAACTGATGCTTCTTGACCAGTTTCTCATCAAATTCTTTCTCCTCCCAAATATTCCCAATGTCAGAACAGAGAGAGGGGCCTTGGACTCATTAGCCTGAATCTGAGGGAAGAGCAGGAAGCAGCTCTCCTCAACTGTGACATTTCTTTGAAGGCTCATTTTCGTTCTAAAAAAGAAAAAAAAAAAGTGGTATTTGCATTGTTAAGTAATGTATCTGTTGGATACATTTTCAAATAGGCTTTCCCCCGATAAAACAATCTTTAAGTAAGACTTTCAAGAATATACACTCTCTTGATCTCCTGGATATGAAGGCCTTCCCCCACCCCCGCCCCATCACCTCCCAGGCTGCAGCAATAGGGGCACACAGGTCTAGGAGAGGCTAGTTGAAGGTCCAGTTCAGCAAACACCCACTCACGGATTCCAACTTCCTCTCTCTCCCCACGTGGTGCCCCCGTGGCCTTTACCTTATGTAACTCTTGGTGTCTGGCTCTTTTTTTCTGCCCTTCTTCCTTTTCCTCTTCTTGTAAAGAAAGTCACATTTGCAACAACACGGATAGATCTGGAGGGTATCTGGCCAAGTGAACTAAGTCAGACAGAGAAAGACAAATACCACATGATCTCACTTATAGGTGGAATCTTAAAAAAACAAAGAAACAAACTAACAAAACAAAATGAAAACAGATTGATAGATACAGTGGACAAATGATGATTGCTAGAAGGGAGTGGGTAGGGAAGGTGGACAAACCAGATGAAGGGGGTTAACAAACCTCTGGTTATATAAGAAGTAAGTCCCAGGGATGTAATACACAGCATAAGGAACATGGTCAGTGGTATTGTAATAACTTTGTATGGGGGCAGATGGTTATTAGACTTATCATGGTAATCATTTCATAATGTATATAGATGTCAAATCATTGTGTAATATCCCTGAAACTAATATAATACTGCACATTAACTACATTTCAATTTTTTAAAATTTAATTTAAAAAAATCACATATACTTGCTAGAACACAGCCCTAAAATTGCTTTATACCTCTGCTCCCAGTCTAGAGATGTGCTCCCAGCCAGACGGGCTGGCTTCTGGGTAAACCTCCTGGTTCCTGGTGGGGCTCTGCTCTCCTGGGCTCTACCCACCTCCCAATCTCCATCTCTCATCTCTGCTCTGGACACAAGACCCACTGGTGGTGGGCGCTGGAGGGCCAACATTCCACACATACAGTGTAAATTCTGACAATGATACAATCATCAGGCTCTCCCTTACCTCTCAGGTTGGCTCACACAGTGCCCTCTTCTTAGAAGGCTCAAGGGCTTCTGACTGCCTTCACATTCAGTTTAGGTGCCATTTCCTCTGGGAATCCTTCCTGAACATATCCCACCCCACCCTGCTCACCACCAAGACTAAGCTGGTCCTCCTATCCTCCTCCTTCCTCCCCTTATAGCAATATGTTTTACACTGTACTTGTCAATTCTTGTCAGTTCACACTGTCCTTGTCAATTTGTCAATTCCCATATAACTTCACACATGATCAGAATAGGGACCAGTTTACCTGCTCTCCATTGTATTCCCAAACACTGGGAGCCTCCCCCCTACCATACACACAAAAATAGTTGAATGTTGTTGAAGGCTAGTCACTTAAGTGATTTTCATTTATCCCATGAAAATCTTAGAAGAAGAGGATTAATGTTCCCATTTAACAGATGGGGAAAGTAGGCACAGATTAACTTGCCCAAGGTCATACAGTTGGAAGTGGCACCATCAGATTGTCAGACATTTTTTCTTTTTTTAATTGAAGTATATAGTTGATTTACAATGTTGTGTTAGTTTCTGGTGTACAGCATAGTGTTTCAGTCATTTATATATGTGTTCTTTTTCATATTCATTTTCATTATAGGTTCTTACAAGATATAGTTCCTTGCACTATACCATAGGACCGTGTTATTTATCTATTCTTTATATAGTAGTTTGTATCTTCTAATCGATCCCAAACTCCTAATTTATCCCTCCCCCCTTACCCTTTGATAACCGTAAATTTGTTTTCTATGTCTGTGAGTCTCTTTCTGTTTTATAAAAAGTTCATTTGTCTCCTTTTTTTAGATCCCACATATAAGTGATATTATGTGATATTTGTCCTTCTCTCTCTGACTTACTTCACTTAGTATGATAATCTCTAGGTCCATCCATGTTGTTGAAAATGGCATTATTTCATTCTTTCTTATGGCTGAGTAGTATTCCATTGTGTATATATACCACAACTTCTTTATCTAATCATGTGTTGATGGACATTTAGGTTGCTTTCATGTCTTAGCTATTATATTAAATGATGCTGCTATGAACATTGAGGTGTATGTATCTTTTTGAATTAGAGTTTCCTCTGGATATACACCCAGGAGTGGGATTGCTGAGTCAGATGGTAAGCCTATTTTTAGTTTTTTAAGGAATCTCCATACTGTTTTCCTTAGTGGCTGCACCAAATTACATTACCGCCAATAGTGTGGGAGGGTTCCATTTTCTCCACACCCTCTCCAGCATTCATTGTTTGTGGACTTTTGAATGATGGCCATTCTGACTGGTGTGAGGGGCTACCTTATTGTAGTTTTGATTTGTATTTCTCTGATAATTAGCAATATTGAGCTTTTCATGTGCCTATGGGCCATCAGTATGTCTTCATTGGAGAAATGTCTGTTTAGGTCCTCTGCCCATTTTTTCATTGGGTTTTTGTTGTTATTGTTGTTATTGAGTTGTATGAGCTGTTTGTATATTCTGGAAGTTAAGCCCTTGTCAGTCGCATCATTTGCAAATATTTTTTTCCTAGTCTATAGGTTGTCTTTTCATTTTGTTTATCTTCCTTTGCTGTGCAAAAGCTTATAAGTGTAACTAGGTCCCATTTGTTTATTTTTACTTTTATTTCTATTGCATTGGGAGACTGACCTAAGAAAACATTGGTACAATTTATGTCAGAGAATGTTTTGCCTATGTTCTCTTTTTAGGAATTTTATGTTGTCCTGTCTTATGTTTAAGTCTTTAAGCCATTTTGAGTTTATTTTTCTATATAGTGTGAGAGAGTGTTCTAACTTCATTGATTTACACGTGGCTGTCTAGCTTTCCTAACACCACTTGCTGAAGAGACTCTCTTTTCTCCATTGTACATTCTTGATTTCTTTATCGATGATTAATTGACCATAGATCTGTGGGATTATTTCTGGGCTCTCTATTCTGTTCCATTGATCCATATGTCTGTTTTTGTGACAGTACCACACTGTTGATTACTGTTGCTCTGTAGTATTGTCTGAAGTCTGGGAGGATTATTTCTCCAGCCTTGTTCTTTTTCTTCAGTAATGCTTTGGCAATTCTGGATCTTTCAGATTGCCAGATTTCAATGTCTATATCTTTAACTCCTAGTTGGAGTTAAATGAGAGAAGTAGAACCACTAAGAATGACATAGAGTGAGGGATTTGTTTTAAGGATTGGATCTTGAATGAACGACTGTTGGAGCTCATTCAATGCTCTACCTAACTAGGACTTTTGCTGCTGCATCTGGTGCTGGGGCTTGCAGTCTGCAGGGCAGGTAGTCAGGGAGGAAAGATGGCCACGTAGTGGGAGAGAGCAGTGACAGACTGGAGCCTGTGGGCACCAGCAGGAATCCTCCAGGACAGACTGGAACCCACACTGGTACCCCCCTCCCTCCAAGCCTCCCACTTCCATGCAAGAATGACTTCCAGTAGCAGTAGGCATCTTTGCCAGGGGTAGACAAGCACCTGGCCCAGGAGTCACAGAAGCTGAAGGAGGAGATCTGGGCAGATCTGGAGGAGCTGTGGGCCCAGCTGCTACACCAGCCAGGTGAGCCAGCAGAGAAGCCTGAGCTGCAACAGCTCTGCTGCCCTGATCTTCTGAGCACAGAAAGGCTAGATGCTTCATTCCCACCTTCCAAGTCTTAGGCAAAGCATCCCTTGTGGCCAAAGCGATCCAGAACTACGTAGGGAAAGGAACTCTGGATAGCACGGCTCCAGCTTAACTTAGGCACAACATAAATCTACTTCATGCCCTTCCTCCTTGCTTTACTGTTACAAGTTACAAAAGAAGGTTTCCATTTCTGGAAATCCAGTTTTTGTAACATTAATATACTACACAACATTATGCAGTATATCAATGCCCTCAGTAATTATTTTCATGCCAATTGCTTCTCATAATTCTGAAGCAGGGAATGGGCTTGCCTAGGT
The DNA here is from genome assembly GCF_036321535.1 of Camelus dromedarius. Classification (NCBI taxonomy): domain Eukaryota; kingdom Metazoa; phylum Chordata; class Mammalia; order Artiodactyla; family Camelidae; genus Camelus; species Camelus dromedarius. The sequence goes on from NC_087446.1 coordinate 41,189,957, forward strand.
CAGCTATCTGATCTCATGTTGAGTTTTTCTGGGAACTCCCTCAAAAAAAAAAAAAAAAAAAGTGCAACTTGGAGTGGCTGTCCTGGCTGAAGGGGCTCTCCCAAAGCGGTTCTATATGTTCTCCAGAATGGAATGTGCTAATTCTTGATTTACTCAAAGAGGAACATGTGCTCACAGCACTGCAGTCAGGAATTTGGAATTGTTACAATCTAGACGGTTGTAACATGCACTTGTCTTTTCTGTGCACTAGTTATTCACTTTATTCAAATATATGCACCTCTTTTTCCCTTTGAGGAACCAGCCCCTCCTCTACTCTTTTAGTCCATCTGGTTTAGGAGCAGGTGTCTCCACCTTCACTCTGGAAGTGAGCAGGTAAACAAGACCACTCATCACCCCTCGTCCATCTTCCCCAGAGAATGATCACCTAAGATCATAAAACTGGTAGTTTCACACTTTCAATGAAACTCCAGAAAATAAATTGTTAGCAGTATTTATCTGATACCCATATTCTAGCTATCTAGCTAGATAATAAAGTCTGGACTATTTAGGGGCACAGATCAAGGAAACAATTATAAAACTTAAGTTTCAATATTTCTGTTGATTCTGGAAAGGGGAAACTGAAATAACTCTTCCACAGTCTGAAAATTATTCCTAATAGGAGTCAAATAAAGGCCTAGCCCAGCAAAAGCTCAGAACTCTTAAAGGTTTGAGTCCTATTTGTTTGTTTGTTAGATTGTATTTTGGGCCTTGAGAGTTTGCTTTCAATGTTCTGATATTGTGATTTATAATAATAAATATATATTTGGTCTTCATTAAGTTTTTGGCACAGAGCTCCTAAAATCCTTGGAATTTGCTAAGTGATCAGAGCATAATGATGTCTCTTATATAAAAAGGAGATGACTTTTGCACATAAGGATAGGGACTGGTTGACATGAGAGCCAACCATCTGATTAGAGAGTTGGGTCAGGGGAAGGGAGAGGGGCTGGGGTTTGAATCAGTTGCCAATGGCCAGTGATTTAATCAATCATGCCTATGTAGTGACTTCCATAAAAAACCCCAAATGAGGGGGTTTACAGGGCTGCTGGGTTGGTGGAGATTTGGGAAGAGAGGCTCATCTGGAGAGCAGGGCAGCTCAGAGATGTTCCCACATACCTTGCTCTCTGCATCTCTTCCATCTGGCTGTTCCTGAGTCATAATCTTTTATAATAAATTGGTAAGTAAAATATTTCTCTGAGTTCCGTGAGCCATTCCAGCAAATTAACTGAACCCAAGGAAGGGGCTCTGGAAAACTTTAATCTATAGCCGGTTAGTCAGAAGTTCAGGATTTGCTATTACCAGCTGAAGGTGGGTGGGAGGATAACAGGACCAGGGGCCAGGCTTGTAGGACTGAACACGTAACCTCATAATCTAACACTACCCTGGGTAGATAGTGTTGGCTTAAAACAGTAATACAGCTGGTTATTTTACCAGCAAAATGGGTTTATTCAAGAAACAGCACAGAATTGCAATTCACAACATGAAATCTATGGAGAACTAAGGCAAGTCCAGAGAACAAAGGAGACAACAATTCCTTCATAGAGGAGAAGGGGGAGTTGGGAGGAGCTGTTATAAGCAAAGAGTCCATTGGTGGAAATTGGGAGTTTAAAGTGTAGTGGCTTTTTATTGGCTGAGTTGTGATAGTCTCTGGGCAGTGCCCCAGCAAGGAAAAATTCTTCCTTCCTCCTGCTGGGTTGTAAAATAGCAGCCTTCTTCCTGTTGGACATGAAAGGTATGTCTCTTGCTCTTAGTAATGCAGTTGGGGCTGAGTATCAATATATTATACATGATGAGCAATATAGTAAATTGCTAAAATCTAAGTCCATGGAGCCAGATTGCCCAAATTTAAACTCTGGTTCTGTCACTTACTGTTTAGCTTTGAGCATGTTTCTTAACCTCTCTGTGTTTTCACGTCTTTATCTGTAAAGTGAATTAATCATGGTACCAAACATAGATTTGTAGGTATCTTATAGAGTTGCATATATTAAATGAGAGTTACTATGTGCAAAGAGCTTATAACAAAACAGTGCCTGGCATATTGTTCTTTGGGGAAGTCACAGAGATAAACAACCACTCAGTGACCATTTTGGTGTGTATTATAAGAAGGAAATTGCCGGCTATTATGAGACAGACCAACAGAAGGTGCTAATCAGGTTGGGGTGGGCATGAGTGGAGGTCAGAGAAGGCTTCTTCAAGATATGTCTGTTTAAGCTGAAAACTAAAGGATGGAGAAATGGAGGGCCCAGACAGAATAGTATGTTTTATTTTATATACTGATATCATTTTTATTACATTTGTTCACACACATTATAAACATGTTGGGATATACTTTTACACATTATATACTGTCGTATTTTCTATCCATTTCCAGCATCCCCACTCTCCAAACAACTCTAATAACTGTTCCCCATCTAAAGGGGTTCTGAACACCTAATTTCAATGTGGGGTCATGGGGTTTCTCCCCCTGCGACAAGCAATTCACTGGACACAAACTGGGTGTCTTACATAGAACATAAACTCTGTCAAAGTGAAGGCTATGTTTCTCTTTTCCACCATGGTATTCACAGTGCTTAGCATATTCTTAGATGGTCAATAAATTATTATTGACAGACTGAATGAATCAATTAGTCAATCATGAGAAGACAAGAGGATTTATTTTGGGTGTCATCTGAGTATATTCATAATTTGATTTTGTGGAGGTCATTGTTGAATGGACATGATTTAGGCTGATTTAGACTGTTTTCAATATCCTTCCTAGAGTAACAATCATAAATTGGCAAGTGTGTACTGAGCACTGACCTAGATGCCGTGGGGGACACAGCTCACTCTAGTTGGGGTATCTTCCTGGACTAAATTAAATACCACACTTGTACAGATTTTTCCTGACGGTGGTCCTCAACTGGTTTGTCAGGACACACTGAACTTTGATCCGATTAAACTTTCATTTTGCTCCACTGTCACTAGACAGATAAAATGTTGAGGCAATAAGGTTGTGCTATGCAGTGTGGAATGTGGTCCAAACCACTGCAGATAAGATATAAGAAGTAGAAAATAATATCAAGCCAGCTCCCAAGAAAGACCACACGTTTCTTAGAATATATGTGATTCTTCAGAGGAGAACTCTGACTCTTCTAGAATGTAAGCTACATAAGGGTAGGGATTTGGCCTGTTTTATTCACAGTTGTATTTCCTAGGAGATATCACAGTGCCTGGCCCAGGGTCCACAATAAATAACTGATAAAGAAAAGAATAAATGAATTAAAGAGAGGAAGAAAGGAAGGAAGGAAGGAAGGGAGGAAGGGAGAGGACAGGGCAGAGCAGCAAGCAGGTTTACCCCCACAATGATGCAGCACTGAAGAGGGACCATGGGAACAGAGATAATGGTGGTTGCTTCTGCAGTTATGGCTCTAGATTGTTATACTACTTTTCCAAGAGCTATGTTGTGCTTTTTGATGACTTACATAGTATTTTTCATTCCTTTCTTTCTGTGTGCCATTAAAACTTCTAGAATTCAGAAGTTTATCCCAAACACAAACCCTTTCTAAATCTCCCAAAGGAATATTAATCTATTTACAGTCATACATCTGAGATAAAAGAACTGTTCTGCTTAGCTTTTGATAAACAGCTTGCATAACAAATAGAAAACACAATCACCATCCCTAGAGAAATGCTTATTAAAAAGCTGTACAGTTCTAAAAAATAAAAGAACCAACCAAAAAAAAAATGTACAGTACAGACTACAGAGTTCTTGTTTTAGAGTGCTTGAGTTGAGCTGTATTCTTTAAACTTCTGGGTCCCACTGTTTAGATATCACTCTGTGGTTGTCTAGGAGAAGGACAGAATCTTGGACCTTAATGGAAACCATCTAGCTTTTCACTGAAAACTTTCATATCCCTGACTAAAAATAGTAATCTTTTGATTCTACAACATGTAAAGTCACTTCCTTCTATTATTTTTATCAAGAACTAACAAATCCAGTTTTGGTGGAGGTGGAGATCTGATTTGGGGGAGCTAGTTTGCAGGAGGTAGGTGAAGGGCTGAGGGAGGAGAGCCATGCTTGGTAAATACCCAGCCCCTCTCAGATATAAGGAAGCAGCAGGCAGTGGAAAGAATCACTGAGTGCCATTAGCCTGAGACATCATATTCTACATGTGAAGTTTCATGAAAACTTGTCTTTCTTTTGAAGACAATTTTTTAAGAGCAGTTGTAGGTTTACAATAAAATTGAGAAGAAAGAGGTACAGAGATTTCCCATATAATCACTGCCCCTATAGGGGAGAGCCTCCCCATTATCAACATCATTCACCAGAACAGTAAATTTTCCACCAAGGATGAACCTACATTGACATATTATAAATACCTAATCACTCATGGTTTACCTAAGGGTTCACTTTTGGTATTGTACATTCTGTGGGTTTGAACAAATGTGTAATGACATGTATCCATCATTATAATATCATGCAGAGTCTTTTCACTGCCCTAAAACCCTGTATGTTCTGCCTATTCATCCCCTGCCCCTCCAACCCCACCCTGGCAACTACTGGTCTTTTTATTGTCTCCATAATTTTGCCTTTCCCAGAGTGTCAAATAGTTGCAATCATATACTATGTAGCCTTTTCAGATTGGCTTCTTTCTCTTACTAATATGCGTTTAAGTTTCATCCATGTCTTTACAGCTAGCTAGCTCATTTCTTTTTAGCACTGGATAGCATTCCACTGTTTGGATGCACTACAGTCTCTCCATTCACTTACTGAAGGACATGTTGGTTGCTTCCAAGCTTTGGCAATTATAAATAAAGCTGGTATGAACATCTTTGTGCAGTTTTTTGTGTGTGGCCATAATTTTCAACTCATCTGGGTAAATACCAAGGAGCAAGATTGCTGAATTATATGATAAGAATATGTTTAGTTTTGTAAGAAAACACCAGACTGTCTTCCAAGTGTCTGTACTATTTTGCTTTCCCACCAGCAATGTTATGAGAGTTCCACATCCTCATCAGTATCTGGTGTTACCAGTGTTCCCGATTTTGGCCACTCTGATAGGTGTGTAGTGGTATCTCATTGTTTTAATTTGCATTTCCCTGATGACTTACCACGTGCAGCATCTTTTAATATGCTTATTTGCCATCTAAAGTTCTTCTTTTGTGAAGAGTCTGTTACGATCTTTGGCCCATTTTAAAATCAGGTTGTTTGCTTTCTTATTGTTGACTTTTAACAGTTCTTTGTATATTTACTATAACAGTCCTATATCAGATTGTCTTTTGCAACTAGTTTTTCCTCAGCCTGTGGTTTGTCATCTAATTCTCTCAATATTGCCTTTTTGCTGAGCAGAAGTTTTTTATTTTAATGAAGTCCAGCTCATCAAATTTTTTTTCATGATTTATATCTTTGGTGGTGTTGTCGAGGAGGAAGAAATTTCCCTCTACCCTTCTAGCTTCTTCTGGCTGGTCTAAGAATTAAACTGACATGAGACAGATTAATGGGAGAAAATCAAACTAAAGTTTAGTAATGTGTATACGTGGGAGAGACAGACAAACTAAGTAACTTGCCAAAATGGCTTAAGCCTTGACCTCAAATACCATCCTCAGCTAAAGACAAAAGAGGATGTTGAGGGTGGGGAGAGTGAGTTATGGGAGATTGCTAACATTGATCTGTTTGTTTAGTCTTTTACCAGTACCTCACTGTCTTGACTGCTGTAGCTTTATAGTAAGTCTTGAAGTTGGATAGTGTCAGTCTTTGTTCTTCTTTAACTAATTGTGTTGGCTATTCTGGGTCTTTTGCCTCTCCAAATAAACTTTATAATCAGTTTATTTATATCTGTAAAATAACTTGCTGGGATTTTAATTGGGATTGAATCTACGGATCAAGTTGGGAAGAACTGACATCCTGACAATACTGAGTCTTCCTATACATGAACACAGAGTATCTCTCCATTTATTTAGTTCCTCTTTGATTTTGGGCACCAGAGTTTTATAGTTTTCCTCATATAGATCTTGTACATATTTTGTTAGATTTACACCTAAGTATTTCTTTTTGGGGGACTGCTAATGTAAATGGTGCTGTGTTTTTAATTTTAGATTTCACCTGTTAGTATATAGGAAAGCATTTGCCTTTTATATACTAGCCTTGTATCCTGCAACTTTGCTATAATCACTTATTAGCTCTGGGAGGTGTTTTTGTTTGTTTTGGCAATTCTTTCAGATCTTCTACATAGATGATCATGTCATCTGTGAACAGAGACAGTTTTATATCTTCCTTCCCAATTGTATTTATTTTCTTTCTTTTTTTCCTTATTCTATTCCAAGGACATCAAATACGATGTTGAAAGGAGTAGTAAGAGGGGATAGCCTTGCTTTGTTCCTACGCTTGGTAGGAAAGCTTCAAGTCTCTCACCATTCAGTATGGTGTTAGCTGTAGGTTTTTTATAGATAGCCTGTCAATTTGAGAAAGTTCTCTTCTGTTTCTAGTTAACTGAGAGTTTTTATCAAGTATGAGTGTTGGATTTTCTCAAATGCATTTTCTGCATCTATTGCTATGATCACGTGGTATTTCTTTATTTCTAGTCTGTTGATGTGAATGGATTACATTATTTGATTTTCAAATATTGAATCAGCCTTGTATGCTTGGGATGAATCCAACTTGGTCATGATATGTAATTCTTTTTATACTTTTTTGGCTTCAATCTGCTAATATTTTGTTGAGGATTTTTGCATCTATGTCAATGAGAGATATTGATCTGTAGTTTCCTTTTCTTGTATTTGTCTGATTTTAGTATAAGAGTAATTCTGGCCTCATAGAATGAGTTAGGATGTATTCCCTCTGCCTCTGTCCTCTGAAAGAGATTGTGGAGAATTAGTAAAATTTCTTCCTTAAACATTAAATTCACCAGTGAACCCATCTGGGTCTGGCACTTTCTGTTTTTAGAAGGTTATTAATTATTAATCAATTTCTTTAACAGATACAGGCAAAACCTTGTCTTTTTTAAAAAAGAAATTTAAATGTGAATTTGTAGAAAATTGGTAAGATGCTAATATTGTTGTCTAATAGAGATACAAATAATTTTTGTCCCATACAGATGAAAATGACTTCTGCTTTTAGAGAAGATAGCACCAAAGGTTATAGTTTATTGCTCTGTAGGACATTAATCAGATTTATAGCTAATTTGGCAATAATTTAGAATGATTTCGGTATTCTTTTTTTCTTACATTGATATATATATAAAACATTATTTACCATATCTTTCTTCGAACCAGCTTTGTTTCCTGCTGACTTCCCCAATAATGAGTTAAAATAAAAACTTTACCTGTTTACTCTCTATTTGTATGAAAATTTTTGTTAATATTTTGAAGTTATACCTTCAACATTTTATAGGAATACAGCTTGACCAAATGTTTTAAATTGCATGTGTAAGAACTGTTCCTAAGGAGATAAGGATATGCTCAAAAGATTTAGCTCTAAGACCATTTACTGTGTATAATAGTGAAATATCAGAAACAAATGTACAACATTAGGAGACAGATTAATACCTAAATTTGTTTTAAGAAAGATTGTTTCTGAGTAAGTAGAGTGAGTCTTGTTCATATTTTCTTTCTTTCTTTTGGAAGAAGGAAAAAGCAAACTTGCAGGTCACAAAGTCTAGTTACACTGGTCTTCCTGTTCTTGTTGACATCTATTGAGGTATTTAGTCCCTGACCATAGTCTTCCCTTCTGCTCCAATACCACTATCTCAGGGAATTTCAGAGTCCTTGGACAGAATCACCTATCACCCTAGCTTTTTAAATTCCTTAATATCCCTTTTCCAGTGACCTTCTTCACTTCTGTAATTCACTCCAAAGAAATTTTAGATCCTTTCTTCATTCAGAACTGTTTATCCCTGACATTTCTGTGCTTTTTGCTCTGTTTTGCTTTTAGATGAAAAATGCCTTCATTGTTTTTCTGATTAAAAGAGGTAACACATGTTTACTGCAAATTTTTTTCAGAAAACATAGAAGGATTTAAAAAAGAAAAAACCTTGCAACTCAGAACTTACCACTCAGCATTTTGTAACCCTTTAAACTTTTTGCTAGGAATAGTTTTTTTGTTTGTTTGCTTTCCAAAATGGAAATTTACAATTCATTTTACTTTTATAATCTGCTTTTTGCCATTCAATGACTTATCTTTCCAATTCAACAAATACAGATCTACATCATCATTACTATGGCTGAAAAATAATTTATTATATGGCTATAATATTCTTTACTTAACCCAGGATGTCTCAGCCTCAGCACCAGAATCTGGGGCTGGATAATTCTTTGTTGTGGGAGCTGTGCTGTCATTGTGGGATGTTTAGCAGCATTTGTGCCCTCTACCCACTATGAGCCAGTGGTTCCACCCTCCCCAGTCATGGCAATCAAAAATATTTCCACCTATTGCCGGATGTCTCCTGTTGGCAATATTAACCTCCACCGATTGAGAACCAGTTGAGAACCACTGATATAATTAACCTGCGTTGTTTGTTTATCTACTTTGTCACAATTAGAAAGTGTTGCTTATAAAGATCCTAAAGTATATAAACTCAGCACTTCTCCAAATTACTTCTATAGCTTAAATTTTTAGCAAGGAAAAGTGTATTTTAAATTTTGATGTCTATTCCCAGATTTCCTCCAGAAAAGCTGTATCAATTTATAATTCCATTAAAATAGCAGAAATGTCATTTCCCCAGAACTTGTGCATTTCTAGGTATTATCAATCTTTTTAATCTTTCATGGTGGTAAGTAAAACAAAATATTACTTTGCCCTTTTAATTTGTAATTCTTTGATTGCTAACCAGGTTGGTAAATTTTACTATGTTTATTGGCCATTTGTATTATTGCTTTTATGAACTGCCTATTAATGTCCTTGCCCATTCTTGGTTTTGTAAGAGCTATTAATTCTTTCGGTGTATAATTTTTCTGGTAACCTTTATGCTGAGTTTTCCTATATAGAAGGTATACATTTTTATGATGTTATTTTCCTTCTGTCTTTTATTATGGTTAGAAAATCACCTCTAAAGTCTTAGACTTAAGTGTTTTAGTCTATTAGGCCAATCTGTTATTCCTCCGTGTTTCACACTCTTAACACTAAACCTTTCTGACCTCTACTTAGGAATCATCTGGAAATCTTATTAAAAGGCATGTTCTGCTTTGGTAGGTTTAGGGGGAGACAAGGGACTCTGCAATCCAATTAGCTCCCAGGTGATGTCATTGCTGTTCCTGGACCACACTTTAAGTGGCTCAGTTCTGGATCTTCAGCCCTCAAACTCCTGCACTCCCCACCTCCATTCTCTGATTGGCTCTCTCCTGAATTTGCTTCCCTTCCTACCTAGTGTGAATCCCATGGGCAGTAATTTCAATTATGCCTTAGCCCTTTGTTTATCTGGAATAAGAACCCTGGCAATCTCCATCCCTGTATTGACACTGCCAATACTTTCTCCAGTCTCCAGTCACAGAACCACTGAAAGAAATTATGTAACTACCACCCTGTGACAAATGTATGATTTCCAAAATCAGATCAGAAATCTGTCACTTTGTTCCTCATTAGTTCCCTTTCCCATTCCTTATAGGAACTTTGCCTAAATTTAATCTCCTCAACCCCATTCCCCCTCTTTTCAGGCCTCGTAGTCAAGGAACTACAATGAAAGAACCTCAGGCCATCTATTAGAAATCACATTTAGCAAAATATAGCTGCATACATTTTTTTAAATCCACTCAACAACCCAAGTGTCATATTAAGATTTTCCAACTCTTAGAAAATTCTACTTAAAGACTTATGAATTAAAGTAGACCATTTATTTAATAAACACCTCCCAGAGTTCTCACAATATGCCTGCCAACTGTATTTAGGTAGGTACAATTACCATATCCATTTTACAGACTAGGAAACTAAGGCACAATGAGTTGACATAACCAGTGAGTGTCAGAGCAAGGACCCAGACCCAGATCATGTGACAGTATAATCATAGACCTTAAACCTCTTTACTCTCTACCTGGAGATCACAGGGAGCCTCGGGTTCTTAAAAGCTGAATCCCACAATAGTATGTGTATTAGAAACAAATAAGAGGCAGGTAATCATTAGAGGTTCTCAACTCTTGAAGGTACATTTCATTCACTCAAGGGTTTTTTTTTTGTTTTGTTTTGTTTTGTTTTGTTTTTTTAATATCCTTTTCCTGAGCCACATGGCGAGAAATTTTGTTCCATCAGTCTGGGGTGGGGCCCTGGCGCTACAATTTTTAATTAATTAAAAAGAAATTTTACGCCCAAATCAGTGCTTTTCAAACTTTTCATATTCACTGGACCCTTCGCACAAGTCTCCCATTATTCTGATAGGTAATGTGTGACAGGTGAGTGCGGTCTTGGTCCGTGCCATAAACCTCAGGTTTCGGTGAAGTCCTTGTTATCATTAGTGCAAACACAGACCACCTGGTCCTTTCACAAAGAAGCACTTTAGGAAGAGACAACTAAAATTGGCCTAGAGTACTGGTGGAGGGAGCGTTGACTTTCCAATAATGGCTCTGCTCCCTTTTTCCATGTGATTTCCACATTTCCAGCGTTAAATTTAACTCTGATTTAGTCACATCTCACACACTATATAAGTTTGTCGGAAATTTTCCTGGACTCCACACCTGATAGCCTTTAAAACTTCTACACACACGTTCTTAAACGCCAGGCGACTTCAGAGCAGGACTGGGGCGCCTGGCGCGGCTGGGAGCGCGGCCCTGGGGACTCCGGCCGGCACGAAAGAGCGTAAGAACCCGCGCGGGACTCCGGGCGCATCGTGGCGCTCCTGGTGGGGCTCCAGGTGGGGCTCCAGGTGAGCCCGGGGCGCGCCCGCCCGCACCACCCAACGCGAGAAGCCGTCCGAGACTTTAACGTCTCCAAACTCGCAGCAGCGGGAGCCTCATGCCCCCTTGGCGGAGCCTCCTGAAACCCGTCAGCGGCCGGAGCCGTTGCCGAGATGAGGACACTTCCAACCTGGGGAGCCAGCAAAAACTAAGGCCACGCAAGGCAACTCGGTTCCCAGACCTCTCCCCGGCGACCCGGGAACCCAGCGCAGCGCGGGCACGGGTTCGCCAGGTGCAAAGGAGGCAGCGGCGCCCGGGCGGCCCGGCTCGGCCCCGCCCAGGAGGGACCCGCGCGGCGCCTGAGTGGGCCGGAGGGACGTCAGTCAGGCGCCGAGGGCGAGACCCGGGCGCGCCCGCCCCCTGGCTGGACTATAATGTGGCCCCCGCCGGGCTGCAGCAGCCGGGCGGCGGTGGGCGCCTAGGCAGAGGTGAGGCTGGGGGCGCGTGGGGACAGGCGCAGCTGCACAGCTGCCCGGTGGCAGAGGGTGGCGGAGACTCCGAGAAGAGAAGAGGGAGGAATAGAGGGTGGGCGGCGGGATAGAGGGCACCCGAGGCTCCCGTGCTCCGGTTGCGCTAACTCCCTAAGGTGTTACTTCCAACTTTTACCTCCTTAGGAAGCCAGGGAGGGTTAGCGTCAGGAGACCTGAGACTAGAGAGCTGAGCCGGAACTAGTAACGTCCACACCCACCCTACCCCTTCCCTTATCTGCTCTCAGCTTTATTATTGTTTTTATTCATCTCTAGAACATGGACTGCGCCCGCCTATGGCTAGGGCTGCTGCTGCCTGTGGTAGCTGCGCTGGACTTCATCTACCACCACCAGGGACAGATGGAAGCATTTCTGAAGGATGTTGCCCAAAACTACAGTTCTGTCACTCACTTGCACAGTATCGGGAAATCTGTGAAAGGTAGGATCCGCTCGTGTACTTTCCCAAGCCCCTAGTCCTCGCTTTAAATTCATTTAAATTCATTAAATATGCCTTAGCTTCCAGTCTCCTCTCTATGAAGCTACTGAGAGGGCTCCAAGCAGATCCGTCAGTGCCTGGCAGTGTTAGCTGATTTTGGCTTTTGTGTGTTGTGTTGTGTCAGGGAAGTAGTAGAAAACCTGAATTTCGCTCAACATCTCCGCTGTCATTCGGTGTCGTTGGGTGTTCTGCGTTAATGGCGTTCTGTATTTTTGGATCTTGCAGATGTTGGTTTCCTGGGATGTATATTTTAGTTTTTAGTTGTCTAGATAAACTTCTGCCAAAGAGTCTGTTTATCCGTCTCAGGTTTCCCTTTTTGTTGGCTTCTTTAAACATGATTTGGACTGTTAACCTTTCTTCAAGTCTCTTTTAAACTAAAATAGTGCAATTCTGTTGGTGAGATTTCAGTGTCATGTATAATTAGCCCTATGACTTAAAGTTATGCAAAAAAGTGGCTGGGGTGCTGATAAAAAGGCTAGTTCTTTCTACATTTTTACTTGTATTTCGGGGAGGTAATTAGGCTTGTTTATTTGTTTAATGGAGGTACTGGGGATTGAACCCAAGGCCTTGTGCATGTTAAGCACCTGTTCTATCACTGAGCTATACCCTCCCCACAAGGCTGTTTTTAAAGTTACCTATTTGAATAAGGTAATTGCTGGGTAATAAGTGTATGATAGCAGTGAATGGTACTGCTCCTAGCACTTCCACTCTCATCATTTAATTGCTTATTGTTTTAATGTAGAAACAATATATTAAGTATAAATATATAACTATATATTACATTAAGTGTTCTCATTTTAATAGATAGGGAAATTTAAAATATTACATTAAGTGTTCTCATTTTAATAGATAGAGAAATAAAGTATTTTGCCCAAGATCACCCAGATGGTGAGTTTTAGAACCAGGACTGGAACTCAAATCGCTCTACTTCAAGAGTTAGACATTTGGGGACAAGGCAAATAATTTCACCGGTTATTTTTACTTTCTTAATCTTTTATTATATTAGTAGTCTCCAAAGAGATTACCAGATACCTTAATGCTTAAATCATAAGTTTTGTCAAGTTTATGCCATTTGGATCTCAATTCTTTTAAGGTGTGTTCAAATCTCACCTGGATTTTGGCTCTAAGCTTTTCACACAATTGGGAGTCTCTTAATTATCATATTCTTAAGTAATTATTTCCCCCCAAAATTTAAGGTTATGTTTTTTGTATTAAAGAAGTATTACATAAATTGACTTATGTGCAATGCAACATAAAAATCCTGGTCTTATGTGTGTAATGGTATCTTTGTTTTCAAACATTGCCAAAGAGTTGGTGCCAGAATTACTCTGTATTGCTGTATAATCCAAAATTACAGAGGCTGAATGTATGAGAAATCATATCTTGAATCAGCATATATATTCAACCTTTTCATTCTCCCTAGGGCTAGAGAAGAGCAATTAAAAAGATCTAAGAATACTAATTATATTAGTAAAGGAAATACAGAGCACAACTAGCTTGAGTTATTGTTCAGTCATCATTTAAACCACAAGATGATGCAAATGTTGTTCATTTTAAGGACTAAACGATTTGGTTTTAAGTTTTTATTTTTTTTTTCAAGCAAAAAGGGCTTGTGAAAGAAAATTGGGGGCTGTCTTTCTTAATGTCAACCAGCTGTTTTGATCTCTCCTGCATGCTATCAGACCACAGTAATGGTCTGATAATAATGGAAGCCAGCAGGTTAATTTTTTTTTTTAACCTTGTATGCACTCTTGTGGTTAAAGGATAGAGGAGTTATCACGTAAAAAATAAAATCTGGCAATAGTGGTCAAATGTTTGTCTTGTGTGTGTTCTGAATAATTGACCTTGATTAAGAAAAATCCCAAATCTGCTATTAGAGTCCAAGTTGTTGGTTGAACTACACACTAGTAACTGGAAGTCAGGTGCCAATCTATCCCTGCGTGGTGGCTCAAGCATTGGAAGATGGTGCTCCCTTGTTGGCACTCTTTTCACTAGATAGTTTTCCCTGGCCGTCCTGCCCTCTGATGTTTGGCAAACAAGATTCACTGTATGTGTTATTTTTCTTTCTCTCTCTCTCTTTCTCTCTTTCTCTTTCTCTTTCTCTGTTGTGTGAGCACGGGCAATCTACCTAGAAGGGAAAATACTATTCCTACCTAACCAAATACCTTTTTAATTTTATAAATGCATATCACATTTATTTTCATTGCTGTAATCATGGATTCTGTCCCACTTTTTCCCCCAGTTTACATGATTTCATTATGTATTTCCATGAATTGAAAATTCTGCAGATGAGACTTGGTTGCTATGTAGCATCTTATCCTCTTGATCGTGTGAATTTCTTAGTCGTTCACCTATTTGAGGCATCTGCATAGTTTCTGATGGTTTCTGTTATAAACAGTGATGCTAAAAAGCCATTGAGACATGTCATGATAATGGCCTTCTATTTTAACTGGTGATTTGTTTCCAGTTTCTGATTTTCAAATATTTGAAACCCACACAAAAGTTGAGCACATATATACCTTTCACCTAGATTCAGCCATAGTTGACTGACCATATTTCACTTGAGACTTTTGGAGGAAACCCCACCACCTAATGACAGAGTACAGACATCTAAGGGCAATAGTAGCAACTCAAATAAGAACTGACAGCTGAGTTGAGAAATGTCAGAAAAGGTACAATGTTCATTGATCCATTCCTCCATTTGGTTAAGGGAGGGCCTCCTTCCCTCCATTTTTTTTTTCTTTTAACTCCTAAGTCCCTTTGTCTCACATGTTCCTGGGACATCCTCAGTAATTTATTTCTGTTTGTTTAATTGATTGGACATTTGCTGAGGGAAAGCCATGTGAAGCAAGCAAAAATGTGCCTCATTTATGCCCTGTCATCAAGTAGCTCCCTTTAAAATACAAGTGTATATATTGTAGATTTCCCCAGCTCTTCTCTCCATGTCCCCCAAAATAGTTTTAGGACTATTTTAAATGAGATTTCCCACATGTCTGTTTTAAGAATCTTGTCTTTCCTCCTAAATCTAACCTTTATCTGAATAAGGAAGTTTACAAAGGCCAAGGGATAGATAATAAAATCTCTGTTACAAACTGCTTTCCATGTATTGGGTATTTGATTACATTGTTTCAATCTCAACAACTCAAAGTAGGCAGTAGCCTCATTTACAGAGCAAGTCAAATGAAGCACAGAGAAGTTAATTAAATTGCTGGATGTCGCACAGCTGATAAGTGTTAGAGGGAGGATTCAAACCCAAATTCGCATCTCTCTCAAGCACATCTTTTCCTCATTAAAGAAGCAGCTTGACACAGATATGGATGGCTACATGGAGATTGAGGTTAGTGGAGAGTTTCAGAGTCATGTTTTGGGCACACTTGATCTGAAAGTATAGCTTCTACCAAGAGTCTATAGCTGTGCTGTTCAACACAGTAGTCAGTAGCCACTTGGCTATCGAGCAGTTGAAATTAAGCTGTGCTAAAAGTGAGTTTGAAGATTTAATACAAAAAAGTAAAGCAGTCCATCAATATGTTTATATTGATTCCATGGTGAAATGGTAATATTTCAGATACACAAGCTAATTAAGAAATATTTTGGATATATATATAACTGAATCATGCTGTACACCTGAAACTAACACAACATTGTAAATCAACTATACTTTAAAAAAATTTTTAAGAAATATTTTAAAATTCACCTGTTTCTTTTTACTTTTGTTAATGTGGTTGTGGTTACTAAAACATTTTAAATTACGTATATGACTTGCAGGTTGAGCTGTGCTGATCCAGACAGAAATTTGTTATTAGCAGTATTTTTTTCTGAGTACAAAGGAATGTAGAAAATTTGGAAGACACAACAAAGCACCAAGAAGAAAATTAAAATCTCACCATCCAAAGAAAAAATTAAGTAGACTTGAAAGACTGTATGTTCTGGGGGGAGGGTATATAGCTCAGTGGTACAGTGCACTGCTTGACATGCATGAGGTCCTAGGTTCAATCCCCAGCACCTCCATTTAAAAAATAAATAAACCTAATTACCCCCCCCAAACAAACAAAAAGACTATGTACTGCTTTGTGTCTTTCCTCCCTCCCATTGAGCCAGATATCTTATTTGTCCATGCAAACATGTTATTTCTAACACTTGATATTTTTATGCCTGCTTTGTGTCCTATCAATGGATATACTATTGTTTATTTAACTTACACCCCACTGACATTTAAGTTTTGTTTCTATTCTTTTCCTGTTAGAAAAAATACCATAGTGAACATCTTTATAGCTAAAGCAGCAAACATTGTCAGAGCATGGGCTTTGGAAGCAAGTGCTCAAGTTTAAATTCTAGATCCTCTACTTTGTAGCAGAGTGACCCTGGGTTGTTAGAATAATTCCTAGCACATAGTAAGTACTACAGAAGTTCTGTTGTTAGGGGGTACGTTACCTGCTATTAGGGACACATTTCTAAAAAGGAAATTACTGTGTCTTAAGAAGCTTTACATATTTGATACATGTAACCAAATTGCCTTCCAAACAGAGTATATTGATTTATAATCTCGTAAGAAACATATGCTAAGAAAAAAACAACTCTTGTAAATCTGCTAGTCATAGATCAGGCATAGACCAGTAATTTGAAAGATTACTTTAGTAATTGTCAAAGGGTACAAAGTTTCAAAAAAAAAAAAAGTTTCAAAGTTTCGATCATACAAGGTGAATATGTCCTAGAAGTCTACTGTACAGCATAGTGCCTATAGTTAACAATATTGCTTACATTACAATTTGCTAAGAGAGTAGATCTGAAGTGTTATAATAATAATGAAAGATTACTGTAGCATTAGTTTTTCATTATTGTGTTTAAAGTACAAGGGAGAATATATTTCTCAAGCATTTTCCCCAAGAATTCTCACCTTCACATAGTCATTCAACAGATACTGAATCTCTGCCAGGAGTCTTCATAACATTTCAGATGCTCAAAAATCTCCCCACAATTGGCTTAGATTCCTGCCCCAAAGAGGCATGTACTGTGTTCACATACACAGATCTCTCACTGTACTACCCTTGACTAGGTAGATTTTGCCTGGTGATTTGCACTCTTAGAAAAGAACACTGTATATAAGATTTTACCACAACATTTGGTTTTCTGTCACCCTGTTGCTCAAGCATGATCATATAGCCAGTTTGCTTAAGATTCTGTATAAAATGCTTTTTGTGATATAAATATTGACCTATGGAGAACTAAACAGCAAGAAAACCGCTAAAATCTAGGAATTTCAGCTGTAATACATGTTTGTGATTTAAAGTCACATTAGGTTAGTGTAGGCCCCCGACTGTGGGAACAAAGGAACAAGCCTTGGGCCAGAATGGTAAACAAGTTATAAAAAGCTGCAGACTCAGAGGAGGTGAGAAGGCTGGTTAGCCAATGATGGGTAAGATCCCCAGACGGGGGCAACCTAAGACAGGCACAGCCGCCTGAGTCCAGGAAGAATGTTGTGAAGCAGCCGTTTCTCATATGTTCCGCCCTGATAAGTTGTAAGGCTCGCTGGTGCCAACACGAACATGATTTACCAAAACATAAAGGGTCTTCTGACCTTGAGCCAGACGCTGCCTGTTAACCATTTCCCTTGTCATTCTTCTTTGCTATATGAGACTGTGTAACTTAATAAAGCTTCAGAGTAGCCATCAGCTCTCTCCGCATACAGTGTGTATGTGTACATGATATCGCAACACCAACAGTTAGCAAGCACTTCCCCTCTTCTTTACCTTGAAATATAAAGTCCTTTTCTGAAATGTCTTACTGTTATCAGCCTTGTTTTGTAAACATCCACAGCTTCTTAAAGACACTGCCTTTTTTTTTTCTTACAAGGAGATGATTTAGATTTCCACCATACTTGTAGTATATTTTAAAAGAAGAAATTGAGACGGAATATCCAAAAAGTAACACAGAATCTTACTTTGTTTCTTGTATCTAGTAACCATTTTTGTCCCCAAATTTCAAATGTATCTAAACACCAATATTCTAGGGGCATTTGAAACTTAATGTTGGCTGTCTTAGTATTTTTAAGTGAATTTTTCTATTGTCCTGACTCTTCACATATATACTACACTTAATCACTCTCACAATGGTATGAAATGCCATTATTACCCTTAATTTACATGTGGAGAATTGAGATTGAATTAGCTAGTAAATGATGGAGGGGTGATTGGAACCAAAGTCTGTCTTGTGCCAAATAGTGAACCCTTAAACCTCTTTGCAATAAAGAGAAGATTCTCCAAGTTACCTTTTTTCTGATCTTGTCCCTTTTCCCTCCCCCGCACACCCTGCCCTCCTCTTGCCCCTGATGCCTGAAATTCTGAAAATTGACAAGCTTTTCCTCTATCATCCAAGAAAAGGTCTGTAGTAAATGTCTTTTATATGCTGTGTGATCTACGGAATTCCTTAACCCCCACCCCCTTTCGGTATTTACAGTTTCATCCAAAGCAGTGTGAATTCCAAATTTTGGTGTAGATTTAATTTTTTCTTCCATATACCAAAACTGTTTGATTTTTGAGGCAAAAGGAGAAGGCTGAGATTCTGATTCACACCCATACAGGACACCCACCCACCAAAATGCCATCTCCTGAGAACAGTGGTTCTCATTAAGAGCAGTACCGCCCCCTAGGGGGAATTTTGGAAATTGAGAGGTTTAGGCCATATCTCAGAAGTCTTTGGAGAGGGGACCTCACTGACACATCCTCATGATTTTGTTAGCAGTGCATGGCATAGTCATGCGTAGTGAAAAATCGTCCCCTACATTGTCTCATGCCCTCTATAGATGACAGACCAGTCTACAGTGATCTGAGCCTAAAACCAAATTCCATTTTATGTAGAAACACAAAATACTTTTTCCCATAATTTTAATATGTACTGAACTTTCCAGGAATATAACTATAGGTAAATTGAGGGAAAATTCAATTTTGTTTCTCTCTGAACTTGGTTCAGAGAGATTTCACATTCATAAAATCTTGACACCAGTAATCACGCAGCTGAATCAGTCTGCGTTTGTAATAAATGCCTTCACCATCAATCTCAAGAAATGACACAAGCATCTGACTTTATCACTGTGTCTTTCAGTAGACAGTGCCCAAGATTTACGTACTGATGCTATATTTTAAGTTGCTTTCCTTTTATTTCTCCTTTATATAAAGTTCAAACCTTATGTCAGTCTTTTTGAACTTATGTGTGTAAATATGTTACTTTCTATGAATTTTATGCCTGTATGGTAAAGGATGAGTTGCAAAATACTGGACATGAAAAAACAGGCATCCACAGAGAGGGTTAGGAGCTATTCATCTAAAATCACAGATGTAGAGAGCTGATAAAGACTCAGTTCAAATTGATGTAGCCAGAATCCAAAAGGTGTTTGGTTTCTGTTCTTGATCAATAAACATGTGTGTCTGGAGGCAACACCATGGTGACAGCAGGATCCAGACTGAAAGATAACAGTCATTAGCTCTGTTTCTTTTAGTTTGTACATTTAGAACACCTCTTTCTCTAAGAGTACAAAATAAGAAAGTAAGATAAGAAGAATCTTAAAGTGAAAAAATTTCCAAGATTATGTCAAATACCTACATGCATTTGGATTAGGGGGAAGGAGATTAAATCAGAGCTTCCTATCTAGTGACTTAAAACAATTGGTGTTCTTCTGAACTTCATAGCAATTCAATGTTATAGAGGACAGTGGTTTGCTGAGGGGTTAAGAAATCCTAACTTGAGTTTGTATTCAAATAAAACAGACATAAGTTGCCCATGAAAGATGTTTTCTCATCTGTTTTGCAAGGATTGCTGCATGTCAGATGTTTTGAAAGTGCAGACTTTCTGGTCTATGACCCTCCAAGTACATAGTGTCGCCAAGCCCAACTAGAGGTTTAGTCTCCAGGGCATCACAGAAATGCCGCCAACTTCAAACAAGTTGCCTTCAAACTGGCTCCCACGACTTATCCGGAACTTCCCCAGAGCTGAAGATAACAGCCTCAATGGTGGGGTGTAAAGGCATTAATGACAGGGGAAACCCTTCAAACACATAAGCACTGTCAGAGAGTTGAGGAGAAGAAAAGAAACCTTCTATTTGTATAAATAGAGAGCTCTCCGTTAGCTGCTTACTCAGTTTTTGACATTTCTCTGATAGGAATCTCTGAGGAAACTAGAACCATTCTTAAGGAGTACAACTGAAGTCAACTGACAATTGGCCAAATACAGAACTCAGCCTCCTTTCCAACAAAGTGCATGGGTGTATTAAGAACACAGGTGAAGTTTAGCACAAGGTTACAGTTTTAGAGCAGGAATGGACGTCAGAGACTACTTGATCATATAGTCAGTTAATTGAAGCTTAGTTCAAAATGTCACCTCCTCCTGGAAGCCTTTTTCCTGCTTGCCTGGACAGAGTTAGTCTCCTTGTGCTCATCTTCCTGAGCATCTTCCGGGAGCTCTGTCTATGTTGCACCAAGAGGGCAGGGAACAGGCTTTGTTCATCTTTGTATCCTAAGCCCTAATCTGTGCT
Organism: Camelus dromedarius; assembly: GCF_036321535.1. Lineage (NCBI taxonomy): Eukaryota > Metazoa > Chordata > Mammalia > Artiodactyla > Camelidae > Camelus > Camelus dromedarius. Next base: position 41,210,337 of record NC_087446.1, read on the forward strand.
GATTAAGTGTGACAGGCACTTGGAGGGCACAGCCAAAGAGTTTTCCATGTGTAGTAAAGGAAACATTAATGTAAATTCACTTTTATACAATATAGTATTATTATTATATAAGTATATAGGATGGATATTTTTATATACTTTAATATGCATTTATATAGTTATACCTACTATATGTAACTTTATATATGCAACTTTATATAGTTACATATATTGTGTATAGTAACTACTTGAGTCTCTCAGGAAAATGAAGTCATTTTCTCTCAGTGTAACCTTTTTTGGCTTAAACTATTTTATGGTAAGTAATATGATACTGGGAGAGGTAGAATTGGAGGACCTCATTACAACACAGCTCACAGAAGTCACTGGAGTTATAGGAGGCAGCGGCAGGGAAGGTAGTGTCCTTTGCAGTAAAGGGCACAACTCAATTATTCACTGACAAACCTAAAGGGGTTCTGTCCCCCCTCCCCCCAGCCCTCCAAACACTAACCAAACCTGTATTAAGAGAAGGGAGTGTAAACAGAGGAGATACACACACACCCAGACCCTCTCCATTAAGAATTTTAAGTAAATATCCCTGGTTTTATTTGAACAGTGCAAAAATAATTCGGGTGTCTATTTGGAGAATGTAAAAAAGAGAAACGGATCATGGATGAAGCCTTTCCACCACCTCCCCCCCCCCCAAAAAAAAGGAAGCATTAAGCAGATAATTGCAATCCCTCCATTTTAGGGTCTTTTTTCCCCTGCATGCTCAGGAATGCTTTACAGATTTAAGATGCAGAGGTTTTGGAAATACACAGGCAGACTGTTGAAGATATCTTAACTTTGACTTTTAGTCCCTGTTCAATATTGATTTCTTTGCCCGTTGTTAGTAACTCAGTCAAGCCCATCCATTAAAATTCTTTTAAAGGGGGCTATTCACTCCTGTGAAAGTGCAGGCAACTGGAGACATGTGGGGAGCAGATTATTTTAACATGAAGAAATTCCACGGGCATTTTCCCATTATTTTAAAATTAGATTTATTTATACCTTAGTAATACAACCAAATGCACATGGAGTTAAATTTCAGATGAAGGTTGCTCAGCTGAGGATCACGTTTCATTTTCTTCTGTTCCTCTTAGAGACTGAGATCTTACCGTACTAGAGATAAGCCTAGTGGGTTTATCATTTGTTACTGGTAGGTTCCTTTCTATTTCTGAAAAAACAAAGAAAGATAAATTGGGAAGTACCACATTCTAGCCTTAACATTTAGTTGGGCTTGGTGACCTGAGTTTTAAGAACAAATTTTTTTTTAATTTTGAAAAATTATTTTTATGGTAAAATACACATCACACAATTTACCACATTTACCACTTTTAAGCATACAGTTCAGTGTTATTAAGTACATTCTCATAACTGTGCCACCATCAATACCATCTATCTCCAAAACTCTTTTTATCTTGCAAAATTGAAACTCTATACTTACTAAATACTTCTAACTGTCCATTTCCCCTCCCTAGTTAGGTAATTTTTTAACAGCTGTATTGAAAGATAATTCACATACCATACAGTTCTTCCATTTAACATGTACAGTTCGGGGTCTTGAGGATGGTCAGAGTTGTGCACCCATCACCACAGTCCATCTGAGAACAGATTCATCACCCCGCAAAGAAACCCCATGCCATTCACAGTCACTCCCATTTCCTCCCCAAACCTCCCCAGCCCTAGGCAGTCACTAATCCACTTTCTGTCTCTATATATTTGCCTCTTCTGGACATTTCATATAAATGGAGGCATACAGTACATGGTATTTCATGACAGGCTTCTTTCACTTAGCGTGATGTTTTCAGGCTTCGTCAGTGTTGTAGCCTGACCAGTACTACTTTCCCCTTTTTGGCCAAATGATATTCTATTGTGTGAATATGCCACATTTTATTTTTACCCATGCATCAATTGACATTTGAGTTGTTTTCCACTTTTGGGCTAGAATGAATAATGCTGTGAACTTTTGTGTTAAGTTTTTGTGTCAACCTATTTTTAGTTCTCTGGGGTATATACCCAAGGATAGAATTACTGGGTCACACAGTAACTCTGTGTTTAATATTCCAAGGAATCAAAATTTTCCAAAGTGGTTGCACTATTTTACACTCCCACTAGCAATGAATGAGGAAGAACATGTACTTCTAAATGTACAAAACATGTCTTCATACTCACACACCAGTTCGAAGTGTAGAGGTGGCCAGAGCGTGCAGAGGCCTTGCGGTGGAAGGGGTCCTGCTGTATTCCCAGAACAGAAACAAGGCTAGTGGAGCTGCCGCATAGCGAGCAGGCGGAGTGGTACTGGGTGAAGCTGGGAAGGTGTGCAGGGGACAGTTCATAGAGTGCCTTGTACACTGATTCAAATATGGAGAATCTGAATTCTGTTCTGAGAATAATGGGAAACCAATGAAGGGTTTTGATCAGACTGATGTGATCTGATGTAGGTTTGAAAAATTATAACTTTGGTTTGCTGAATGGAGAAGTAATTAGAAAGGGGCGAGTATAGAAGCTGGAAGGAAGATCCATTTGTAATAACCAGGCACCTGTAGATGATGGCGATTTGGATTAAGATGCTGTGTTAGAAATGGAGAGAAGTGGAGGGATTAGAGATTTGTTTCGGAGATAAAACCAACAATACTTGCTCATGGATTGGAAGGGAGGTGAGCAGAGATCAGGGAAAAATAAAAAGCCCAGGATGACTTCAGGGTTTCAGCTTGGGCAGCTGAGGGTATGAGGTATTATTTGCTAAGATGGAAAACAACTGGAAGAGGACAGGTTTGGGTTGGAATTAAGAGCTCTAGGAGAAGGAGGAGCAAGAGGAGGAGAAGGACCACGACAAGGAGGGGACACGGGAGAGAGGGCGAGCGACCGAGTGCAGAGATGTGGGGTGAGGGTGGTGTAAAGGAATTCATTAGCCATGGATGTGTTCATGGAAGGACTTTCAAAGGCCAAAGGAGTCGTGACTGCTGCTGAAAAAACCAAACAGGGTGTGGCAGAAGCAGCAGGAAAGACAAAAGAGGGTGTTCTCTATGTAGGCTCCAAAACCAGGGAAGGTGTGGTTCACAGTGTGACAACAGTGGTTGAGGAGACCAAAGAGCAAGTGACCAGTGTTGGAGAGGCAGTGGTGACAGGGGTGACAGCAGTAGCACAGAAGACAGTGGAAGGAGCAGGGAGCATTGTAGCCGCCACTGGCTTTGGCAAAAAGGATCAGTTGAGCAGGAGTGAAGGAGGAGCCCCCCAGGAAGGATTCTGGAAGACTTGCCCGTGGAGCCTGACAGTGAGGCTTATGAAATGCCTTCTGAGGAAGGGTATCAGGACTACAAACCCGAAGCCTAAGAACTATCTTTGCACCCAGTTTCCTGAGATCTGCTGACATCCTGCACAAGTGCTCAGTTCCAACGTGCCCAGTCATGACGTTTTCTCAAAGTTTTCAGTGTATTTTGAAGTCTTCCATCAGCAGTGACTTGAGTATCTGTACCTACCCCAACTCGGCATTTCCGTGCTTTCCTCTCACTGAATATATGGTAGCAGGATTGCTGTGTGCTGTGGATATTGTGGCTTCAAATCTAAAATGTTAAAGCAAATTAAAAACACCTAAGTGACTACCACTTATTTCTAAATCTTCACTATTTTTTTTGTTGCTGCTGTTGAAAAGTCGTCAGTGATTTACTATCATATTACATAAGATTTTACGGTGTCTTTTAATGATTCTAAGAATAATGATGTATTCTGCAATTTGTTAATATATACAATACTTAAACATGTGAGCGTGAAAGTATGCACCTATAAATATTAACTATAAAATTTTTTTTAAAAAGCTCTAATTTAGACGATTTTTTTTGTAAGTTTGAAATCCTTAGGAGACATCCAGTGGGAATGGCCAGTAGACAGCTAGGTGTATAGGTGGAGTTTGGGGGAACATTTTGGCTGTAGAAAAAAACTTGAGAGTCATCTGTATGGATGGTATTGAAATCCATGGGTCTAATAAAATAATCTAACAAGAGAAGGAAAATAAAAGAAGGTCAGAATAGAGCAATAGGATATTAGAACATTTAGAGTCTGATGGAGGTAGAAGCCAGCAAAGGAGATGGGGGAAAAAAAAATCAGCCATGAGGTAGGAGGAGGATGAAGAGCAGTGTCACAGACATCAAGGAAGGGCAGCAGATCAAGAAGGAGGCTGCTTTGGGGTCCCATGACCCGTCATTCATGAATCGCTGGAAAGACTCATGACTCAACAAAGTTATACTTGTAGCTAAGATTTACTAAGCAAAGGACATAGTGCAGGCACAGCAGAATAATGACATGTAGGCAAAGATGAGAAGAGCATAGGCACTCTGTTCTTCCGTGAGGATCCTACAGATGCATGTTTTCCTCCAGTTGTGAACTGTACCTCTACACGTGGAAGCCCACTCAAGTACTGGAAGTCCAGAGCTCTTCAAGGGAGCTGGTCACATGACTGTCGTGGCCAGCCAGGGTGCAGACCCACAACACACCAGGTGCCTGTTGTGAATCTCTTTGTTTACTTTAAACAATGCTTTTGGCTTGGTACATACTGACCCACTGTATTGTGGATACATAATAGCCTCCTTAATTCGTGAACTTGGAAGGAGCTTAGTGTTCATTTTGCTGAAGGTTCATCACGATGAGTGCAGATGTTCCCAGAGATAAGCAGGGAAGGGAGTAAAACTCCTCTTTCCTCTCGGAAGTTAACCATGTCAGATGCAGCTGTAAGTGAAGAGAGAGCTGTAAAGTCAAGTGTCCCAAAGTAGAGTCAGTTAAATCCTATTTTCCTCTAGACAAATTCATTCAATGTATTTAGCAAACATGTATTACATGCCTAAAATAGTTAGTGGCGTGTGCTAGCATAAAAATACAAAGGAAAAGAAGTTAGACATGGTCCATTCTCTGATGGGGTTGATGATCTAATGAGTGAGTGGGAGGGAAGAAACATCCAACAAATGCAGATGGGATTCGCCCTGGGGGAGGAGGATATGGTGGGGCACCTGAAGGATGGAATCAGCCAGGTGAAAGGGGGAAGGCAAGGCAATAAATAGCATGTTCAAAGGCCTGGTGGTGAAGGAGCAGATGGACACTTAGGAGCACAAGAGGTTGAGTGTGGCTGGAGAGGAGAGCATGGAGGGGGAGAGGAGACAAGGTGGACAGGTCATAGAAGACCTTGCACACGTTGTGCTGGACCTCTTGCTTCATCCAAAGGGAGTCATAATCTTCCTACAGATTCTTGCCTGATGGGAAAGTGACAAATTTGTTTTCTTGATTGGAAAATTCCTGATAATTTTGCAGTTGATTTTGCATTACAATAAAGACTCCCTTTAAGAAATAGGTGGGTCAGCCATTTCTGGAACAAGAAAATAGAAAATACAAACACACCAGGATGAGTAAACCAGAGCACTCACAAAATGTAGTATTAAATACGTAAAAATAACAGTTCCTAAAAACAATCAGTGAGAAGGGCTCTGATTTAAATACCATAATTGGATCAGATTGTTCACTTAAACACTGAAGATCGTTTATTTTTACCCCACAGCTTACTAGAAACATTTCAATGGTACTTTGCACTTAGTGTCTTTTCTTGTTGCCCTCACAGAGCACAGATAACACAAAAAGAAATGATTTTTTTAATCAGCCATTTTGGAGACAAATTCTGGTTATGCCAGACTTACACAGAAATTGATAAATATTAATTAAATCTGGAATTCATAGAGAAATGTCAGAGCACCTAGGAACAATACTTAGTTTTTTTCCAACTGTATTGAGACATAACTGGCAATAACATTGTGTACGTTTAAAGTGCATGACATGAGTTGATACACCCGCATTGTAAAATGATTACCACGTAAGGTTAGTTAACACAGCCTTCTCACATAATTAGTATTTTGTTGTGGTGGTGGTAGTAAGAATATTTACTCTTTCAGCAACTTTGTACAATAGAGTATTGTTAATACTATATAATATAGTCATCACACTATATGTTGTAGTCATCACACTGTGTATTAATCCTCAGATCTTCTAACTGAAAGTTTGTACCCCTTGATCAACATCTCCCTATTTCCTCCAATCTCCAGCCCCTGGTGACTGCCAATCCACTCTGTTTTCTATGAGTTGAGTTCTTTTATATTCCACATATCAGTGAGATCATAGCCCTATCTTAGTTCAGCTAGCATAATGTCCTCATTTCATCCATGCTGTCACAAATGGCAGAATTTCCTTCTTTTTTAGAGCTGAATAATATTCCATTATATGTACATGTCACATTTTCTTTATCCATTCATCCATCTGTGAACACTTAGGTTGTTTCTCTATTTTGGCTGTTGTAAATAATGCTGCAGTGAACATGGGGGTGGAAATCTCTCTTGGAGATACTGATTTCATTTCCTTTAGGTATATACCCAGCAGTGGGATTGCAGGATCATACGGTAGTTATAGCCAAGACATGGAAACAGCCTAAATGTCCATCAACAGATTACTGGATAAAGAAGATGTGGTATATTTATACAATGGAATACTATTCAGCCATGAAAACTGACAACATAACGCCATTTGCAGCAACATGGATGTTCCCGGAGAATGTCACTCAAAGTGAAGTAAGCCAGAAGGAGAAAGAAAAATACCATATGAGATCACTCATATGCAGAATCTAGTTTTAATTTTTTTTGAGGACCCTCCATACTGTTTTTAATAGTGGCTGTTCCAATTAACATCCCTGCCGACAGTGCACAAGATAGGAACAGATACTTTCTATTTTTAAATAATATTGGAATATTGTTGTTACGAATACAGTTGACCCTTGAACAACAACAGTGGATTTTTTCTGTAGTAAACACTACAGTGCTAAATGATTGGCAGTTGGCTGAATCCTCTGATGTGGAACCACATATATGGAGGAACTGCAGGAGGAAGGGGATCAAGTAAATTTGATTTCAGGGGTTAACACCCCTGACCGCCCCCCCCCCCCCAATTGTTTAAGGGCCAACTGTACAAGCATTTGAATTTTTCAGGTAGTTTGTAGCAGCACTGAGAGGGGGCTTCATCTTGGTCTCATTTTCTAGGTAAGTTATATTGAATGGGAGCAGCAAGTGTGGGAAAATGAAAGAAGTGTAGCTGCTGTTTACCAAGTGCCGGTTATGTGCCTGGCATCCTGCTTTATGGCCCTTGACACATTTTCCTCATTTAAGCTATAGAAAAACTCTGATAGGTCATTTACTTTCCCATTTTAGAGCTGAGAACAAATAGATTTCCTAGCTGAAGAAACTGATGATCCAAAATTATATCTTGGTAACTGAAAGACTGGGGTTACCAACCCAAATGCATCTTCCAGGAATTCATTTTTGTATTCATTCAACAGCTGTTTCTTAACACTCCTGTTAGCTACCAGAACCTAGGCAGGAGGATACGAAGAACAAGACCTGGACCTTTCCTTTAGGAACAAGGGCTGGGGCTTTACACCCAGTCACCTTAACGGGAAAAGCACTGTAATATGGCTGTGAATGTTCAAAGGCCTGGCCTCCAGGGTTCTTGGGAAAGTCGAGAAAGTCTTATCAGGGAAGCTGATGATTGAACAAAGCTTTGACTGTTGGCAGGCAGGCAGGTGAGGGGTAGGAATTCCCAGTAACGTGAGTGGGGAAACAGACGGGAGCATAAGGGGCAAAGGGTGAGGTTGCTGCCGGCAGCAGCTGGGGCACTGAGTGCTGAGGAGCTGGGACTGCCTTGTACACCGCCAAGAATAAAGAGTTGATGGTGATTTCGAATGTTTCTTAGCATCTAGGGTATCTTAGTGTGTGCTTCCTGGAAAATAAAAAAGTTTCAGAAGGATTTTGTCATGATAGTTTTTGGTTTTTGGGGACAGGAACAGATTGTTCAAAGGACAGTGACAAATAGGGAAAATATTTTGACTCACGTAACTCTTCACTAAAGTTGCACTATTTGTAGCCCCCAGGGAACTATGATTCCATAGGACATTCTGTCCTCTGTCCTTGGGAAAGCATGTTTCAAAAGGAATAAAAAGGGGTGTTTGAGCATTAGTAATAAAGTTGTACACTTTATTGAATGCTGACTATATACTGGGCATTATTTTAAAGCCTGACAGCAATCTGGGAATTCAGTGGTATTATCTCTGTTTTACAGATGGGGAACTGAGGCTTGGGGAAAAGGTGACTTGCCCAAGGCATCTTAGCTGTTAAGGGGCACAGCTGGGAACTCAAACCCAGGAGTCAAAGTTATGGTTCTTCCACTTTCCAAATGGTCTTGAAAACCTAGAAGCTTCTGTCACAGTGACTTGGGAGATCTCAGTGGGTAAGGAGACAGACAACAGCTTGGGTTCCCTTCCTGATACCAGAGGAGCTCCACTTTGATTTCTTACCATTGGATTTTCACATACAATTTTGTTGGAATAAAAGTTCCATGTCCCTGGGGTGGGAATTGATTATGGAACCGTTGCAAGTATAGACTGAGGAAGTGCCAGAAGCAAGGCAGTTTGCCAGACAATCTGGTGGGTGCCAAGGGGTATCAGTTCCTCCCCTTCAGAATGTTGTGTTCTCATGGGACATATGTATGTGATGGTTTACAAAGGCTGATCAAAGCAACATTGTATCTGTTAGGAAATATTGACTATATTCTGTATATCAAGCCAATAAATTGATCAAATGCTAGGAGCTTGTGTGTATAAGAATGTCTTGGTTGATGGACCTATGTGTTGGGTCAGGCAAAAGATTTCACTCTAGAGCCTTCACACACTCACATCCTTGCACTACTCTGGGCAGACATAGTCTCTCTAAATACCTCAAAATGCTTAACCACTTCTACTGATTTGCCTGGGCCCAGGAGTACATCCGGGGATTTAGACTTACGCGGATTCCATTGATAGACTAGGTGAAAGAGGGCAGAATCTGGCCATCAGGAGCTCTGGATTTTTCCTGTGTGCACAGACTGAGGCACCTTAGATGCTATGGCTGTAGGACCCCTGGGGGGAGACTGTGCATAAGACGTCAAGTCCCCAAGGCAGGACAGAGTCCACTCAGCATCGGGAGGAGAAGATGCTGGTGTGGCATAGGGATGCTTAAAATGCCCCAGCCAGCCTCAGCTCCTCTCATGCATCCTAGGAACCAGATGGTTGGGTCAGACAAGTAATTGTGTCATTCCTCACCACTGGGGTCCCACTTGCTAGAGGGGGAAAGCTGTTCCCTGTGTGCTAGAGATGGAGATAGGAGGGAATTAAGAAAGGAAAACAAAAATAACCTTTTCTGTTGGGTAAATTAACAGAATCTCTGGCTGCCAAACAAGGAGGCTTGCTCCGTGAGCAGTTCAAACAGTATTTCCTCTAAGGGACATATATAAGCTGGTGTTAAAGGTACATGTGGTCTAGTGAGAAACTGTTCCCAATTTTGAAACTCCAGGGAAATAGAGTAAGCTAATGGAGTAGAGTATGCCCAGTATGAGACACCACATCTCCAAGCATTTGAGCTCCAAAACGTCTTAGCCTCATAGGAATCATAGTGTGATCTTAGAGGTCATCAGTAACCAATGAGAAGTTTAACACTGTCCTCTCCTGCACTCACTCCTTTTATAGCTGCCTTTAAAGCAAGTTCTCACTTGGCAGTCATTTTTTAAAAACAGGCTTTTAAATTAGGTAGTAGGGTGACATTTGAGTGTTCTATCAAAGTAATCTTAATTTTTTAAATCTTGGTAAGAAAAGGATGTCAGTATCAGATATTGAAAGTGGGGAGCTATCAGAATAGGGGGAAATTCCATATTTATATCCACACTATAAATACACAGATATTTGTAAATAAGAAGACAGGTTAATAGTGGTTAAGAACACAGACCCTGTAGAATACAGGTCTCCTGGGTTCAAATCCTGGTTATGCTCTTCAGTAATTGTGACCTTGAACAAGTCTTTCTTACCCTCTGTGCCTATTTATTCTTTTGTAAAATGGAAATAATACCATCTACCTCATGGGTTGTTGAGAGGGCTAATAAGTTAATAGATATTAAGTGCTCAGAATGTGATTGGCACATAATAGATACTATAGAAGTAGATGCTGCCATTGCCGTTGTATTAACTGGCAACTTGGAATCATGGCACTGACACATGTTTAAAACACTTGAAGCTACCGCTACCATGTACTGAGGGCATCTTTGGTGTCAAGCACAAGAGAAGGAGGTGTTTGTGCCTTAATCTCATTGAATCTTCACAACAGCCTAGAAGGTAAATGTCAGTTGACAGCTTTAGAGACTGAACTTGCCAGCGGTTAAGTGACTTGCCCAGGGCCACAAAACAAGTGGCTGGCACATTCAGACCAGAGCTTCCAGTTTGTAGAGCTTGGCTCTGGGCACACCTGCAGGTTTAGGCTGACCTCATTCCTGCCAGCACACCTTGTGACCTGGGCCATACAAGTTATAGCCTCTGGACTGGACCCTCCATTTTACAGAAGGGGAATATGAGACCATTGGGTTAAGTGAATTGCCAAAGATCACCCTCTAATTAGACTGTGAATTTTAGGTTGGGAAAGCAGATCTAATACTAAGTCCATGTCTCTACGTAGGGTCCAATTGCTTGCGGTATGTTTGACAAAAAAAGACTCAGGGTAAGTTGTCAGATACCAGGTGACTGATTCTGTTGGAATCGAGCATATGCAGGCTCAGATGCTGGATGACAGATCATTCTTGCTTTGATTGGCTTGTATTTATGTATTTGAGTGAACATAGAAAAACGAGGAGTTTTCCTTTTTCCACTTTTGCATTTGCTTTGGAAAAATCTCGTATCTCTTTAAGAGGTTTAAAATCATGTTTAATAATAATGTAGTAATCTTAGAAAAGACCCATCCAGATTTCTCCTTATCACCCTTTATCACTGGCCTTCAGCAGATGAGAGCTTTCTATCCTATGGAGAAACACATTTGCACAAAGTGTTTATGAGGGTGTAGATTGACGGCATTTATTTATAATAGCAAAACTCAAAAATGATAGTCATCTAACTAATGCTGTTGAATTGTATACTTAAAATGGTTAAAATGACAAATTTTATGTTGTATGTTTTATCACAATCTTTAAAAATGAATAATGTAATATACCAAAACCATTGAATTATACACTTTAAGTGGGTGAATTGTGTAGTATGTGAGTTATAGCTCAATAAAGCTGTTCAGGATGAACCATACATGTATCAACAGGGAATTGATTCAGTTGTGCAATACCCAGTCAATGGAACATTGTACAACCTTTGTAAAAGAATGAGGTAGATTTTTGTTTTGACATAGGAAGATTCCAGAATATACGTGAAGGAAAAAATTCATATCCAGACTTCTTTCTATGCGTTTATATAGGGAACACATGCACAGAATTGCTTTCTAAGTATTGTTGTGCCACTTGCCTTTTTCCACTTGTGTGTGTTGGGGGTTGGTACCTGTGGGCATACTTCATTTTTTTTTTTTTAGATTTTTTTTTTAATCAATGCTATTTTTCTTTGTCTCTTTTTAAATTTTTGGGGGGAGGAATGATTCGGTTTATTTATTTATGTATTTAATGGAGGTCCTGGGGATTGAACCCTGGACCTTCTGCATGTGCTCTACCCTGATCTATACCCTCCCCCTATACCTCATTGTTTTAAACTGCTCCATACTAGTCCTGGTTTGATTGTACTATAGTTGATTTAATCATTTCTATATTAGTGAGTGTTTCGGTCTCTATAACTTTCAGTTATTTCAAACAGTGCTGTGTGGTACCCTTGAACGCACACATGGGCTCAGTAATGTCCCAAGGTAGGCATTGCTAAGTCAAAAGTTACATGTATTCTTGTACTTGGTAGATACTCACAAATTGCCCTTCAAGAAGATGTAATATTATACTTCCAGCACCACACATATATGTACATCTCCCCACATCCTAACCAATACTTTAAGTTTCTTCCAATCCAATGGATAAGATATGTCTCCATTCAAAATTGCCTTTTCATGATTGAAAATTAGAATGAGCATGTTTTCACATTTACTTCACATTAAATAAACATCGAGGTTCTGCTCTAGATACTGGACAACAGTGAGCAAACACGAATTGCTGCCCCCGTGGAATTTATGTTCGACGTTTACTGGCCATTTTTATTTCCTCATGCCTTTAGCCTGTTTCTACTTATGTGTAGGCCTTCTTAGATATTCTGGATAGTCTTTTTTATATAGGTAGCAAATATTTTCACCCATTTCTGTGGCTTGTCTTTAAACATTGTTTTCAACATCTTTTACCTTACAGAAGTTTTAAATTTTTATGAGGCCATTCATCAATCTTTTCCTTGATGCTTTTATGTTTTATGTCTCATTTTAAAAAGCCTTCTTTACCCCCAAGGTCATAAACATATTGTATACTTTTTCAGTATTTTTATAGTTTCATTTTTTACATTTAGCACCTGAATCCATCTGGAATCTATTTTGCTGAGCGGGGTGGTATGTGGATGGATTTCACATCCTACAGTATATATTTTGGGGGTGTTCAAATTTTTATTTAAGTATGTATGATTTTTGTCAGCAGAAAGAGTCATGAGGATTTTGAAAGGATACTTAGGGAGTGAGTGTCCAGAGGAGAAAAAGTGAAGTGATGGGAAAAGAAGGCTGTGGACTGTGGAGTAAATTTGAGTCATCGTGGATCTAGATGGGGACAGGGACAAAAAGAGAATCCCTGGTTGACCCTGTGTCCTGGGAGCTACAGCAACTCAGGAAATACATGAAACATCTCAAATAAACAAAATGTCAGCTTCAGGATACAAGAACAAGAAAAAAGCCAGAGTGAATCAGAGGTTAGATTCTTCGGTATTTCTAGTAGTAATATAATAGAATTTGGTAATTCATCATTTGGGACAAAAATGAGTTTGGGATAATACCCTATTTAAAGATAATCCAACCCTGAATTAGTGATTGAGTTTGTTCCCATTAGTTCTGGCTACCTGGGGTTAGTGAAAGTGGCATGTTGATTAGCACTTTTTTAGATTCAAGAAAGAGAATGTTGTGTAGCAGAAATAAGGGTAACAAAGGAATGAACCATTGGTAGGTAATTCTTTCAAGGGGGCAGAGTGGGAACTAGTCTGAGCTCACCCACTCAGAACCACCCTGGTACCCTTCTTCCCTTGCCAGTGGACCCATATGAGCCTTTAGTGTCTCTGCTACACTGATGAGTTTAAAAATACCAATCCAGGGCAGGGGAGGGTATAGCTCAGTGGTAGAGTGTGTGCTTAGCATGCATGAGGTCGTGGGCTCAATTCTCCAGTACCTCCATTAAAAAAGAAACAAAAACCAATACGTCTATCAAATGCGTGTGTTTGTTTGCTATGTACCAGGCCCTGTTGTAGTGCATTTCGAATGCTAGATTGTTTACTCCTCATAACAACCCCAGAAGGTACAGACAGAAGCCTTATTTTACACATGAGGAAACTGAGGCTCCAGCGTTAAACAGGGGCTCAGCCTCACACAAGAAGCAGCGGAATCACAAGCTGGAGTTAGGTGTCAGGTTCCAGGTAGGCATAACCACTATGCTGATGCTGCCTCCACACTGGCTGTTTCAGCAGACGCCATGGTCAGGAAAGAGTTGCTATTATCTGAGCGCCCATGAGGCAGAACTGAAAAACCAGTGTCAGGAAAAGATACTTGTAATGCCTCTGTGTTTATCAGATCACCCTGGAAGGAGCCTCTTTAAAGTAAAAAATCAGCTGGCCCATCTGCACTGCAGAGCAACCCTCTGACTTCAGTTGCAACGTGAGTTCGTAGTTCCTGCAAAGTTTAGCCTGATGGTAAAACTGAGAAGCTTTTAGATACCAACGTACCTTTAGATACCAACGTGGCATTATCCACGCAGGGATGGTATGGTGCATTCTGGAAGGAAGTGGTTCTCAGTCTGGTTCGCATCACAGGATGGAATACTACTCAGCCCTGAGAATGAGTTACGTTCACATACAACAATATGAATAAATCCACAGTAGGGCATGGACAGTGCCTGGGAGTAGGGTGCATCTAGGTGGTAGCCGAACATCTGTGTGTTCAGTTTATAAAATCCACAGTGAGCTGTACAATGTTTTGTATATGTATATTGTGTTTCCCTGAATTTTTTTTTTTTTTGAGTGTGTATTATAGCGAGCGGAAGTACTGTAAAAAATGTAAACGCCTGAACTCACATCTAGAGATTCCCATCCTGGGAGGGACCCATGTGTTTGCAGTTTTGACAAACACCCCCGTTAGTTCTGCTGCAGGCGGTCCAGAGAGCTGCTTGTAAGAAGCACAGTGAAGCTGCCGACCTAGTCTGCTGTTGCCCTGCTTAACTCTGGCTATCAACAGGATGAACTGAGTGAAGAATGATTGGAGAATGACTGAAGTCACACTGTAGCACATTGGGCACCTAGAGGTCTAGCCTGTGTGATTTCAAAACTTCACGAAAATGCAGAAACAACTGTATGAAATGCCTGCAACCCGATTTCTCTGAATCCTCTTCATGCATGCGTGAGAGGTGTTTAAAACTTTCTGCATTTTAATGGAAAGTGAAGAAATTCCAGGCCTGGCTCTAGTCTACTAAAGTGTATCTCCATTGGATTGAAATCCTCCACACATGACTGTCACCATCCACACCCTTCACTGTCTCTTCTTCCCCTTCCACCCAAATACAAATGCCATGGTTAGTACTGCTTCCTGCCCATCCCGCTTTGCCAGTGGGCCTTTCTCATACCATTTCATGCCCACGTACATGTGTGTTAAGTGGGGTGGGCAGGTTAAACAGCACTTTACCACTGGCCTCTAAGAGCGCACCTAATTCTGAGGGATGGTTGGGATCGTCTCAAGATGTTGCCTATGAGTGATTCTGTGGCTGAGCGCTGCTGGCTTGTTGAGCAATGAAAAACCCTGGCCAATCTTGTCACCCATCCTCTCATAAGCATCTGCCCCATCTATACTGCCCAACCATTTGGTGGAGCACGGTAAAGGGAAATAGGTGACAGGTTGAACAAGGTCCCTTTCTACAAACTTACTCTTAGACGTAAACAGAGGCACAGTGTCAGAAAGGATAAAGGCTGGCCACCGTGTGCTGCACATGACATGTGCAGAGCTGTGACTGTTCCCCAGATGTGAGATGAACCAGGGCTGCGATGACCCATTGTAGAAAGTGTCTATTACAGTCAAAAAGTCTCTGCAATGGCTCCTTCTATCTATTTGGAATTTTCACTAAGGCTCTTGTGCCATGGCCCATGGAAAAGTAGGTACCTTTCAAGAAGCCTGACTTGCCTCAGAAATTTATGTCCATGAAATTGATTCTAGGCCTTTGGCCATGGCACCCGGCCCACTTTTGAGAACAGTTTGCCAGTGAGCCGTGTGCTACGTGATCAAGCGGCCTCGTATCCTTGTGAGATTGGCCCGGCATAAATTGTTAATTAAATATATATAAACAACAAAGTTCAAGATAAGATGTGCTTTAGTGGGTGAGTAAGCTCAGGTAGCTCATTAACAGCTGCCCTTCCTCATGCTCCTTTAGAAATGGGCATTTCCCAACCAACATTTTAAGGTAGGAGTTGATCTGAGATGCAAGCTAGTTATGCAATTTGAAGCTGAAAAGTCGGATCTGGATTTTCTAACCCTGAATGTTCAGTGGCGGTGGCCCATGCAATGCTCTGGCAGAGAGTTCAGAGCCTGAACATTCAGCATTGCTCCCTTAGACGTCCTGGGCCTCAGCTGCGGTCATGGGTACAAGACGGCACTGCTCAAACTATGATCTTCAGCTTAGGAAGGACTTATGACCAGTCACTTGTACACACACAGCCAGCGAAACAGTTGGGAGACAGCGACTTCCAGAATAAATGCTAGTTTCTTTGTGTGTGCATAGATCTACTTTGCAGATAATGCTGACTTTGAACGGTAAGGAGTTAGTGTCTCAAAACTCTTCTAGACACAAAAGAAAAGCACGGGACATTCCCAAACCTTCTTATCGTTGATGAGTCTAATGCCGCTATTGGAGAAGTGACTTACTAAGAGTTGCTTTTTTTTTTTTCTTTTTTTTTTTAAATGAAGTATAGTCAGTTTACAATGTGGTGTCAATTTCTGATGTACAGCGTAATGTTTCAGTCATACGTGTACATACATATAGTCCTTTTCAGTTGCTTTTTCAGTATTGGTTACTATAAGATATTGAATATAACTCCCTGTGCTATACAGTAGAAACTTGTTGTTTACCTGTTTCATATATAGTAGTTAGTATCAGCAAATCTCGAACTCCCAATTTGTTGGGTAGGGAGAGGGGCGGGGAGATGAAGTTCTTGCTTTGTTTTGGGAGTTGAATGCCTCAAGTTCTTTGTCCTCAGAAAGATAAACATCTATTGCCTCTAAGATGGTAACAGAGGAAGTTCCATTAAGGAGCATAATGTGGAACAAACATTAATCTTAGAGTAAAACAAAAAACCAGTTCAAACCCCAGACTGTCAGAGCCTATTCCCTCATCTGTAAAATGAGGATAAGATACTTAACTTATCTATCTCATGGGGTTTCTGTTGGATTAAATGATAAGAGGGAGCGTGTGAAAGCACTTTGGAAATTATGTAAAATATCAATATTTAAGGCAAATATGATTTCCTGAAATCTTTGAGTTCTTCCTCAGGTTCCATGATTATGACATCATTTAAATAGGAGCTACCCTCTCTGTAATCCTAATAATCATATTCTCAGTGCAACATTGGGAAAAACCCCAAATCAGTAGAAATTCCTACTAAAGCAGCTCACCCTATAAGGCCCCTCATTGAGTGACAGTAATGAGTCTACCGAAAGCATCATTACTGATTGTTTTGTAAGCTTGAGAAATCTGTTGATGATTTCTGAAGGTTGGGTGTTGCAATGATGTGGATGCCGGAGCACTGACTCTTGTACTGGTTTTCTTTTTTTTTTTTTTTTTAAGTAAATATTTATATTTGTATTGACTTTACAATGAAGTTGACATGTTACTTTGTTGCAGAAATTAATTAGCACCAACTCATGGTTTAAATGCTCTAGAACTATAGTGTTAGCTATGCTCATAATTGTCTTGACTATATTAAAAATAAACAGAGCTAGAAACGTAAAGGAATCTCACACCACTCCTTTGAAAGAGGTTGAAAGAGATTATCACGTAGCTTAAATTTGCTGGCAACAGACATGTGCTGTGATTGTGTTAAAGAATAAATTGAAAGGATCCTTGGAAGCCACAAACTTTCTGAGTCAGTGTACACAGGCTGGATGACACTCAGGCCTTCTCTCATCCTTTCCTTCTCAGCAGCCATGCCCTGTCCCTGCCTCACCCTTTCCTCTCCTGTAATCTCTTCTACCCAAAGCCCAGGCGAGAGGACTGACCACACTGAGGCAGAGAGAACAATTCAACCACTTACATTTCTTTTTGCCCTCATCCAAAGCCCAATCTTGAGGAAGACATCAAAGTCAAGATTAAAACTGCCCAACACCCAAGCTTAACTGATTTCTTATTTTTTTTTTCCTAGTGGAGGCACTGGGGATTGAACCCAGGACCTCGTGCATGCTAAGCATGCGTACTCTACCACTGAGCTATACCCTGACCCCGTGATTCCTTGTTTTCATCCCATGTTAATCACTTGGCCTTTGCTAAATTAATGACTTGGTGACCAGAAAGCTCAATGATCACATGAATCATATGATTTTAAAATATGTCTGTAGTTTTTTTTTCTGATTGTAATAGAGGTTTAAAAATGTCCTTTACTGAACATTCACATTTGCGTCAAGATGATTTTTCTTTCTCATATATATGGCGATGTAATAAGCTAATGTTTGGTTTTGCATAATTGACATAGTAACTTCTTAACCCCTTTTCTAGTGTAGTTCTGTGTTTTCATCGGAAAGAGGCAGCCTATGAATTTCTCACCCTGGAGCTTCCTTTCTCCTCTTCCCTCTGGCTTCACTTTTCAAGTGAACAACTCTGACCTCTCTTGACCCTTTGCAAACTGCAGAAGTCAGTGGATCAGACCATGATTTTTTTTACCTTTTTAAAAACTCCCCCTCGCCCCACAGTTTTTTATTTTGAAAATTTTCAAGTCTAGAGAAAATTGCAAAAATAGTAAAATAAATACTCACAGTCTTCATTTATTTATCCACTAGTTATTCATATTTTGCCACATTTGCTTTATCTCCCTCATGAGCTTTATTTATAGGTTTTGCTAAACTATAGAAATAATAAACAGCATGCTTATTTACAAAAACTTAAGCATGCACCACCTAGAAATGACTTCTTGCTAACCACACACACCATTAAATTAAGAAAATCATAATTACTCAGTGAACAGTATACTTCATTTTTCACATTCTCTAATGGTTCCAAGAATGCCTTTTATAACTTTTTCTTTCGCTCAGAGTCCAATCAAGGATTGAAAACACATTGCATACAGTGTTCTATCTCTTTAGTCTCGTAACCTGGGACAGTCCCCCACTACCTTTTGTTGACATTGACCGACTCCTCTTGAACCAATTTCATGTCATTGACTGTTTCCTAATGAACCGGTTCCTTATTGACAAGCTGTCGGCTTGCCCTCCTACGGTGATGAGTTACTCTCTCCACGGCAGGGCCAGACTGGAGGTCTTAACATGATTTCCAGCCTCACTCGCCTGGAGAGAGTTAAAGTCTGCATGATGGCTTCAATCACTTTGGCCACAGGCCCCGTGAGAACTCCTGCACTGTGAAAGCCGTGTTTATGGTTCGGCACAGACAGCCCAGGTGACCGGCTTCCTGTCCTCCCTCGGCTCAGTGGCATCCCTAGGTGTTTTGCTCTGGGAGTTTTGAATGAGAGTCAGTCCTTGGACTTAAATTCACATGATGTCTGGTGGCTTGAATGTCCATGACAATTTCTATGCTGTCAAAATCGATTCTGAAGGACATGTTCTCTCCAGGTAGCCCGTTCCGCTCTATGAATCCACACTTCAATTTTTTTAAAGCTTCAGTCAGTTTTAGTTTATCTCAACTGATCTACAGATCTTCTGAAAGGTACATTTCTGCTGATGGTTGGCATGAATTTCTACCCAGATGTTAGGGACACTGTTTACCTTTGAAATTTTTCTGTCATTGTCCTGCTGCTGGGCCTGTAGAGCCCAGATTGTCATTAGCCAGTTCTGTGCACTCAGGGCCCTCAAACAAACATCTGCGTGCCATGTTCCTGGCACTGTTGATAAGCTCGTGAGCATTAAACGAGCTGGAAACCCCATGAGGTGTGGGTACCATTAATCCTATGACAGATGAGAAAACAGATTGACTCAGAGAGAGTAAGCAATTTACCCAGTACCACATGGCTAGTGAGTGGCAGACCTGGAGTTTAAACTCTGGCAATTTGATTGTAAAATCTGCACACGTCATGACGTAAGGGGCCACTAAAGGGACACTGCATCTTTCAAGAACGCTCAGATGCTAAGGTTTTTTAAAACTTTTTAAATATTCTATTTTAATTTTTTTCAAGCCTCTTTTTTTGGGGGGTGAGGTAATTGGTTTATTCGTTTCTTTGTTTTAATGGAGGTACTGGGGATTGAACCCAGGACCTAGTGCGTACCAATCATGCACTCTACCACTAAGCTACCACTGAGCTATACCCTCCCCACTCTGAGATACTGTTTTGAGGCATGTGTGATGCTGTAGAAATCCCAGTTTAGATGTCCTTACCAAACTGTTGATCCATTAGTGAGACTTAAATCTCCTACTAGTAACTCTAGTGAGAAGTCCACCATTGTTAAGCCCACAAATGCATCAAATGTCCTAGTTTTAAGTCAAGTTTAGACCTTGAAGAAACCTCATTTTGGCAACTTCAGGGCTTCTCCCAACTGTCCAGAGTTCGGCATCCTTTCTGGAACCTGGCTTGCTTCACTTTCAAATGAAAGCCTTTTAGGTACAAACTCAGCAAGTAGGATGACTGAAAGAAAAGAGTCTTTATTTTCCAAAGTAGCTTATGAGGTGAGGAAACTAGTGAACTAATTGCCATTATCCCCTGCCACTAAAAGATGAGTTCTTAGGGTAGCAATAAATAGGCAGTGAGAACAAGCAGGCCTCCAACAAACTGGGGGTTGTTGCGGGGAGGTGGAGGGGGTGCAATGGATCTGAACTGACCCCATCATAAAACACAGCTCTGTGACACCTACAGAAACTTATAAGAAATAAAAACGCCAACTGGGGAGAAAGAACCAAAACACCAACACTGAACCAAGATGCCCCTGGCAAACCATAAATGAGAACCCACCAACGGTCAAGAAACAGATAGTGCTCGCGGTCATTACTGATCTTTTAAAGTAGTAGTTTTTTAAAAATCTCAAGTACCTGTTTGTACTTTATGATGATACTCAACTTGGCTGTTACTACTGAACTTGGTTATTGTTGCTTCAAAAAGACGACCTGATTTTGTTTGACCTCTCTCCCAAGGGCCCCAAAACGGAAGTTCTCAGCTTTTTATAGTATGAGACCTCGAGAGATTTTCACTTTGGGGATTTAAAAACAAATTTCTTGTCTCTGTATGAAAAAAAGACTAGAAGGGAACAGAGAAATTACGGTGGTTGGGACATGAGAATTATGGCTACTTTTAAAAACTCAATTTAAAAAAAACTTCTTTTATAGCTTAAAATTTTTTAACATTTGAGGAAGTAGAAGAGATTTCTCAGCTTCTGACCTGGGAAAAGAGTGGGAGGAGTAGAGAAGGTAGGGTTGGAAGAGGAGGAAGGCAGAGAATTTCCTGCCATTTTCTTGTTTTGGTTGATGGTTGGTGATTAATGAGACTCTGCTTCTCTGGGAGTTGTGACTAGTCTTGGAATCAAAAAAGAAGAAGAAAAGAAAATGTCTTAGAATTCAGTGCATCTTCATATTTTTCCTTTTCTTTTTTCAATTGAAAAAGCTAATACTAGATGTAAAATAGATAAACAGCAAGGTCCTACTATATAGCCCTAGGAACTATATTCAGTATCTTGTAATAGCCTATAATGAAAAAAAATATGAAAAGGAATATATATATATGTATAACTGAATCACTATGCTGCATACCAGGAATTAACACAACATTGTAAACCAACTATACTTAAATAAAAAAAAGAAAAAGAAAAAATTAATATCCCCAAGAAATCAGAAGAATCCCTGATATAGAAATTGAAACCCCCAAACCTCCCCACTGACCTGTTCAGGAAGCAAAGAGATAGAACCTAACATCTATATTTCTCAGTTATCATTTCAGAACATTAGTCCCATGGGGACAAATGTATAAGCAAATGAAATCCCATCTCCCCATGATGATGGAAGAGTCTAACTGGAACTCAGAAATTTTGTTTGGATCTCAGCACTCTCTTGTATGGAAATACCCCCAAGAAGGTCTAAATATCCTGGAACTGATCTAGAAACTTGGATCTTTTTCAGAGCCCATCTTGGATAGCTTTAGCTGCAGATCTTCCTTCAGTCCTGGACTAGGGTGACCTTGGCTCCAACTAGACTTCCTTCCTTGGTCATTTACCCAACCATCCATTCATTCAGCAATCACTTATCTGTCATCTACGAGGTACGTGCCAGGCACTACACTAGATGCTGCAAACACAGGCATACACAGTCCCTTGTCTGCAGGAAAACCTGTGATTTTAGTAAGTGTTAGGAGAGGGCTTGCAGAAATGCTATAGGACAGGTTCAAAAAGGAGAGCAACTCAGGCTCTCAGTAAAATATAGGATCAAGGGAGAAGGGCAAGAAAGGTGATGGATAGGGGCAGGTCAGCTTGTGGTTGAGCCTTGAAAGGCAAGAGGAAGTGAGCCACTTTGATGAGGTAGATAAGACTGTCCATGGGAGAGAAAAGAGCACGCACGGATAGGTACCGAAGCAGGTGTTGGCTCCTTTTGGAATTACAGCTAATTGAGAATGCCTAGAGCCCAGTGTGTGATGGAGGCTGGAGGCTGGAGGCTGGAGGCGGCCAGGGGGACAGTCCATGAGAGGTCAGGGTGCCATTCTGAGGGGCTTAGGTTCTACCTTGATGTCATGGGAGAGAAAGGGACCCGTCCATCACAGGATAAGCAGTGGAGCCATGCAGTCTGATTGACATTTGATGAACCCCCCTGCCAAATAACGGAAAGTTTACCAAACATTGTTTTTCTTTTGGCCTTGGCTTTTTCAAATGGTGAAAGTGGTGTCAGAAATAAAAAGCTGGTGTTTGGGGGGGCAATCTAATCAGTTGGTGTTATACATTTGTTTCAGCTGACCTAACGTGAGGCTCAGGATAGGCATTCAGGGTCTATTTGTTGAATGAATAAATGAGAAAGTGAAGGGTTGAGCCATTGTACAGGATGGTAGCTAACACAGTGAAGATGTACCTGATTTTAAGCTCCTATAAGTATTTGCAAACAAGTCTGGTCACCTTGGGAAGCTGCATGTAAGCCACCAGGGCTGCAGCTGCAGGACACAATGCTGGTGGCTGCTCTCAGCTTGGTCTCAGAGCTCAGGTTTGGCCAAAACTTTTGCTGTCTGGTTGCTGGTTCCTGTTGTCAAGCAGGCTTGTGTTCCAGCAGGTCCTGGCCTACCATTTTGTCCAGGGCTATATTTCATAGCATCCTGAGAGGGCCTCTGGTCACCTTGCTTGAGACTGTCCCTCTTTACTTAGCACATGGCAAGTATGTAGGTCCTTTTTTCTCTACTCATGCCCACCTTTGCACTACTAGAGTTTAAGGCATTATCTCAGCTCTGGAGTCACCTCTACCCACCTACAGCTACTATTCGATGATGCGTGCAGATATAATGAGACGACCCAAGAAAGAATGCCAAGAAATCAGCTTTGCCAGTGATGTCTTGCTACCACATTCCTTTTTAATACAGTGTTTTCAGTGCATTTTAATATTGATGTGTTGGCTGTCTACCCTCAATCAGTAGACACTGTGAGTGTGTGTAACAGCTTCTGGTGCTATAGAAACAAAACTGTACAACATGTTTCACAGTTGATCATTTGGATTGAGAAGATAGTTAAACAATGCTCCTATGTGAATGAGACTTATGTATAATTTGTGCCAGATGAGTAGTTGTTTTTTATTGAAACATAGTTGATTTAGTGTTGTGTTAGTGTACAGCATAGTGATTCAGTTATACATACATGTAGATATATTCTTTCTCAGATTCTTTTCCATTGTGGTTTATTATAAGATATTGAGTTAAGTTCCCTGTGCTGTACGGTAGGAGCTTATTGTATCTGTTTTATACATAGTTTGGATCGGCTAATCCCAAAGTCCACGTTTATCACTCCCCATACTTTCCCCTTTGGTAACCATAAGTTTTCTATGTCTGTGAGTCTGTTTATGTTTTGTAAGCAAATTCATTTGTGTCTTTTTTATTTTTAACTTTTTATTGATGTGTAGTTGATTTACAATGTTATTTTCAGGTGTACAGCAAAATG
This sequence comes from Camelus dromedarius, assembly GCF_036321535.1. NCBI lineage: Eukaryota > Metazoa > Chordata > Mammalia > Artiodactyla > Camelidae > Camelus > Camelus dromedarius. The sequence continues at coordinate 41,233,757 of NC_087446.1, forward strand.
ATTCACTTATACATATATACACATATTTTTTTTCTTTTCAGATTCTTTCTACTATATGTTGTTCTAAGAAATTGAATATAGTTCCCTGTGCTATTCAGTAGGTCCTTGTTGTTTATCTGTTTTATGTATAGTTATGTGTATCTGTTAATCTCCAATCCCTAATTACACCTCCCCTTCCGTTCCCCTTTGGTAGCCATCGTTTATTTTCTATGTCTGTGAATCTGTGTTTGGTTTGTAAATAGAATTTGTATCATTTCTTTTTAGATTCCACATGTAAGTGATAGCATATGATAATTTGTCTTTGTCTGACTTACTTCACTTAGTATGATAATCTCTAGATCCACCCATGTTGCTGCAAATGGCATTATTGCATTCTTTTTTATGGCTGAGTGGTATTCCATTTTATGTATATATGACAACTTCTTTATCCAGTCATTTGTTGATGGACATTTAGGTTGCCCAGATGAGTAGTTCTAAAGCAGAGGTTCTAAACTTCCCTCACCTCTGAGTCACCTCCACACAATCTTAGTGTTCTGGGAACTTCTGTCTCAACAAACACCAGTGTCAGTAATATGAACAATGAGCATTCACTGAGGGGGAAGATAATTTGGGTTTGGGTTGGTTACAGAGGGCACATGAGACAGCACAGACTAGACTAGACTGCAGAAATGAAAGACCTCCAAATCTCAGTGGTTTATAACAGCAAAAGAGAAGCTTCTGTTTACTCACATTATCTGTCCATTGTTGCTAGTGGCTCTGTTCCCTGGCATCTTTCCTCCAGGACCCATGCTGACAGAGCAGCTCTATCAAAACATTGCCTGAGCTGTGATGGGGAAAATGAGATGGCAAACCATGTGTTGGCTCCTAAAGTTTCTTCCTAGAGATGACATCTGTCATTTCTACCCACATTTTATTGGCCAGAACAAGTCATGTGACCACACCTGACTTCAACAGGGTACTGAATGATGGACCACCCGTGATACAGAGGCTTTTGCTAAGAAGGTGACCTAAACCCTGGTGGATGGCCCTGTTTATAAGGCAGATCCAGTTGGGGAGAAGGCCGTGACGGCTCGGGCGATGCTGACAACACTGCTGAGGAAACAGGACTCTTCCACGTTAAACCCTTGGAAAATGGGCTGAGAGGCAGGCTGTTGGTTGGTTGGCTGGTTGGCTGGTTGTTTCATTGAGATGTAATTGACCAGGATGTTTCTGAATGGCAATGCTTGTGGTGTCATTTTATAGAAATATTCTAAAAAAGGAGAAATCAGGAGCGTCAGAGTAGCTTGGAGAAACTTTTTATAGTTAAATGCATAGGATTTGAAAAGGCAGAAACACTGGTTAGGTGGTAATCAAAAGCTGAGGTTGACAGTTATGTCTCTGGTTAACATAAAATGGGTAATGAAATAATTACAACCTGTAAATGGAGCCGCTTTACAAGCAGTGGCCTTCCAAACATAGGTTGAGTTTGGTTTGTTCATTTTAGTGGGAGTAGTTAATGATCAAAGGGGTCCCGGATGATGGTGTGTTTGGGGACCACTGACCTATACAAGTGATCTGGTCCCACAAGGTCCACACAATCTGCCAAAGGACCTCTACACAGTTTCCTACTGGGAGACACGGCAAAGAGCTGAAATGTTATTATTAAACCCATGGGCACCTGATTCATTGTCATCTGACAGGAAATTGTGATATTAAACAAATACGTTCCCACTGGTGAGGGCAGTGAGGGGTTCTTTCATTTTGGTTTGGTTTTGGTTTGTTTTTACCCAAACACACTTAATCTCCCTAATGTTCCATCCAACCTCAATACACCTGCACTTCTCTTGAGAAACAAACAAACAAAAAAGGCAGAAAATCCACTGATGTATTTTAGGCTGAGGACAACACAAGTCAAGATGAGGCTGAGTCAATGGTGCAGAGAGGAGCCCGGTGCCAGTCAGAGCACTTGTGTTAGCAGGTAGTGGGTGATGCAGGTGGAGGTCAGGTGGTGGTGGGACCCTGAACATGGAGGGAGGAATCTGGGTCAGATGTGCCAGTGGTTACCAAGAAAAAGTAATCCTAGAGATGCACCAATTACTTTTGGAAATACTACAGTAGATATTTATCCAACACCTACTATGCACCAGGCACTGTTAGGTGCTGAGAATATAACAGTGAACAAAACAGGCAAATGGAACAAAATGGTACACACATGGGCAGTGCTCTTTTGTGTTACATTCTAGTTGAGATAGATGTCACACAAGTAAATGATTAAACCTGAAATCTCAAAGAGTGAAAAATGTGTAAAGAAAAGTCACACAGAATTAGAACTTGAGCAGGGGATAGATGATGGCAGTGGTGCAGCCATCAGGTGGGGCAGGGAAGACAACAGGTCACTGGTGAAGACTGATGACAGTGACGTGGTCCTGGGAAACAGCCAGCCCTTCCCCCGACAGTGGCAGGATTGGCACCCTCAGCTGATTGAAGCTTCCTTGTCCAGGCCTGTCCCATCAGTATAAGAAGCCAGGAAGGCTGGCTCTAAGGTAGGTGGCCATTGGGATCTACTGCTGGTGGACCAGTTGGAAAAGTGCAGGCAGACATATTTCCCAGATCCAGAGCACACAGGCTTGACACCCACGCAGAAGCTCTGGTGACCACTGAATCCCACAGCCTTCTCTGGGGCCAGGCTAACCCTCAACCAGCAGGTGGCCCTACTTTGGACCCCACACCAAGATCTCTGTGCAGTGGGAAATTCCCTTGCAGCAGATTTTGGCGTTGAGCACCTTTCTCTCAGTCCTGGGATGTCTCCTGAGTCCCTGTTATCCCTGGATCAAACTGAGCTACAAAACTCAGGACCCTGGGTTGAAGATGGAATTGCCTGAGGCAAAAGAAACAGCCCAGGCCCAAGGCTGCTTCCAGCAGAACAGGGCACTTGCTCTTTCCACAGTAGCAACAGGACCCCTAGGATGTCTGATTCCTTCCTCTACCCCTGAACCCCTTGTTGACAGGCTCCTCTGTTCATGAACAAGGTCAGGAATTTGGTCACGTGGCTGATGTGGGGGCGGGAATCGCGTCTGTCCAAGCATGGGTTCTCAGCTTAGCAAGAACAGAAACAGACAGACTAGGTGTGCATGTTGGCTGGCCAGACCCCCAGTTTAGTGGAGGAGCCACAGTGAACGCTGGACCGTTAGCCGTGAAGGGAGGGTGTGTGTGTGAATTTTATGTCCCAGAGACAGGGTATGTGCACAACAGATGGGTTTTGTCCAGTCTCTCCTAATGCTGCTCCTCCACCCACTCTACTTTTTTTAGCCTAGTCTTTGTTGACTAGTAGACAAACTTATTGCAGGGGAAACACCTGGCAGACAGATCTCTGAAGTACAGCCAGTTCCAGATTTCCCAACTTTGGGACAAAGTCACCAAGGCTTGGCTGTAGTCTTTGAATAGAGAGCAGCCTGGGGACAAACCGGTCCACCAGTTTGCAAACCAATTTTAGATTTGCTTCCAGAGGGAGGAAATAACAGCTGTAACTCCTCAAACCATCCTCATGGTGTCCCTTCAGCCTCTTCCTTCCATTTCCAATTCCCCCAAGGGGGGAAAGCAAAAATCCCAACACTAGAAATGGCACATGGCAAGCTTGGGGCCCAGGCTCATGTTTCCTTGGTATTCTCCATCCCTTAGGTGCCTGGAGCAGTGCAGCATAGTGGTTAAGGATGAAGCCGACTCTGGATAGACCACCTTTGTTACTGTGGTGCTTAAACTTTTGTGTGCAGGAGAACCCCTGGAGAGCTTAAGACATAGACCGCTGGTCCTCACCCCCCGAGTCTCTGACTCAGTGAGAGCGTGCATTTCTAACAAGTTCCTAGGTGACACTGATGGGGCCACACTTTGAGAACCACTGCCTTGTGAGCTCACCTGAGCTTGCGTCCCCCTGTGTGAAAGGATAACACTTGTACCCACCGCTGACGGTTGTCAGGGTGGTGAGTGTACGTAACTGTGAGTGCTACTACTATGCAGGCGTGGCCAGTCTGGAAACTTTTGCCCCTGTTTTGTTTGTTGTTACTTGTGTCAGTTTTGTTTTCGTCACGGGCCACTTATCAGGGACCTGTTCCTCCACTTCCGAGCCCAGGAATATGCGACTTGGGAGGCTGAGTGTTTAACCTGACTGAAGTAATGTGCTGTTTTCAACTCTCCTGCGGACATGACTTGACGTAGGGCTTTGTGTGCTCTGTGGGTAACAAGGGAGACTGAAGGTTGGGTGTCAGACCTTTGGATTATTCTTCGGGAAGGCGGGAGGAGCTCGCCAGCCTTATGGCTGCCTTGCCGGTAGCGCTGTTCTTCCCATATCTGTGAGGACATGAACTCAGTGCATCGAGCAAGCTCTCCCAAGCTTTGACTTAGGTCAAAAGGGAATTGTAAGGACACACAGAGAAATACACAAGTCTGGGAAACAACTGATGCATCACTCTGGAGACCAGAGCCTCGTGGGTGGGACATGCATGTGACATGCCTCATCGTCACTGCAGCTCTGCTCCTGGGACCAGGCCACCCACGCAGTGTCTGCTTCTCTCTGGGCTTGTCCTGCTGGAACTCTGGGAGTAGAGAGAGGCTGATGGGTTGTTACTTCAGCACCCAATACACAATGTCCCTATGGGGTAGCCCTCAGTTCAGGTGTCCTGCCCGGGCTCAGTCGTCACAGTGGGTAGCAGCCTGCAGCATGCTCCAGGTGCAAAGCATGGCAACGCGATGCTGAGAGAACCTCCCCCCAGGTGGGGTGGGTTCTGGCCTTTCCAGTACTTTCAGGGAGATTGAGGCAGCCTAGAGTCATCAGAAAAACACAGATGTTGGACTCAGACACACCTGGGTTTGAACTTTGGTTCTGCCACTTAAATCAGTTTCCTTAACAATAAATTATGATATCACTCGCCACACAGAGGTGTTGGAAAGATCAAGGATTATAAAGTGCATAGTGGAGTCCCAGCCACATAGTATCTGAAGGTAATAAATGATATGAGTTGGTATTTTATTTAAAAAAAAAACTGGAAGGATAGAAAAGTGAAAAAATTAGTTTTGTTACCTTATCACTTGGCCCCTTATCACGGACAGTGTGTCAGTTTCACTTCTTGGAGAGGCTCATCCATTATTCCATTTAAAGCTTTAAATATTGTGGAGCTATTTCCTTCCATGATATTTTTTTTTAATGACCAGTCTGTTTTACATGGCTGCAGTTATATAGTTTTGCATTCTGATTTCTTTCACATGATAAAATATTTTTACTTTATAAATTCTGAACACAGTTTTAGTGGACATGCTGTAATTTACATAAAATTACTTATAGTGGACACCTAACAAGAAAGCACTGGATGATAAATGGTAGTGCATCCAAGTAATAAAATATTAAGCAGTCTTTTAAAAAGACGCAGTCAAAGTGTGTTTGTTAATGTGGAAACCTGTTCTTGATTATATGTAACATGAGATGATTTTACCTGAAGATGGACTTCCTCCCAAATCTATCTGGACATTCACTGCCCCAGTCTCAGCAGCTTGCAAACTCTCAGGGGACTCAGAGATCACCAAGGGAGCCTGTTAAGTGCAGATTTCAGGCTTCCCCCTAGAGGCTGATTTAGGAGCTGGGGCTCAGGGGTTGGCATGGTTCCAAGGATCCAGGTGGTTCTGATGTGGGAACAACACTCTTCCTGTTTCTACCTGTTGAAGCTGTACATTTTCCAAGCTTCACCTTCTACTTCTGAAAGCCGAGGGTGTTCTCTAGCACTTACTGTCCGCTTCCTTGTCTCGTGGATCTTTGCGAAGCCTCCTGGATTGTAAGACTTCTCCTGGTCCTGCAGGCAAACCCATCTGGGCTTTGTGTGAAGCCCCAGGTGAGCTCCTGACTATAGATACTGAAAATTTTGAAATCCAGGTTTGATTTACTTTGTTAAAGTGAAGACAAAGTGGCTGAGCATTTCAAAACTCTTTAGCACATTTGGTATTAGCAGAAACTTCAGGGAATAAAGATAGCCTATCCAACCTTGGGAGGAAAAAAAAAATCTTGTTTAAATTACCCTCACCTTGGCAATCAGGCTTTGAAAAGTCAACAGTTTGTCCTTTGTGCATTCACTCTGGTGTAAGCCAGAGACAGCCAGTGTTCGTTGGAGAGGCTGGTTGAAAGCCCTCAAGAGGCTTGTCCTTCCAAAAGTGTTGCATGGATGTCTCCAGGTGTATGGGTTGGTTTTCATTCTTAGACTTTGTGCCATGGAGGTTATTCAAGGTAAGTGTCTCGTCTTGCAGTTCATTTAGGGGCCATTCGTGTGAAAATCGAGGCTGAGTTACCACCAAAGTACTTTTCCACTTAGGTTTTATTGGTTATTTCCCTCCTTCCTTAAACCAAATAGTACTGGATCCCCATATCAAGTCAGGTTTTTGCTGTCTTACCCTATTTTTTATATCACTGGTCAGCTGTGGCAAATGCAGTTATAAATATAACAATTGGTAAACAATATATGGAGATGATTCTGAATTTTTCCCCTTGCCTGTGAGAGAACTAGACCATATTCTGTACAAGTCTGTGGATATTCTACCTTGAAAAGTATTAATTGCTACCGATAAGAATTCCCCACAAGGAAACCTAAAGAGCTGAGTTTAATAGAAAAAAGCTCAGAAGGAGCTCTTCCTAGCTTCGCATGAAAGTGTTAACCTGGTGGAATTAAAGCCTCAGATGACCTGAGACTTGGTGCTGTTGGGGGATTGGAAGGTTAGGTGGCTCTGGCAGGAAATGGATGTGGATGGACTGTATTTGTCCACATGGCTAACTCGGAGTTGTTATTCAGAATCCTGTTTGGAAGTCAGGTCTAAAGCTGTCTGTAAAGCCCTGTGATCCCCCTCTTTGGAAAAAATTAACCGTTTTTTCCTTTATTCTACACCCACGTGGTACCCTATACACGCTTCTGTGATCACGTCTGTCACAGTCTAGTGCAGTTACGTGTTTGCGTGTTGCTGTTTCCGCTAGATCAGAAACTTACTGGGCAGCGAGAGTGTGACTTATTTGTAGGGTCTAGTCTCCTGGTTAAATGTTCTGCACTGAACAGGTGGCATCTGTCAGATAAACTGCCTTTTGTGGATGTTTTCTGAGAATTTCTGCAGTTAACTAAGTGTAAAGCATGACCCTATCAAGACAAATTTCCCTGTAATTGTTATAATAAATTAAGAATCAATGGTGAAAAAGACAAATCCAGTATGTACTTCTCCCTGGATTCCTAATGGCAACCAAAGATCCCCCAGCCCACGGGACCCCTAGATTTAGGGAGAACTACACCTGAAATTCTGTAGAAACCTCCTCCACGTTAGCCCATGAGCTGCTGTTAAATTCCTTCCCTGGGTTCTTGAGCTCCACAGAAGGCTTAGCTAACACAGGTAAGTGAGCTTGGTATCTAGGTGGTGGACATCAAACATACATTTCCCCAGTCTTGAATTCTAAAGTGTTTGTATTTAAAAAGCCAGATGATTTTAGAATCGAAAAGAACCTCTTCACTTTACTGATTAGGAAACCGAGCATCTTGAGAGGCAGTTTTCGTTAGTGGAAGGAGCCCTAGAATTGAAGTCAGATAGGCCAGGATTCAGGTCTTGGCTCTGGAGCTCAAATCACAGCCTCTTACCGGCTGTATGTTCACAAGCAGTCTATTTAATGTTTTTTTGAAGATCGGTGTTTTCATTTGGGAAGTCTGGTTAAAAGTCCATCTCATTGTGTCAGCACAAGGGCTCACTGGAGGTAACGTGACCCAGAGATGCAGCTGTACGTCTGCCCAGAGCAGATCTTCAGTGAGCTCTCGTCTCTGCCCTCCCCCACCCAGATCACACCATCTGGCCGAGTTAGGGCTTAGAAGTTTTCTTTGATGTGTTGTTGGGATGGAATGTGGTTCCCAGGTCACATGACAGGACTCAGGCCCCTCAGGGACACTCATTGCTAAGAGGCTGTGTTACTTGAGCATTTGGATACCACACGATTCAGGTTTTACTTTAAAAACAATCTCCCTTCTGAGTTACGTGTTTCATTGCTGCTGCTTTTTTCACTTTCCTTACACTAAGAGTTAGGGCATCCTCTCAGTCAACCATCAGTTAGAATTTAAGCTGGTCTAATTATGTGAAGTAGCCCAATCGCTTCTATGAAGAACCAGGAACTCAGAGAAAACCATGTACACACTTTGGAAAAGTAAGATCTGTGGAGCCTTAATAAGTCTTCAGTTTTAAGTCTTCAATTTTGAAAAGTCACATTCTAGAAGAAGTTAAATATTTGTGCTAAATTGCAAGGGTCTTGGCTGGCAGTAAACTAAAAGAACGGAGGTGTTGGTCCCGTGAACTGAGGTTGTCCTGAAACATTTCTCAGGTGGGAGAAGCATGTCATTTTTTCACTATCCTCACGCTCCCAGAGTTCATTTGTCATTTTAAAAGACAACTCATTTCTCTATTTTTCTTCCCTGTAAAGGCAGAAACCTGTGGGTTCTTGTTGTGGGACGCTCTCCAAAGGAGCACAGAATTGGGATTCCGGAATTCAAATACGTGGCAAATATGCACGGAGATGAGGTATGTACGTGGCTTGAACATCTGACGTGTCACCAGAGACACGTCCCCTCTGGTGTCTTGCAGTCTGTGTAAATGCTAAGGAAGCGGCACATTGTAGCAAAGAATCTAGAAAGGTCTTCCAGTGAGGCTGTCTGAGGGAATGTAAGGACCATCACAGCTATTTGGTTGTTTCCCCTGTGTGGGTAACCTGAGCTTGTTTTGTTGGGGGGCTTGAAGAACAAGGGTGCCCCAGCTCTGAACCTCCAGCCAAATCCCTGAACTCCTGCCTGGGTTAGTTTTTCCCACCTCCTGGTCAGCACCAAGGTGACCCAGCAAAGGAGCAGTATAATACTTGACCCCCAGATAATCAGAGGATTCCAACCAGCTCTCCAAACTTTTTTTTTTTTTAACATTTTTTTATTGATTTATAATCATTTTACAATGTTGTGTCAAATTCCAGTGTTCGGCACAATTTTTCAGTCATTCATGGACATATACACACTCATTGTCACATTTTTTTCTCTGTGATTTATCATAACATTTTGTGTATATTTCCCTGTGCTATACAGTGTGATCTTGTTTATCTGTTCTACAATTTTGAAATCCCAGTCTATCCCTTCCCACCCTCCATCTCCAAACTCTTAATACCTGCCTTTTTGAATACTTTGGCCACTTCCTCTTAATCTAATACTCAATGTTTTCAATGCTTTAAATTTAGACAATCAAGCTTAGAGTTCTGTCATACCCACCATTCAACACACTCTTAAATTCCATCATAACGTCTTGTCTCTTTTCCATCTTATCGGGGATAAACTCTATTTTTGTTTTGTTTACAATATTTTTTATTTTGCAAAATACCCTTTTACCACTTCTGCCTGCCCAGCCCTTCCTGCCGGGTGTTTGAAGATGCTCCCCTCTGTTTCTCACTTCACTTCCTCAGAGTATTGTAAGAATGTGACAGCGGCAGTTTTTTCTGTTCACTGGGACTCCGTACCTCTGGACAACCAGTGGGGGCGGGGAGGAGGTAGTCCCCTGTCTTCACAGTAAAAAACATTGACAGAAGAAGATGTAACACCTTATAAAACACACTCAACTTTAAGGAGTGCCAGCATGAATGCCTATTCCAATAAGTATAACCCACTGACTTGTGAAAACACTTCTGAGTGTGCAAGTGTGGGTGGCGGGCACTACTCAGACGCTGAGCCTGTCCTGCCTTCACCGTCCCCAAACCCAGGCTCTGCAGGAGCAGGACCCCCCCCCCCCCCCCCCGTGTGACACACATTCTGCCTTTCCTAGGCACGCTGCTCAACCTGTCCTGCTGAGAGGGGGCGCTTCTTGCCGCTGGAGCACAGGTGCCAACACTTGCCTCCAAGAGAGTGGTTGGTCTTTGAACCTGATTTCTGGGTGGATGGAAGTTCAATCCTCCTGTTACACTTTTTTTTTTTTTTTTAACATAAAAGCCTCTGATCTGAAAGACTTAATATTGCTGGGAGTCTGACCAAAGTTGTTTTTAATAAAACAACTGTTCATTACAGACAGCAGCCTTGGCTTCCTTTCCCTTTAGCTTATCTAGTCAGTTGATCAAGGTCCCATGGAATCCATTTTTACTGAATTCCCGGCACTTCGGAGGTAGCAACCTGCTGCTCAGAAATTAATCCTCTGAGCGGAAACTTCCAAAGATAAAGAAGAGCCCTTCACCTCACTCACCCCTGAGTTTGCTCGCACTTTCCCAAATTTTTGACATCTTGCCCTCCAGGTAGTTACTGTATCCCATCAAATCAGGGCTCTCTGGTTCACTTTGATTCTTTGAGGATGGCTAAGGACTGAGATTATGGAGGGGGAGAAGGTCCCAGTGAGTCTGGGGAGTGAGGACCTGAAGTCCTGTTGCCCTCTGTGTGTCCCAGCTGGTAGCAGCGTCTGGTGGCTCTGGGGGCCACTGAGAAACTTACTGTCCTGACTGTGAGATCTTGTATATTCTGCCCTCCTGGTGCCACCAGCAGCTGGGGAAAGTGATGGCTTGATGGCCTTATAAGGGTCACTTGGATTAGAGGGTCTAAGCGCCTTCCTCATCCTTCTTTCAATAGCGTTTTCAATAACCCAGAATTAAAAAGCAGCAGAGCTAACATTTGGGGCAGTGGTTCTTAACCTTCGGTTAGATTCTGGCACAGACTTTAAATACTGATCTCAGGGCCCATGGATCTTCTAGGAGTTTGTGGACCTTGTGCAGAGAATCCCCCAGGGGTTCTATGTGTACTGAGTAGCGTGGTGGACAGAACTGACCACAGTATTTTTACAATGTTTCTGCTTTTCCCGGGACCCCACCTCAGAGAGAGAGAGGGAGTGTGTGTGTGTGTGTGTGTGTGTGTGTCCCCCACACGTGGCCCCGTGGCTAAATGACAGTGAGCACCAGCACCACCAGGAAGCCCCCACTCTGTTGATCACACACACCACTTCCCTCCCCAGATTCTCACCTTCCTTCATTATGCCTTCTTTTAGAATCAGATCTTTGTTAAATTAAAAATAACCAGTTACCATTACAAAATCAACGTATGTACATCTTAGAAGAAATACAGATAAATAAAAAAAGAGAACATCGCACACTGACCTATAAATTAGGACTCTTAATTCCTCATCACTGCTCCTTCCCGACATTTGCCCGTGCGTGTGTTCGTGAGCACTTTCACCAAATGAGCTGTGCCGATTTGCCATTTGTCGGGCTTGTTCAGGTAATACTCTTACATGTCAGTAAATGTTTACCTATCTTTATCTTACATCCCACGTTCTGCTTTCTCCAGTCGTCCTCAAAACGTCCCCCACGTTATCCAGTCAGGATCCCTCCAAGATCGTGCGTCGTACGTAGTTGACATGTCCCTTGTATCACTTTCAATCTGGCCGTTAAAGAACCTTTTCATGGCGCTAGGCTTAACGAAGAGACCTTGATCCACTGTGTGTCCTGCAGAATGTCCCACAATCTGGATTTTTTTGTTTCCTTCCTTATAATATCATCAAATTTGTGCCTCTAGTCCCTCTGTTTACTTCAAACTGGAAGTTAGATCTAAAGGTTGGTGGGATTCAGGCCACAGTGCGTGTCTGGAACAGTGAAGTTGAGTGGACGTGGCCGCTGCTGAGGGTTCAGGCTCATTAGCATGGCTGCACTCAGGAATGCACAGAGCACACCATGCGTAGCCAGATCAACTTCAAACAGCCCATTTGCAGGTGAGAATTGTTACAAAGGAAGTGAATTCAAACCTCTTGTTTTGTATGACACTCTTCTTGTCGTCACTTTGCAGGGCGTGGGCTCACGTCCTCAGGAAGCCGCGTTGATCGGGCATCCCGGTTCCCTTGTTGCTTGACAAGAAGGGAGTAACAGTAGCCAACATTCAGTGAGCGTGGACTGCGCTGAGTGCTTTGTGGGCATCACTTGTTTTGCTCACTTCTGCAGAAGGCGTGTTTGTTAGTGCATTTACCAAGAAGGGAACCCAGGTTTTTGTTTGGTCTTCGGGGCCTGAGCTCTGAGCTTTACCCAACTTTGGTTCTGCCACCTTGATGCCCTCCACTGCCTTTGGAAAGTTCTGTTTTTCAGTGTTTTCCTTCTTATATATAGGCCTATGATCTATCTCAAATTAATTTTGGATGGATACCCATCTGCTCCAGCCCCTTGTGATGAGGCTCATTCATCATGTGAAGGAGTAGCGACTCTTAGAGTAAGACTAGGGTGAATGTCTCCACCTCCCAGACCTGTCCCTTTCTCGTGCCTGCTGCCCGCCTCCCCTCCTTGATTGCTGGGGAATCACACTGGGCAGCTGACAGAAGGCGACCTGCCACCTTTGATAAGCCTTTGTCACCTGCTGTTCATGCTTTTTCAGAACGAGGGAGACATATTTCTGAGGTTCTAATCTTTCTCATTTTAGTAAGTCTGACAGGTGTTGTTCTTGTTTGTACACACATCAGCATGTCAGATCGTGGAAGCCCCGGCTGTAGGTTTATTTTCCACAGGCTTCTCATTGGTGGTGCTGGCACACCTGAGTCTAATCACTGCTTTTCTTCGGCAGGGATGGGCGGGGCTCTCTCCCCAGCCCTTACGCCACAAACATCCACGTTGTTTGGGAGTAGGGTTTGTGTCCGCCTTGCCCTCCACCCCCACCTCATTCTGCTACTGGCTGGCTTTGTAGTAAACTGTAACCTGTCATCTAAAATCAGCTCTGCCGAACTCTGGGACCACATCCTGAAACTGGAAACAGCTAATACCCTCAGCCTAAACGTGGGTACAGGAGAGAAACCTGGAAAATCACTCCTTGCTCCTTCCTCAAGCCCTCCTGTTCTTTGGTGTCCATCTACTGTCCCGTGTTTTAAAAATTTTTGCAGGGAAAATAATTCTTATACTCAGGCAATCTCTAGATTGTTAAAACACCTATAATCCCTCTCTGATGGGAATACTGAAGTGAGGCATGACTGTGAGCTTGGAAATTTGGGTGCCTAGAGTTTTAAGCTAATCCAGTAACGGGCAAAGTGCAGGTCTGGAGGTCGGGTGCACAAAGTTCCCCTGACCGCAGGGCCCGTGGTCTCTAAGAGGTATGGGAGTAGGTACTCAGTATGAGTCTGTTAAGCTTAACTGAATTGCCAATTCTGATTCTTTTTTTTTTCCTAGAGATTTTTTTTAAGCTTCTGTTTCTTAAATAACAATGAATTATTTTTACTCTGAGGGTTTATTTGGGTATAGAGTTTTGAAATACCCATATCACACTTAGAATTTCATACTTGGTGGCATTAATTTATAGTTTATTGGATTCCAGATATATAATTGAAAAGCACTGCAAGAATTTGGATAATAGTGATCATATTTTTCAACCTAAAAATAAAAGATAAAAGGTTTTAATACACCTTCTAGGTATAAGAGGCAGTTTTTGGGATGTAGGTTGTATGCCTAAATGTCTGTACTTAGATGGTATTTTAATAATTTAACATGACCAAGAGGATATAATATCCAAAATTAGGGCCTGTCCTGGAAAATCTTGGGATGTATAGTCAACATGCAATAGAGGTTCCAAACTCACTAAGACAAAACCAAAAATTAAAGCTTGCCACTTCCTGAGCCCTTTTTTCCACCACTCTCCCAGATGCCGACAAAATGTTCTCGGTTATACAACATGGCTTTGGATAATTAATTCTTTCCTTTGGGATCTAGACAGAACTAATCTTTATTCCAGAAGTATCTAATTCCTTTTACTCATGGATTAAATTCCTCATACAACTATCCTTTTTCTATCTCCCCCCCCCCTTTTTTTTTTTTCTTTGGTGAGCCTGGGCCAGGGTATCTAGATCCCGAGTCCTTGGCATGATCAGAATTGCTGGTCCCCACCCCTGTAAAAATGTGTTCAATAATGAAAATCCTTCCAATGAAGTAACGATCGTTTGTAGGTCTCCCCTCGCTAAGAACCTTAAGTCCTCATGTGTTCAGAAAGTGCCTCTGAATAGTCGGAACTTTGTAACGGATTTGGCAACAGTAATCACCAATCATTTATTGAGTACATGCTGTACCAGGAGCCGGGCAAGGTACCGGGGCTACAGGGAAAGCAGATACAAAGAATCTCTGCCATCAAAACTTAGACAGTGGAGTTTGGAGAGGGGAAGGGGTGGTCGTTCGGGGTCTGTCAGGCCGCCATAATGTATGTGAGCAGCATTAGGGTCGCAGAGGTGAGGAAAGTTAAAGGGCCACATAGGCAGGTCACGGAACCCAGACTTTGGGAGGCCACGGAAAAGTGGGCTAGGTAATGTAATATCTAGGCTAACATTTGAAGACAAAGGTTTTAGCCAGGCAATCAGACAAATGAATCAAATCTGTAACACACTTACGTGGAACCCCAGAACTGCCAGGCTTATTCCGCCCCCACCCCCCGCCCAAGAAGTTGCACCCCAGCATAGCATTTAAAAAACAGACTCCGCCATTAGGAGAGCTGAGGGTTTTGTGCTACCCTCTACCTCACTCTCACACCGTACACTACCAAGTCATGGACTGTTAACTCAAAAGTTTTTTCCAGTTGTTTACAAACGTTCTTAGAAGAGCTAGAACACCCATTTTTATCTGGCAAATTCCAACTTGACTGAATTGAAGTAAAACTGGTAATTTATTTTCTGCTTTCTGGGTTACTGCCATTTTACCAGATGCATGATAGTGAGACTCCAGAAGCTGGTGCTCACCCAGCCGTCCAGTCTCTTCTCTAGGGCTTCTTGCATTAAGTCTACAGTCTCACAAAAGGAAGTGAGTGTCACATGACAGGCTGGTTAAGCCAATGGAAACTGTTTTGACCACATTTTCTTAAAGTTTTAGTCTCTCTAAGGTTTCATATTCCAAGACTTAATTTTAAATGAAGGGAGGTCCATACATAAAACATGAGTATTTGAGACATTTATATTAAGGTTGGGAAGAATTAATCTGAATAATATGTGCATAAATACACCATTACTCAGACAGGAAAATATGATCCAAGAAAAAAGGACTTAAACAGAGAAATTTCACAGGGAGTTAATCTCACCATTTTTTAAATTATCTGACTCTAAATTGATTCTTTATCATACTTTCAAGAGTTTTATTTCACCCTCTGCAGTTAAGAACTTGTGGTTTGTCAGTGTACAGGGGTTCCATTTTCTCCACATCCTTGCCAACATTTGTTATTTGTGTTCTTTTGATGATGGCCATTCTGGTAGGTGTGAGATGGTGTCTCATTGTGGTTTTGATTTGCATTTCCCCTGACATTAGTGATGTTGAGCAGCTCTTCATGTTCCTGTTGGCCATCTGCATTTTCTCTTTTGGAAAGATGTCTGTTCAGTTCTTCTGCCCATATTTTAAATGGGTTGTTTGTTTGCTTTTTAATTGAAGTACAGTTGATTTAAAATGTTGTATTAGTTTCTGGTGTACAGCATGGTTGGACTTGGGGAGGGCACTGTTCTGAGTGAAATAAGTCGGACAGAGAAAGACAATACTGTGGGATTATTGCTTGCATGTGGAATCTTAAAAAATACGACAGACTAGTAAATGTAGCAGAAAGGAGATGGACTCGCAGATGTGGAGAGGGAGGTGGGGGGGTGCAGGGTGGAGGTGGAGGATTGTGGGGAACAAACTGTCAGGTGTAAAGCGGGCTGCAGGGGTGTGCAGCACGGGGGCTATAGCCAGTGTTTTGTAATAGCTGTAAGTAGAGTGCAGCCTTTGAAGCTGTGAATCACTGTACCGTGTACCTGTAGCATATGGTATTGTATGTCAACTATACTTCAATTTTAAAAACATATTGTAAAAATAAATACATAAATAAAGTTAAAAAATTTTTTGTATTCAATTCCAGGAAGTTCAGAGTCTCCCAAAAGCCCTCCTATAAACTCTCTGGATTCTTTATGCCTTCAAAATACAGGGTTTGTCACAGGGAGAACAATCAGGAGCCAGGAAGGCATGGCAGGAGCACAGCATGGAAGTCTTAGGGATGGGAGTGCCTTTTGGTAAGAGCAGGCTTTCCCAAAACTGTCTGACAGAACATGGAAAATCTTAAAAAAAAAGAATGTATTAAGTGTAGTTGCTGTATCATATGTGCTGGTGTACAGAGTGGTGATTCACAATTTTTAAGGTTTATACTCCATTTATAGTTGTTATAAAGTGTTGGCTGTAACCCCTGTGTTGTGCAGTAAATCCCTGTAGCTTGTTTTGTGCCGACAGTTTGTACCACTTACAACCCTACCCTTCTACTGCCCCTTCCCTCTCCCCACTGGTGACCCCTGGTTTGTTCTCTGTATCTGTGGGTCTGCATCTTTTTTGTGATGTTCACTAGTTGGTTAGACTTTTTAGATTCCACGTGTGGGTGATGTCATGCAGTATTTGTCTTTGTCTGACTTAATTCACTTAGCATGGTTCCCTCAAGTCCATCCATCTTGCTGCAGCATTCTTAAATATAAATGAAAAACTGAACATATTTGTATAGTTTTTTATATCATGTGGCAATGTGCCTTAAAGAAACAGTGTATCATACCTGATATACTGCACACCAGATACCATGACATATAGATGCGTGGTATTAAAATGTACCTTATTGGCAACATTTACTGAAAAAAAAACACAAAAACCTTGTGATTTGTTTTGGAATATGGAGACAAACAAAATACCTTGATCACACCTTTGTTTCCTTGGAAGAATCATGATTTTATTGTTTTTATAAAAACAACATAGGTTGTCTTTTAAAAAGTGACACTAGAAAGATAAGAGGAAATAAAAATCATTCAGAAACTATCACTCAGAAACCACTATTAGTAATATTTGCTAGACACCATTCTGGACATCTGTGTATTTCTGTAGTAAGAGAATGAAGGGAATCAAAGGGACATAAAATAAAATGTGTCATATTAAATGTTATCTATAAAAGTATGAGATTTACTTTTACTTGAATTTAATGGAATAAAACTGAAGTGAAACGGAAGTAATGAGCTTGGTAAGTATTTTCTCAAAAAAAATTAGTTATCAGAAGAGTCTTCTAAAGTCAAGAAAAAATTAGGAAAAAACTTTGAAATTATAATGATTTTAAATATTTTTAAACTTTGTATGTCTCATGCCCTGTTGCTATGAAAAGTGAAATTAGCACTTTGAAGTCTTCTCTCCTTTTCTATCCTCCTTTGCCCACCCTGTTAAGTATAAACCTTAACTTTTTACCTTCTTGTACCCACACCACCCCAGTTGCTTAATCTGGTTAATTCTATAGCTTTATCACAGCGCCTTACTCTTCTTTGTTTTCATTTGCTAGTGGGTGGATGAATTTTATTGCCAGCTCATGTCTTGAGTTCCGGCATGCTGAGCATGTTGGCTTCAGGCAGTTAAGGGGAAATTCACATTTAGAACCACGTGGGGACTGTGATGTGGTTCCCTCGGTATTTGACTTAGGATTCGGATGGGCCTCAGGTTTTTTCTGGTACATCCCTCTAACAGAACCATTCTTCAGTCTCCAGCCAGCATTTAGAGATCTCGCTTCCTCCTCCCTTCCCTTGACCTTTTTCTCTTCCCCAACCCCTTGCCAGAAGAGTTCCTTCAATCACGCTGTCCACATTTAAAGCCACCTTTCACAACTTAAGAGTCACAGCCTCCCACTTACACTGGTTTCAAGGGGAGCCGGTAAGTAGCTTCCAAATGTGTTTGAGCTTCCAAAACACTGAGTTGGAAACCCAGCGTGTGACTTACTTATTTTGGTTATTAGTTTGTAAGGACCTTTTTCAAGTGACAATTTTGAGTGTAAAAACAAAAATCAGTGGTGGAAGGTAGACGTGAGTAGGAAAAACTGAAGTCAGAACTGAACTCAGTTCCACTCTGAATTTTATGGCGACCTGTAAATACGTGTAATTTATGTAAATACGTAATTCATCTATTTAAAATTTTCTCAGTCGGATTTTCAGTTATTCTGTGTTCATTAGGATAACAAATTCATACAATGTGATCTTGCTTGCTGAGGAGAGGCATAAAGCATGGAACTGCTCATCTTCTGTCACAACAATGAACTCCTACAGTGGACTCATAACTGAACGTGCTCTTCCTGCCCACTGCCTGCATTTAATGCGTCAGCAGCCCCATCCAGATTTAATCACCCGCTGTCCCAATTTCCCACTTACTAACCCCTCAGTGGCATCTGATTATATGTAGGAGGTAAATATTCCTTATTTAGAGTCTTTGAACTCAGGATTATGGTGGAAAATTAATAGAGCCTAATCAAATATTTCCAGAAGGCTAAAATGTGAATTCCTTTAAAAAAATAAATAAATAAGAAAAATAATAGATCTCTCCCTTGGGGATTATAAAGCAAGATCTTTCACAGGCTTTCAGTTTCCCAGCCACTATTGGTACATAAGGTAATTTTAGGTGAATGTGACCATGTTTGTTTTCAGTCAGGCTTTTATTTTATTGTACAATTAGAAACGTATGTAGCAAAAAGGTAATTATACAAAGTTTTTCATTTTTAATGTAAGTAAGAAGTAAGCCACTTAAAAGAAAATACAAACTAAATGATACTGTAGATAATATGCAGATATGGCAAAAATGGTGAGGGTGATGTGCAAATGAAATGTGAGAATGCAGAAATCAGAAATACAGAGATACGGTCAAAACTGCACAAATGTGCAAGAGGGGAATTTGGAAATAGAACTTGGAAATAGGGGAATATGGAAGTCAGAAACCTATTTAAATTGCCTGTTACACACTTGGAGTCTCCTCTATTAAAAGCTGCATGTCTACTGCAGGGGCCTTCCGTCTCTCATCCCCCGGGTCATGCACGGTGGGTTCTCACTAAGGTGCACAACTCCCCTGCCTAATTTCTAGCTCCCCACCCTCTCTCCACAGCGCCAGAAGGTACTTGGAAGACAAGCAAATAGGAAATATGATAATAAGAATAACATTTACTCCACTCTAATTCGTTTTTTTAAAGTAAGTTATTTACAGATGGGTACTTTGTTCAAAAATTAACTTAAAAAAACAAACAAACCCTTTTACAAATATTTTGCAGCACACCAGTGATTGACCGCCACGGGTCGGCGTATCAGGATATTAAGAAATGGTGGTCTGACAACTGGTTTTGGTCTCAAATGTCATGTGCAGAGTTTCTTGTTGGGAAGTTTGTGCTCTGGGAACTGTTTTCCTTGGACCTGACAATATCCTTTTCTCTTTAATACTCACAGTCGGTAGGGCGGGAACTGCTGCTCCATTTAATTGAGTATCTCGTAACCAGTGATGGAAAAGACCCTGAAATCACAAATCTAATCAACAGTACCAGGATACACATCATGCCTTCAATGAACCCAGATGGATTCGAAGCTGTCCAAAAGCCTGACTGTTTTTACAATAAGGGCAGGTAAGGATGAGTTAGTCTATCTCTATTTAAAAAAAAAAAAACAAAACACAAAAAAGCCCCCATCAGATAGGACACCATCAAGGAGTTCCTGAAACATCTCATAGCCTGTGTCAGGTCATTGCTGGGCTGAAAAGTCTTCAGGGTGCCCCGCTGCTTTGACAACCAGAAGTAAAATCCTGAATAAGGCTGCTTTATTCCTGTGCCCGTCTTACTGAGTCCAGCTTCACGGCCTCTCCCCCATCTCACCTGCAGCCGCTCAGACCCTCCTTCACCTCCTGCAACCACCCGATTCCTTCTCACCTCAGGCATTTCCCACTCATCCCCCCTACTGCTTACACAGCATTTCCTCAAAGCTTCCTGTCATACTTGAGGTCCCCAGTTATACTCATATCATCTGGAACTTTACCTTCACAGCACAACTTTAAATGCCTCATTTCTTGTTAATGTCCAGCTGTAAGCTACCTGAGGGCAGGGTCCCTGTTCCTCCTTGTTAAATCCCAGGGCCTAGCGTGGTCCCTTGCCCCTCAGTAAGTATCTAGTGATTTATTACGCCAGCCTGAGAACTACCCACAAAGAGTGAATTTTATAGTATTTCTGACTTAAAATTTATTGTGTTTCAAGCTGCCTCAGGAAGTTTAGAATTTCTCAATGTCTGGTTTATGTTTGTATGTGTGCACTTAGAAGTTTGTGTTTACCAAAACCCACCACTTGGTTTCCTTCCACTTCCAAGTTTTTAGCATATTTAAACATGGCCCGTCCACATTTCAGAAATACATTTGCATGAAACAGCATGTCCCTGTTTCTGTTATCAATCGCCATGGACCGAACCGCCCCAGAACTGAGGGACCTAAAACCACCACCTTTTTAATTTGGGCAGGGCAGAGCAGGGATGGCTAATCACTGTGCTATGATGTCTGGGGCTTCAGCTGGGGTCTGGCTGGGATGGTATGTCTGGAGTCAGTCCTGGCTGTCACCTGGGTCCCTCACTTCCCCCTGTGAACCCTCCATGTGGCTACTAGCATCAGGGTCTCAAGGTTCCAAGTGGGAGTGTTCCAAGAGGAAAAGCCCCAAAATGCAAACACTCTTCAAACCTCTGCTTCTATCCCAATCATGGCTGTCCCCTTTGCAAGAACAAGTCACACACAGAAGGGGCCAATATATTGTGAATGCCGGGTGTGGTTCCTTGGAAGCTGCCAAGGCAACCATCCACCACTGTATTCATATTTTTCCAAATATGATAGCAAATAAATACCTGGAGCCCAAACCAAAGGTCTACACACTGCATGAATCTGTTCCTTCACACACCTAAAACCTAAATTTTTTCTTTTAAAGGCATAATAGTAACTACTATGACCTGAATAGAAATTTCCCTGATGCTTTCGAATTTAATGATGTATCAAGGCAGCCTGAAACTGTGGCGGTCATGAAGTGGCTGAATACAGAGACGTTTGTCCTCTCTGCAAACCTTCACGGTGGTGCCCTGGTGGCCAGTTACCCGTTTGATAATGGTGTTCCAGGTAAGTGAACATGGGCCCAGCTCTGGCCTTCTAAGTCCAGAGTGAAGCTACAAACTCTCTGCCTCTGAAGGGGAATAAACTCTTCCTCTCCCCACTTAACTTCTCTGGCAGGGGTAGAAGCAGCCCCTTCCCTCGACCCTAGCTGTCCTTCCTACAGTTTATAAATGGTGGATGGCAAGGTGGCTAAACTGACAACCAACAGTGGGATTACTTGACATTCATCAGTGAAATAGTACAACTGGGATTTAGATTATCCCACAAGAGGCAACATGGCTAAAAGAAAATAAAGTGAATCATGTGAGTAATAATTGCTGATTACTCTTAAAGCTGTGGGTTGAGGTACGTACCAAGGACTTAAAATATTTGAGCAGCTTCCTTTAACCCCTCCAGTACCTAAGGAAATCAGCAAAAGTAACTAACTTTTAAGCTGACTGAGGCGGCGTTTGGACATGAATATGGTTTTGTGTGCTATCACCTTGTCTATGTCCGTTAAACACTAGGAAGGAGAGTAGAGGGAGCATTCGTGGAAGTGGGTAGAGGACTTCTCTCTAGGAAACTGGAGCCTGTGTGTGGGATGTGGTGATGTATTTGCTAATACGGTGTGTGCTTCCTCTGACTCTCACATCAACTAAAAGGTCTTGGTTTGTCTTTCATGTACAGCGACTGGGACATTATACTCCCGGAGCTTAACCCCTGATGACGATGTTTTTCAATATCTTGCACATACCTACGCTTCAAGAAATCCCACCATGAAGGAAAGAAATCCATGTAAAGCTAAATTAGAGTCTCAGAGTGGAATTATAAATGGATACTTCTGGTATCCACTCAGAGGTGAGCTTCTCCGTTCTACTGTTCTCATTGTAACTTCGCCCCGCTGGCTTGTGTTGACCCTGCAGTAGGCAGAAGTTGGCCAGGCACAGGACAGTCCTCTCACTCGTGTCTCTGTCAGCTAGTATCACAGAGCAGTGGGGGTACTGGTCGTTGGAGAGGTGCTCCAACATGTTCCCACTGCCAAGGCCTCCTTAGTTCGGACGCTTGTTCAGCATTTACCTGGGAGCCAGGAACTGTGTCAAGAAAGATGAGCAGGACACAGATCTTAAGTCCTAGTTTAATAGGGAAGAGCAATATGCAAATAAAGCATTGTGATGGCAATGTAATTAGAATGAAAACAGAGGTTTAGAAAAGGCACAGTGTACCACACATCTGTGAAGCCAAAACACAGTAAGGAGTAGCGAAGACTATGGAGAAGTACGATGCTTCTGTCTGATCTACTGGGATCCAGTTGCCAGGCCTTCCAGTTTGTGAAGTAAGCCGAATGTGTATGAAGTCTCCTGATTTTAAAGCTACTTTGCAGGCTAAACAAAAAAGCCCTCTAATTTTTCCCCCTTGGAACAGGATGGCCAGGGGAGGGAGGAGGGGAGGGAGGGAGGAGCGGAGGGAGGAACTTGCCATGTAGGGAATGTGGGAGGGGGGATGGTCTTGTCAGAAGGAATAATATAAGCAGAAGCCCAGGGTGTCAGAGTCCTAGTCTGGAAATTGTGAGAGATGGGGAGGGACCTAGCACAGAAGGGCCAGAGGGCAGACAGTGGGCTGGAACTGGGTTTCCACTGCCTCAGTGGAAAGGGCCCCGCTTCCAGACTGGTTAGGCTGATCCGACCAAGAGCAAGCTGCATTTCTGCACACAGGCCACTTCCCTACTTGTCACTTTGGATGCACAGGCTATCAAGCAGTCTTGCACAAGCTGATAACTTTGTGTCTGGGCAGGCGTCTGCCAGCTTTCCAGGTAATATAAATAAGCACAGACCACAACCGATAGGCACCAGGGCCAGCCAGATACCACACCATCCCAAACATTTCTCTGATGTCCAAGATACAGCCTCCGGACTCCCACTTTCTGGCTGCAGCCTAGTCCCCGCTCACTGCTCTCCACAGGGAGGAAAGGGCCCCTTCTGCCCCCGCGGCACAGCTGTCCTTCCTGTGCACTGTCTAACGTTCAAGACACATCCAGATGTGTGGGAGATTAACTAGGAACCTAACTTGGAATTGTCCCCTGCCTGTGCCTGTGTGTAAGCTGTGTATCTTTCTGAGAAAAAAAGGCAGGCAGAGCCAGCTTAGGACAAAGTATTCTGGCTCAGCCTGGAGGTTTTGTCAGCCAGGCCCCATGGCCTTACCCAGGGCTGCACGCTCTCCACACTTGGCATTCCCCATCCTGCGTGCTTTGCACACCTGTTTTGCCATTTAACTTCTTTCTACCTGAGACACAGCCATCCAGCCAAGGACTTTCGTTTTATTTTGTTTCTCTCTTCTTTTTTTCCATCTTCTACTTCTTGGTGAAACCGAGGTCCAAGACAAATACAAAATTTCTAAGTAAAGGAAAAGAAAGGACAGAGAAATTCTTCCTGGCTGGATGTTACTCGATATTTACATAATATTTTTACCATTTTCTGAGCATAAAAATCTTTTTTACTTCTTTACTTCCCAAATACCCTGATGGAATTGAGAATACATATTGTACTGGGCAGATATCAAGTGTAGCTAATTAAAATCTGGCAGAGACTACTTCCTTCAAAGTTACTAGATTTCATCGAATTCAAGATGCTGCTGATTGTAAAGTACAAGTCCCAGCAAGCAAGAAAGAAATTTCCAGCCTAATAACACCAGGATGTCTTTCACTCATCCACTGTAAGATACACCTGAAGTCAGAGCTTTTAAACTATGAAAAGTTTTACATCTTAGGAAGTAAGATTATAACCCTTTGACAATAGGGTGTCAAGAGGTAAGAGCTGGGACGCAAGCACGGGCAGGGGTAGCCTCAGGAGCAGCAGAGGCGTGGCTCTCCCCTCCCAAGGGTCAGCAGTGCCTCCTCCTCTTACCCTCGACGCAGTGCAGAGCAGCGGGTGCGAGCCCCGGGGCTGGAGGAAGATGGCCCGCGCGTCGGTCTCTGCCATTCACTGGCAAGAATCCTGGGTGTGTTACCTACTGTTTCTGATTAAGTTTCCTCCTCTGTAAAATATGGGTGATAATCGTCATGAGGATTAAATGAGTTGATAACAAAGCTGCTCAAACAGCACTAAGAGCGAACTCTCAGTAAACATTAGCTGCTATTATTCCTCCAAATTAGTATACTGAGCTTTACAGAATAAGTGTGTTTATGAATGACATCTCACTCTAGTTTATATCCGTTTAAGATTTAATTTCGGAAAGAAATGTAATTCGAAGAATCCTTTTTTTTAATGTATGATTGTAGGAAAAAAAAGGACCCTTCCCCTGCTTCTCACTTCATTTTGATGCAGACCTGAATGTCAGTCAGCTCTGATTCAGCTGCCCATATGGGAATATCTAGGACTGCTTGGTCATGCCTGGATAATAAAATGTCAAGCCCTAACTGTACATGCTAATATGTCAAATTCATCTTTTCCTGTTTACATGTACTTTCACTGCAACTGTCTGATTCACCTGTCCCCAAGGTACGCGATACTTGGCTTCACTCCAGTTTTAGACCTTAACAAAAATGAAATATGCTTGTGTTTAGGTGGAATGCAAGATTACAACTACATCTGGGCCCAGTGTTTTGAAATTACATTGGAGCTGTCATGCTGTAAATATCCTCGCAAGGAGATGCTTCCAAGCTTCTGGAACAACAACAAGGACTCGTTGATTGAATATATAAAACAAGTGCACATAGGTTTGTAAGATTTTCTTACTAATTCCTGTTAATTCAAAATAGAGCATCTGGCAAAATCTTTGGGTTGAGAAAGTGCAAGCCCCTCTTTGTTTTCTAGGTTCAATCTCATTTTCAGTAGCAGAACCAATGGTTCAGAATTCTCTCTGCAGCATGTGAGAAACACAGCGCCCATCAGTTCATATAAGAGAAAGCATGCTATGTGTTACTTTAACATGGGGGTGTTAAATCCAGGGTACTTCTGATTTGATGTGTTGAACGACCTGGAAATCTGGCAAAAGATGAGGAAAACAGGCTGATACTGTTTCATCATCACCTGTTTAGGGAAAAAAAAAAAAATTTTTGCTTGCCACTTGCCATACAATATCACAAACCCAGAGAACACTAGACATGCCATTTTGCATTTTTTTCTAGAACTGGGGTGGTGACCTAGCACCGTTAGCTTCAATCCCTCCCTCAACTCTGCCAAAAGACCTGGCTCTAGGAGTCTCCACAGCCATTTTTTGATAGCTGTCTGGCCTTTATCACAGATGGACAGACTAAATGTGACAAGAGTGGTCATTCTCAAACGTGTGCAGCAGACTTACCTGGAGGGTTTGTTAAAACAGATTGCCAGGGCCCGTCCTCAGAGCTCTGTAAATTAAATAACATACAAGTTATACTATTACTATTTGTTATTAATTTGAAGGGCTTACAGGTCCATTTACAAGGTTTTATAAAGAATATTCCTCTATTCGCCTGTCCCTATAATTAGATGAGCACAGCTTCTTTGAGAAAAAAAAAATGTATATATAAACACATCAACCCTGCCCCCTTGTGGTTTAAAACAGAAGCATTTTTTTTTCTAGTTTAGTAATGAAATCCTATGTAAAAACCCTGATACAGTGTGGTTACGTTACTTGACAGAGGTTCTCTCCACATTGGTGCCCCAGTAGGAAGCCAAAGAATATCTTTGTGGATAGTGGAAGCAAACATCTCTTTACCACTATTGCTCTGGTTTAAGGAAATTACTGATGTTTTTGTCAAGCTGCATCACATTCACTGGTTCAGTTTCATCACCTGCTAAGATGGTCTGTGAGATTTCCAGATGGGTCAGAGTCCCTGGCCTACCTTGTATGGGAAGGAAAGGCCTCCTGCTCTAATGGAAGGGCCTGGCCAAGAGCACAGGAGCCTGGGTGAGGCCCAAGCCATTGTCATCTGCCTTGTGTGAAACCTTGCAAGCATCTGCCCTGCCTCACTCCTGCTTGTTCTAAGGCTCTGATGGGGTCATTCTTTCAATTAAATCTCACTGCCAGCTAACCTCAGGCCCTTTGGTCCTGTGTAGTCATGCTTAGAGGGTTGACGAGGCTTGGGCTGGGATGAGGGTGAGGCAGACATGAAGGCGAGTCTGAATTCTAGGCACCTGTAACGTCCTGCTTGTCCCCTCTCCGGGAAGAAGCAAAGATGAGCAAGGTAGGCTGTTACCTGCTGCTGTTCTGTCCCCTGAACTCCTCAGAGCAGATCTGAACCCGGAGGTTTGGGGAGCGGCCCACGGCGCCCAGAAACAAGGCTCTGGTAGGTGCTGAGTTCTAGAAGCCTGTGAGACACAGGTGCACCTGTCGTCAGGTCCAGGAAAAAAAAAAAAAGAATTAGGGAAAAGTAAAAGGCAACTTGGGCTTTAGGAGTTTACTT
Source organism: Camelus dromedarius (assembly GCF_036321535.1). Taxonomy (NCBI): domain Eukaryota; kingdom Metazoa; phylum Chordata; class Mammalia; order Artiodactyla; family Camelidae; genus Camelus; species Camelus dromedarius. The sequence continues at coordinate 41,260,024 of NC_087446.1, forward strand.
AACGTTCAAGATAAAAGTTTTGTTGGTAAATGTCAAAACTTTTACATTTCATTTTAACCTTTTCTGAATGAAACTAATGTGTGCCTTATATTTTTCTGTCCTGGTAAATAATAGTAACTAAGGATAACTGGGATAGTTCAGGGTCCTTTTTTCATCATGGCCTCTTTCTCATTTATGTCATTAAGGTAACATGACTTGTCACTGAAGTGAGCAAACTGGTCTGGGAAAATTGGATTTAAAAAGAGAGGAGTTTTTCATTAACTGTATTCCTGAAATTTTGAGGTGAGGGGTATGATATAGTGTGGGCTCTGGACACTAGTGTGGATTTAGAGCCAGGCTGTGCTGTTTAGTTGGTTATGTGAGCTTGAGGAGGGTATTTAATAATCCAAAACCTTAGTTTCCTCATCAGTAAAATTGTGGTAACATTGCCTACCTCACAGAGTGGATATGAAGATTCAATGAGAAAATTTACAGTGAGCACTTCGCATAGAGCCTGTAGATGTTTGCACCTGCCAGTAGAAATAAAACTCCCTCAATCTAGTCCACACTTCCAGGCAACTGTTTCCCATGCAGTGTGCCTGACCATGAGACAACTCTATTCAGTCCCTTGCATAGATAAGTGTCTTATTGTAAATACATTGGCATTTCTGAGCTTCGTTCAGGATTTTATGGAACCCACCTACAGCAGGCAGTGTGCAGTACAGCTTGGTGACTGAGTGAACAACTTGGAAATGATAGGAATAGATTTAGATTATCAACTGTGTTCTCCAGTTTTGGTAATATGTGCTATAAATGGAATATTCAATGACAAACAAATTTAACTGATAAATCAGATTGGTAGCTTGATTGTATTGTATATTATATCAGAAATAAGTTTACTGAATTCTGACTCAAGATGGTGACATAGGAGGATCCTGAACTCACCACCTCCCACAGACATACCAAATCTACAACTGCACGTGGAACAACTGTCTCTGAAAGAAACCAAAAAACTACCTGAGCAACTCCTACACATTGGATAAACGAGAAAAAACCCACATCCAAACGGCTGGGAGAGGCTGAGACAAAATCCTGCCATAAACCCCATCTCTGGTACAGCAACCCACAGTCAGGAACTTACAACTCCAAGCTTCTCCCTAAGAAGCAAATGTTTGAACCCCACATTTGGCACCCTAACTTTTAAGACCTGAATCAAGAGACAAGCCTGCAAAACATCTAGCTCTGAAAGCGACAGAGCTCACATCAACAAGGCTATAGTGAACCGAGAAACGGGTCTTCGAGGACTCAGACTTACCTGGCTATGCCCAGGGCCCAGCGCTGGGGCAGCTGACTGAAAAGTGCCCAGTCTTTCAGTGAAAGAGGCCTATTTCCTTGTCTGAAAGCTTCGGCCTAAAGAGCAGTCAGCTAGCTTCAGTCCGCCCCTACAGCGTGTTAAAGACTTCCCAAAGATGGAGGCCAGTGGGTGCCATCTTTGCCCTGTCCCTCCACCTCCCTCCAGGAAGCTGGTGTCTCCTGGAAAAGGAGTTTGTGCTCTGTTGATGGGAATATAAATTGGTGCAGCAATAGGGAAAATAGTATGGAGATTCTACAAAAAAAATTAAAAATAGAACTACCCTATGATCCAGTAATTCTACTTCTGGATATTTATCCAAAGGAAATGAAAACACTAACTTGCAAAGATATCTGCACCCCCGTGTTCACTGCAGCATTCATGAAAGCAACTTAATTGGATGGATGAACAGATATGTGGTATATTCATATATTCTGCCATAAAAAAGGAAGTCTTGCCATTTATGACAATATGGACAGGCATTGAGGGCATTATGCTAAGTGAAATAAATCAGAAAGACTGATACCTTGTAATCTCACTTACCTGTGAAATCTTTAAAAAAACAAACTCACAGATTGGTGATTGCCAGAGGCATTGGTCGGGCAAAATAGGTGAAAGCGGCCAGAAAGCACAAACTTCCAATTATAAAGCCAGTCAGCCCTGGGGCTGTAGCGTACAGGATGGCAGCTATAGTTAACACTGTGCCGTGTAGCTGAAATTTGCTAACAGTAAATCTTAAAAGTGATCACAAGGAAAAAATTGTAACCACGTTACTTGGGCCCATTGCAGTGACAGTTTCGCCATATATACGTATATTAAATCATGTTGTATACTTGAAACTGTCATTTCAATTATATCTCAATTTTTAAGAGTTTACCATCCATTCTCACTTTATTAACTCAAAACAGCAAAATTTTGTGCATATTTTTAAGATTTTTCTCTGTAAATGTACATATACCTCATTAAAATGATCTAATCCTCATTTATACTACTTTTGACCATGTCAATTATATTTGCTCATGTACAACTAGATCATGTAAAAGTTAATTCCAAGAAAAAACATTTTTCTACATAGAAAAATCGATTTTCATATAATAAAAAAAATTTTTTTCATAAGCCATAAAAGGTGGTATTAACATTTAATTCTCTTTTTGCCTTGCAGGTGTAAAGGGTCAAGTGTTTGATCAGAATGGGACCCCATTACCCAATGTAATTGTAGAAGTCCAAGACAGAAAACATATCTGCCCCTACAGAACCAACAAATTCGGAGAGTATTACCTCCTTCTCTTGCCTGGGTCCTATGTAGTAGAGGTGAGTATACAGTGCTAGTTATTGTTACTAAAATATTATAAAACTCATAGTACTTACCTGGAAGGGATCTAAAACAAGTCTGGAAGGCCCCAAAGTAGATACATCAGGGAGAAGAAAAGGCCGATGTCAGGTTTGCACTTGGCAGGGAGTGGGTGAGGTGGCAGGAATAGGAACAAACCCCCCAAGTCATGTTTTTTTTCCAACTGGCAATTATTTTTTTAATAGAAGCAAAATTCCACGTCTGGTGATACATTTTAGGATTAAAAATGGAACAAAACCTTATTAATAATAAGAATTAAAAAAACCAGTGTAGCCAAAGTACTTCCAAGTTTCATGGAATACTACTTTAACGCCCTTTGCATGAAACATAATTTTGACAATTAAAAGACAGATTGTGATTGTCATTACAAATAAAATTTGATCCACAAAGTTTACCCCTATATTGAGTGATAGACATATTTTGCAGCCTTCTCATAAGCAAATGATAGTGAGTTTTCCAATCAATGCAAGTAAAATTCCAGGTTTTAGTTCTATTTAGAAGCATGTTTGAGTCATTTCTTCCTCTAAGGAGGCATGGACTAGTTTGAGCCTAAATGCGTTTATGTGAATGAACTAAATGAATAAGTATATGATTTCTTTGGCCTCTTCCTCTTTGATGTGACTTTTTCTAAGAATGTCAAGATTCTTCTAGTTTGCTTAGTGGGTCTGATGCCAGCCCAGCCCTGGTAGTCACTCTATACAGAGCTACTCTGAGAGAAGGTTGTCATCTATTCTGTAGTGAAAATTGGCTCAGCAGTTCATTATTTCATCTTTAGGAGTTAATAAAAGGCATGGTTTTCCATTTATAAAACTCTGTAGGATTAAAAAAAAAGAAAAGAAAAGAAACCTGCTCCACAGATTATCCCCAAAGTGCCCAGCACTTTGAGTGAGGGGCTCATCAATGGCTAACTTCTCTTGAGCACCTCTTCCTGCTGAGATGAATAGAGCTGGAAAGACCTCAACTTACTATGAATCTTCACCTTTAAAAAAAAAAAACACCGTTTTCCTGTTATTTACTGTGACACGTTTTAGTCTATGAAAAAAAGAGGATTTTCCTTGTAGTGAATCTAAATTATTTTTATGCAATCCCATAAATAAGCCACATCTTTACAAAATAAAGTTATAAATTGTTCATTTTCAGTTAGATTAACACAGCATTATGTTGGTTTTAGTTACTAGTTCTAGGGCAAGAGAGGAAGGTAAGACTCTGGAAGCTGAAATGAGTGGCTAAAATATGTGCCAATTAGTGGTTACGTAAATGTTACTCCCTGTCCTTTTCCCTCTCTACCATATATAATAAAAGCATTTCTCAGTGGATATAGTCTGTAGTTAGCTTAGCATTTGTCTTTTTCCTGATCATTTCCTCCACCAAAAATATAAATCTAGCTGAAGACTCAGACTCATATGGACAAATCCAGGTAAAAATCAAAGCTTTTCAAGGAAGCAATAAACTTATACACTCAGATCAGCTGCAAGGAAAATGGAATAAATTGAGAAAAGAATTTCACTTATAAATAGTACCCTGATTCGGTATCAAGATTAAGTACAGACTTGGGACAAAGAGAAACAGTCAACCCTTTACCTTTGCTCTCCATGAAAACAGTGGAGGCAGAAATCAGTCTATTGCTTCGGACTTCTGACTTGCATCTTCAGATAAAGGAACTGTCTTTATTGCAGTCTGTAATTCTCAGCAATAGCATTAACAACTGTGGTCCCTGTCAATAGGCATTGGGTAACTCAGCACTGAAGCTGGCTCTTACTAGCCTGGGAGACCTGGCAGATGTTACGTGTTTTATAAAGGCTGCGTTTTAGTGATGGATATCAGTGTTTAGTGTTGGCAGCACAAAATATCTGAAGTCACTCAGATAACTGTTTGTTTCCTCTCAGGTTATAGTTCCTGGACACGATCCACATCTCACAAAGGTGACTATTCCCTCAAAATCCCAGAACTTCAGTGCTCTTAAAAAGGATATTTTACTTCCATTCAGAGAGCAATTGGATCATATCCCAGAATCACATCTTTCATGTCCTATGATTCCTCTTTATAAAGATTTGCAAGGCCACTCAGCTGCAACAAAGCCCAGTCTGTTCTTATTTTTAGTGACTCTTTTTCACATGTTGTTCAAATAAAGCAAAATGTGAAACTCAACCCCCATCACCACCTGGAATCAGGGATTACTCATGCCAGGTTACTGCAACTCTAACTCCCTCTGTGGGACCCTGACTGGATAAATGCCACAGTCCTTCCCTAAGAAGAGTTTCCAAATCCTGCAACAAGCAATGAATGGTAATAATGAAAGGAATGATTTAGTCTTAATGATGGAAGACACCTAACCATCGAGTACTGCCCACTTACACTTAATCTTGAAGTAGTCTTAGAAATTTCTAAGAAGTTAAACTTGAGAAGAAAAAAGTTCCTGCAAGAAAAATAGGAGCTAATTTTGTATACAGAGCCAAATGAATATAAGCAATGAAGATGAACATTTATTGACTACCTACTATATACATGATCTTGCCACGTGTGCTGTATGTGAAGAGTGCCATATGTATAATTTTCTGCACAAGAAGAAATGATGACAGGACTGAGAATATTAAGTTTTGCCAATGTTCTAAGGAAATACAAGAAATAGGCAACCATGTCTCGGTGGCCCAAGAAATATGGGCCTGATGGGATGACAAATTTGTCTACAGAGCCCCCAAATAATAGTTCAGTTAAGTAAGGGCCCCTGCCTTTCTGCAGCCGGATGCCACAGTCCTTTGTTATGCTGAAGATCCCTAAATGCCTGAGCTTCAGACTCAGGTCTGACTGCCCACTGGACGCACCTCCCTGGATCTGACTTACAGATACCTCCAACTCATCATGTTGAATATTGAACATACTGTTCTCCCCAGAGCTGCTCTTCCTCCTGCATTCTCTGAGTTGCTGACAGCACCAAACTAGAAACCTGGGAGTCACCTGCGACACTTCCTCTTCCTCCTCCATCCCATATATTCAGTCAGTCACTAAAGATTGTTATCTGTAAGTGTCAACTGATTCTACCCTTTCTTCATGGCTGCTAACAACTGCCAGGTTTAGGCTGTCATAGCTTACCTGCAACCATGGCAACAGCTTTCTTGGTCTCTTGCTCCCAGCCTTCTCCTCTTCAGATCCATCCTCCTCACAGCACTGGAGAAAGGAGTCTATTTAAAACAAAAATCAACTATCAACTGCTTGTAATTCCTACACACATAACAGGCTGTGTGTGTCTGGAATGCCATTCTGACCAACTACCTTTTCTTTCCCACTCCTTTAAAACTTGGTTAAGGTATCAACTCCTCTGGGAGACCTTTGCTGACCATCGTCCCATTCCACCCAGTTTCATCTCCTCCTGTCAATTTGGGGGCCCCGCCTCTTTGCTTCCCCAATTAAACAGGTTACCTCTATTATGGGATTTACAACACTGTATTATGATCTTCTACTTCCATGTGTGATTTTTCTCTAGTAGAGTGTGAGGTCTTTGAGGCCAGGGTCTAATTTGTTTGAAAAACTTATTTTTTTTAATCCTCAGATCCTAGCACATGGTGGGACCTGAATGAATGAACAAAGGTTTCTAGCAACTTGCTACTGTTAAAACATTGTATGTAAGAATTAGGGGGCGGGGGGGGGCATTAAACAAAAAAATTGCAACTGTGGTAAGTAGATTTCTGAATGCTGTGTACTGCTCATAGAAAGTGAGTTGCTTTGGCTCTTATTTTAAATTGAAAGTTCTATGGGATCTGGAAACAAAAACTATACTGGGCTTGGTACATGCTTGGGAACCACATATGAAAAAGAGATACATGGGCATTTAGGAGCTATTCCTGTGCCAGGTTTATTCTACATGCACAAAATCACACATGTTAATATAAGCAAAATTTGTTAACTTCTTTTAAATCCGGTAATAACCTGAATATCTTGATCATTTTTATTTAAATAAGCAGTAGTTTATTATATACTTGAAAGTATATATTGATATAATATTGCAGAAAACTATTTTGGTATATTACATGTAAAAGTACCTAAAACTCAACTTGATATACCATCAAGTCCTAAACAATTTTCTATCCAGTATTCTAACTTTTCCTTTTCTAAGACAGCAATTTTTGAAGGGAAATGAACCAAAATCTGATTTGGTTCATGAGCCTTAATGTAAATTTCTTAAGGGAATGTTTTTAAAGTCAGAAACTTTTATCAGAATCAAACTTAAAACCATTTAGAGGTAAGCAGAACAATTTAGAGTAATTTCCAAACCAAATATAAACCAAATCTGAATTTCGTTCGGAGCAGGTTTGGGGTACCTATTTTGCAGCAACCGCTCTGTGCTTGGAAATGAAGTCTGTTACAAGGATTTAGTGTGGTAGAATCCCAGCTACGCCCTCCACTAATCAAGTGAAGTGCTCAAGAGGAGAAACCATCATGGAATTCTCACTACAGTGAGACTAGATCCCCAAATCTCCCTGCATAACACCTTTCCTCCTGTTCTCCACCCGCTTAAGCTGGTGGTTATGCTCCTCGGGTTCTAAGTTCAGGGATAGTTCCTTTTATAAAGAAACCAACGTGGTAAATGTTTTCAAGATAGGAGAAAAGAAGGTAGCATATGTAATAAAATGATAATTAGAAGGCAGGAGGAGCCTTGCGATCAAACACACCCCACATTCGGTTACCTTACCTGTAAAATGAAGGCCTCTGCTTGGCTAATTCTGTGACTGTCAGAAGTAGTGGTGTAAGATGCCACACGCTGGTGCCAGGTTTGGTGCTTGCCCAGGTGGAGCAAGAACAACACTGAAGGGGCATAAATATTTTGAAGGCAGTATAATACAACTTATTAGAGACCAATAAACAGAATTGGCCTAAAAACGGAAAACACTGGCTAGCTAAAATGACCATTTAATAATATTTAAGGAAACACTGATGAAGTAACACAGCTTTTTCTCTTGTACCTCCTCAAATTATAATAAATGTTAACATGAATGAATTTAAATGGTGGGGAGTATTTTAGAGAAATGTTGAGTCCCTGCAGATAAGTGTCAATGTTGATTTTGGTGCTTAATTTATCGCTGACTTGAGCTGTTGGATGTTATCAGAAATGTTATAAAGCCTCTTCTCAGTATTTCCACAAGTCTAAGAAATCAACGTTTCCGTCCCAGAAGCAAATTTGCATTTGTAATGTTTCTTAAAATGGTAGGAGAGGTTAACTCTACCTTTAGAAGGTGAAAATATCTGGCACCAGATTAGAAATATCTTTTCCCAAGGAATTCAGAAAAATGAGCATAGCATATTGTCTCACCACAGCAGGCTAAGTTTCTGATTGAAAAATTTGGTTCTTATTCCACATGGTGACAACAGTTGATGCCTGTTTTATGACAGATTTAGAATGAGGTTAGGGGAACAATGATGAGGTTAAAGAGGGGAAAAAAAAAAGTTGACAGCACATAAAGTAGAAGTTTGAAGAGAAGAGTCTAACTTCGTTATAGTATGTACCACTGATAAAGCAAATATTGTACTGTATTGCTCACAAACCATTTTATCATACTGTAGCATGTGAACTACTCCACAGCCTGATAGATGTTGCATAAGCTGATTTTACAAGTTTTCTCAGTGACTCTTGTACTATAAGAACTTAAAATGCACGAATTGTCTAAGACTATAAAGTTTTATTGGGTAGGGGCCATGACTACCTCTGAATTCAGTAAAATGAGAATATTTGATTCTCAATAAAGAATATTCATATAAACAATGAATGTTGTTTCTTTCCATTACATTACCTTGAAAACAAATACTTATGCCAGTGTACAAAGTCCACATACCAGAGAGAGCTGATAAGCAAATAAAGCCTGGGAAAGACCGAATCTAATGACCTTTTATGAGGCAATAATATTGCAATAACTCTTCAAAGACCAAGTAGTCCTTCCAGAACAGTTTATATGATATAATATATACCCATTCAAATTAACTTGTGCCACTGGGCAGATGATAGGTGAAAAGTGTGCCTACGTGCAAAAAAACCACACACACACACAATCACGCAACCCCTCCCCACAAAAAACCTTTGGAAAATTCCCAGGGCACAGTAATGTAGTAAAGGATATCTGAAAAATAATGCAGGAAAGAAGTGGATTTCCCAAACAGACTTAGCCATGGAATCATTTTCTTAAATACTTTAGCCTTGTACCATCGCTCTGAACTTACGTATCTAGATTTCTAAACACATTTTGGGAAATGCTAATATATAGAGCATCTTTTGTCCTGAATAATGTTTTACTGATTTCAACGTGCTTTTGAAGGACAGAACAAAAAAGGATTTGCCTCCTCTAGGAACTGGAAAACTAACAGTCTTTCCTAACCCTCATCAATGCAATCTCTGTTAATATTGAACTTCTAGTCATAGGACAGAGAGGCTGGGCTAATGTATGGCTGCCCCAAAACACGCTAAACAAATACTTCAAATGAGACAAGACTGAGTAGGCAATGACTAATTTACAGGTACCGATTTCTAAAAAGTGACAAATATTTCAGTTAAGAAAATAAATTGGGGAGAGTTTTTCTATTTTCAGAAGAGAATTCATTATATAGGAACACTTTTAGCAAGAGTTTCTGGTATATTTTAGCTAGACTTTGATACTTAAATCTGCAGCTCCTTATAGCATTCATTACTCCCCATCCTGCCCTCCAAAGCAAGGTACAATTTTTAAATGAACTAACATTTAAAATATTAGACATAGTGAAAAAAGTAAAAGAAAATAAATTGTAAGAGATTAGTTCATTTTGGGGATGGTAGGATGTTTGTGTTTTTCCTACTTCATCTTTGAAATATTCTATTTACTACTTTTATAATGAAAGAACTGATTTAAAGAATGGAACCTCAGATTTTAGAAGCACCAGTTTACCCAATTGCTATACTTTCTTACATAGTCATTAAAATTTCCAGAGCTTATACTAAAATAACAGCTGATTAACAGTCAGTTAATTAAAACATTTTTTCCTGATTCCGGACAGATTCTTTAACACAAAAGCACAGTATTCGTCTCATGAAACTCTGAAGGGTGAACAGTGAGGGGTTTCAGGAAAAAATGTGAAGCTCGTGTTTCCTTTAACAATTGAAATAGAACTCCTGTTATTTGCTTTCTAGTCTAACTATCCATCTTCTGGGAGTAGTCTGTACATACTGTTACGAGTCTACCTACCATTAGTGGATGCCTTCAGAGGACTCCCAATGTGGTGCTTCCACCTGGTGGTTAAAGAAGTGCTTAACTACAGAGATTTGGTCTTCTCAACATGCCTCTTAAAAAAAAAACAAAATAAATGATTGTGAGAAAAGGTGAAAGAAGTATTTTTTATACAGAGGGATGTTCTGTTTTTTTTTTTTAAGAAAAGCTTTCCCAATTCTGTTATAGTTTTGAAACCGTATCGACTTTTAAAGACCACTGTTTCCTTAGAATGTTTCTCGTTTGCCATTTAAGTAATTTATTGCATGGACAATATTTTTTCAGGATGATCCTTACAACTGTCTTTTCCTCTTGTAAGTTAGAACTGCACAGCTGATTTCCTTGCCAATCAGCATCCTTTACTGTATGCCTACTGTGCACACAATGCATAGTATGAGGCACCTGGGGGAAGAAGGCAACACAAAAGGATGTTACAATCTGCTGTGAAGATACAAAGCAGCATGGCAGTGAATATAAGTGTGAACAGAGCATCAGAGTTGAGAATACAGGAAAGAAAAAAAAAAAAAGGAGGGGGTGGTGAATTCAAGTCTAGCTAAGCTGGGTTTTGGAAGTGGTTATGGTCATGAATGGATGGGAGAAGGGTATTATTAAACAACTGCCATTTAATAGAAATCCTTCCCATCCACCAGACTCCATCCCAGGCTCTATTCATTTATTGTCTCTAATTCTAAGGTGACTAAGAAAGGAAGTACCAGATCTGCTATTTGAATTTAGCGTGTCCTCCTCTACTAGGATAAAAATAAAAAGAAGTCATGGGAGAATCAGGAGACAAATGACTTTTGTTGCAGCAAAAAGGATGAGAGCAGAGAGTGGTGAAAAGAAAGCCTATATTTGATAGAGAGCTCTAAAAGTCTAAAGTGATCGGGCAGAACATGTGAGATAATGTCTAAAAGCAATAAAATTACTGAAGCTTTTTTCCAATATTTAAATCAGGGAAGTGACATGAAGATACCTATAAGCTATCTATAAATGTACCCCACCCCCAAATAAAGGTAATGAAGTCAATTTAGGCAGATGTTACTGTGATCTTGGAGGAAGGCCTTGGAAGGTGTAGCCTGGAAAAGTGTGAACCAAAAATAAACACATAAAAATACTAAAATTTAACTGCGAAACAAATGAAATTAACCTAACATGACAGTAACCTAAATAAATAGATAAATAAAAGTTGAAAAAGTTGAAATTTAAAAATTGTAATGTAAAAGGTATTTTGATAAGTTGACTAAGTTGTTGGCTGAACATATAGTTGTATTCTCAAAGCAGAGCCATGGGACTGAAACAAGGATGAGTGGAAAATGTCTATAATTTTTCAAAAATAGGAATCTTTAAAGGAGAGCTTTAAAAGAAAGTAATAAGCATTCAAGTATGTTTTAGGATCACCACTCTTCTAAAAACAATTATGATTCTCTTATCCAAAATATTATTCTAACACTTTAATATATAATTTGAAATGCGCTAAACCTACTAATAACTTACTGAACACATGGGGAGTCTCCCATCTGCTTGTCACTTCATGCTGCCCCCATTCCACTTTCTGTTGCTTTTTTGCTAGTTCCTGTTAACAGTTTATTTTACAATTTGTTATTGTATTCAACACTTCTGAGCACCTTCTAAATGTGCTGGTGATTTCAGGTATTTATCTTTTTTAAGCAGTATTTGTAAATATCAAAAACACACAGACACAAAAACCCCCAAACAATTCCCTATCGTATATAATTGAAAGCTGGCTGTATGAGAGATAATATGGCCACAGACTTTTAAACAACTGGTACTTTTTTCAGCTGAAGAAATAATTTTCTTTGTAAATACTAAATCAAAATCCAATTTAGAATCCAAACAACCAGAAAACGCAACTATAAACTTTTCACAATACAGTGCACGACAACTTGTAGTTACTGTCATGAGCCTATAGACCTATACACTAATCAGTACCTTTAAAACATTAATTAAAAATAAAAACCTAAACTAAATGATGCTGTGACTCATTCAAAAAATTCTTACTGAGCACCTATATATGTATTGCAATCAAGAAGAGGTTCTTGGCCTCATGGAATTTAGTTTCATAGATGACACAGAAGTTACAGGCAATTAAAATAGGGCTTTTCATGCTGACAAGTGGCAGGGTGGCTAACCCTAGTCCCTTCCATGCCCCAGTTACGTCCCTTCCAGACCGTTCAGAACCATCACTTGTTGAGAAACCACTTAAGCCAGCCTGATGTATGGTAATACAAGTGAACAGAATAGGGAGACAACAGCATTTTTGTGGCTCTACTAAATTGTAACATCATTCTCTCAAGTAAGTCTTAAGCCTTGAAGTCTCCCAACTGCATCAAGCTGCTCATATATGTGAACTTCTAAAGTGGGCAGGCATGGCCATTCCAAAAAAAGCAGCATACTCAGACTAGTGCCTTTGATTGCCCAAATAAATGATATTCAAATATAATTTTTGTTTTAACAAAACTCATTCCAGTAGGGGAGAGGCGTAGCCAAGACGGCAGAGCTCACCTTCTTCCACAGGCACACCAAAATTACAACCATTTACAGGGAAACTATGGATGAGAAAAATGAAGACTAACAGGAAAGATCTACAACTAAATATATAAAGAAGGAACACAACAAGACGGGTAGGAGGTACGGAGTCTCGGTATAGTCAAAACCCATACCCCCGGGTGCATGACCCACAAATCAGGGGACAATTATGATTGCAGAAGTGAGTGGTCGGAGCCTGGGGAGTCCTGTACCAGGTGGATGAACCCCTAGAATGTTGGGCTTTGAAGGCCAACAGGGCTTACTTTTGGGAGAGCCAGAGGGCTGTGGGAAATAGAGACTCCACTCCAAAAGGCACACACAAACTCTCACACACTCCAAGACCCAGGGCAGAAGCAGTAATTTGAAAGGAGTTTGAGTCAGACTCACCATCTGATCTTGGAATCTCCTGCAGAGGCAGAAGGCAACTGTAGCTCACTCTGGAGACAGACACTGCCGGCAACCATCTTTGGGAGCTTGTTCTACCACGTGGACACTGGTGCTGGCAAGTGCCATTTTGGAGTCCTCTCTAGCTTTGGGATCCAGCCCCACCCACCAGGCTGTTGGCACCAGTACTAGGATGTCTCAGGCCAAGCAACTAGCTAGGTAGAGACAGCCCCACCCACCAGCAGGCCTGCTGCCTTAAGAGCCCAGTCAACCTAGGACCCGGCTCTGTCTACCAGATGGCTCAGACCCTGCTCCTGCCCACCAGTGAGCTGGCACTAGCCCTGGGACCACCTTGCCCACCGCTGGGTAGACAGACACCAGCCCCAGGACCCAAAGGGCACCAGCCCTACTGCCAATAGGCCAAAACACCAACTCTGGGACTCTCAGGACCCTGCAGCTAAAGACCTCAGGACCTGGATCTGCCTACCGATGAAACAGCACTAGCCCCAAGACACCCTGGACCTTGGCTCCACTCACTAGCAGGTGGACATCAGCCTGAGGACCACTGCAGTCCTGCACCTGCCATATCAGGACCCACCACTCCCACCAGCATGCATGCACCAGCTGTAGGACCCCTTGGCTCCTGGCCCTACCCACCAGCAGGCCAACACCAGCTCTGAGACATTTTGGATTCCCTCAGATAGCCAGTCCAGGATCTGGCACCATCTACCAGCAGGACAACACCAGCTCTAAGACCCTCAAAGCCCTGCAGCCAGAGACCTGGGAACCCAGTTCTGCCTACCAGTGAGTTGGCATTAGCTCTAGCACTGTCTACCTGGAGGCAAACACCAGCCCCAGGAAACCCCAGGCCCTGATCCCACCCACCAGCAGGCAGACACCAGCTCCGGACACCTTGGACCCCTTAGTCAGCTGCCCCAGGATCCAGCGCCATTCACCAGTGGGCCATCACCAGCTTTGAGACACATCAGATCCAGCAGTCAGCTGTGTCAGGAATTGGCCCTGCCCACCAGCAGGCCAACACTAGATCTAGGACACAGACACCCCACCCCCACCCCCACCCCCTGCAACTACCCACTCCAGAACCCAGCTCTGCACACCAAGGGACTACTAGGAGCCAGCAGCCTTGTGATCCAGCCCCACCTACCAGCAGATGGCAGTCTCCACACAAGGCAGGGCCTGGAAACCAACCAGACTGGGGCCAGCCATGCCCACCAGACAGCTCACAGTAGTCTGCCCACACAACAGAAGGACCCAAGCAGCCCAAACAGGGTGGCCCACTAGAGCATATAATATAGCCCTAGTCACCAAGTAATGATCATAAAGATGATCAAAGAACTTTAGATGAAATTCTGTGGATGAATAGAGCAAAAAGTTGAACAGTTACAAAGAGTTAGAAAATATAAAGAAGTGCCAAATAGACATAAATATAACACCTGAAAAATTCAGGGGGGAGGGTATGGCTCAAGTGGTAGAGAGCATGCTTACCTCTCTACAAGCTAAAACAAGGTCCTGGGTTCAATCTCCAGTACCTCCTTCAAAAATAAATAGAATAAGCAAACATAACTACCTCCCTCCCCCCAAAAATAAATTAAGTTTAAAAAAAAAAAGAAAAATACACTAGAAGGAATCAATAGTAGATTAGATGACACGCAGGAATGGATCCACAAGCCAGAAGACAGAGTATTGGTAATCACTGGAGCTGAACAGAAAAAATGAGCTAACAAACAAAAAGAAATTAGGACAACCCCAATGTTCACAGCAGCATTATTTACAATAGCTAAGATATAGGAGCAACCTAAGTGTCCATCAACAGAAAAATGGATAAAGATGTGGTGTGTATATGTATTTATAAAATATATATATATATTTATAATGGAATACTACTCAGCCATAAAAAAGAATCAAAATTTCATCATTTGTAACAATATGGATGGACTTAAAAGGTGTTATGTTTAGTTAAATAAGTTAGAGAAAGCCAGATAAGGTAATAATATCACTTACATGTGGAATCTAAAAAAAATAAACTAGTGAATATAACAAAAAAGAAACAGACTCACATACAGAAAATGAACTAATGGTTACCAGTGGGGAGAAGGAAGGGAGGAGGGGCAAGATAGGGGTATACCCGGAGATTAAGAGGTACAAACTACTATGTATAAAGCAAATAAGCTACAAGGATATATTGAACAGCATAGGGAATACAGCCAATAATTTGCAACTATAAATGGAGTGTAACTGAAAATTGTGAATCACTATGTTGTACACCTGAAACATGTAATATTGTACATCAAGTACACCTCAATTTTATAAAACGAATTTAAGAGTCCCCTGGGACAACATCTAGTATACCAATGTTCACATTATAGGGGTCTCATAAGGATGAGAGAGGGAGGGGCAGGAACATATTTGACAACCCAATAGCTGTAAACTTCTCTAACCTAGGAAAGGAAACAGACATCCAGGTCCAGGAAGCACAGAGAGTCCCAAACAAGATCAACCCCAAGAGGACCATACCAAGACACACTGTAATCAAAATGGCAAAAATTAAAGACAAAGAGAGAATATTAAAGGCAGCAAGGGAAAAGAAAGTACAAAAGAATTCCCAAAAGGTGATAAGCAGACTTTTCAGGAGAAACTCTGCAGGCCAAAAGCGACTGGCACAATATACTTAAAATAATAAAAGGGAGATACCGCCAACAAAAAATACTCTACCTGGCAAGGCTTTCATTCAAATTTGATGGAGAAATCAGAAGTTTTACAGACAAGCAAAAGCTAAGCGTTCAGCACCACCAAACCAGCTTTACAAGAACTGTTAAAGGGACTTCCTAAGTGGGGGGAAAAAAAAGACCATAACTAGAAAAGTGAAAATTATAAAAGGAAAAATCTCACTAGTAAAGGCAAATATAGTAAAGGTAGTCAATCAACCATGTATAAAGCTAGTAAGGTTAAAAGACAAAAGCAGTAAAACTTGTCAATATCTGCAATAACTAGTTAGGAGATACACAAAACAAAGAAGATATAAAATATGATGTCCATGAGGCTAGGAGGTAGTAAAAATGCAGGATTGTTAAAATGCATTTGAACTTAAGAGATCAGCAACTTAAAACAATCACAGACAGATAGAAACTTTATAGTAATCTGAAACCAAAAATCTGTAACAGATACACAGAAAAAAGAAAGGAATTCAAACACAACACTAAAGACAGTCTTCAAATCACAAGAAAAGGACCAGAAACAACTATAAAAGCAACCCCAAAACAATGAACAAAACAGCAATACATACCTATCGATAATCACACTAAATGTACGTGTGAGGCCAAACAATATGCTACTAAACAACCAATGGATCACTGAAGAAATCAAAAAAGAAATATCTGGAAACAAATGAAAACAAAAACACAGTAATCCAAAACCTATGGGATGCAGCATAAACAGTTCTAGGAGGGACGTTTACAGTGGTACAAGCCAATCTCAGGAAAGAAAAACCTCAAATAAACAACATAATCTTACAGTTAAAGGAACCAGAAAAAGAACACATAAAACCCAAAGTCAGTAGAAGGAAAGAAAACAAAGATTAGAGCAGAAATTAAAAAAAAAAAAAAAAACGAAATAAGCAATAGGAAAGATTAATGAAAGAGCTTGTTCTCTGAAAAGATTAACAAAATTCATAAATCACTCAACAAGAAAAAGAGCCCACATCAGTAAAATCAGAAATGAAAAGAAGTTGTAATAGTTACCACAGAATTACAGAGCACTGTAAGAGATTACTACAATTACACACCAATAAAGTAGACAACTTCGAAGAAATGGACAAATTCCTAGAAATGTACAAACTCCTCAAATTGAACTAGGAAGAAACAGAAAATATGAACAGATCAATTACCAGTAATAAAACTGAATCAGTAATAAAACAACTCCCAAATAAACAGAAGTCCAGGACCAGATGACTTCACAAGTGAATTCTACCACTTAGAGAAGAGTTAACACCTATCCTCAAACTATTCCAAAAAACTTCAGAGAAAGGAACACTTTCAAACTCATTCTACAAGGCTTGTATCATCCTGATACCAAACCAGACAAAGAAACTTACAGGCCAGTATCACTGATGAATACAGACGCAAAAATCCTCAACAAAATATTAGTAAACTGAATTCAACAATTCATTAAAATGATCATACACCAGGATCAACTGGGATTTATCCCAGGGATGAAAGGATAGATCAATATACACCAATCAATCAGTGTGACACACATTAACCAAGTGAAGAATAAAAATCATATGATCATCTCAATAGGTGTAGAAAAACTTTTGACAAAATTCAACATTTATGATTAAATAAAAGAACTCTTAACAAAGTGGGTACAGAATGAACATACTTCAAAATAACAAAGGACATCTATGACAAGCTAACATACTCAATGGTGAAAAGGCGAAAGCATTTCCTCTAAGATCAGGAACAAGACAATGATTTCCATTCTTGCCACTTTTATTCAATATAGTATTGGAAGTCCTAGCTACAGCCATCAGGTTAAGAAAAAGAAATAAAAGGAACCCAAATTGCAAAGGAAGACATATAACTCACTGTTTGCAGATGACATGACACCACTCATAGAAAATCCTCATGATGCCACCAAAAAACTACTAGAGCTCATCAATGAATTCAGCAAAGTTGCAGGAGACAAAACTAATATACAGAAACCTGTTGCATTTCTATACATGAACAATAAACTATCAGCAAAATTAAGAAAACAATCTCATTTATAACTGCATCAAAATGAATAAAACACCTAAGAATAAATATAACTAAGGAGGTAAAACACCTGTACTCAAGAAACTAAAACACTGATGAAAGAAACTGACGATGACACAGACAGATGGAAATATATACTGTTTATGGATTGTTAGAATGAATACTGTTAAGATAACGACACTACCCATCTACACATCAAAGCAATCTTTAATCAAAATACCAGTGGCATTTTTCACAGAACTACTAGATCTAATTGTAAAATTTGTATGGAAACATTAAAAAGAAAACTGAATAGCCAAAACAATCTTGAGAAAAAGAACAAAGCTGGAGGTCTCTCGTGCCCTAGGTCAAGCTACACTACAAAGCTACAGTCATCAAAACAGTATGCTACTGGCACAAAAACAGACACAATGGAACACAAGAGCCCAGAAATAAATTCACGAACTTATGGTCAATTAATCTATGGCAAAGGAGGCAAGAACATACAATGGGAAGACGGCATCTTAAATAAGTCGTGTTGGGAAATGGACAACTGCATGCAAAAGAATCAGACTGGACTACTCTCTCACACCATTCACAAAAATAAATTCTAAATAGATTAAAGACTTAAATTTAAGACCTTAAGCCATAAAACTTCTGGAAGAAAACACAAATAGTATGCTCTTTGACATCAGTCTTAGTGATTTTTTTTTGGCTATGTCTCCTCAGGAAAGGGAAACAGAAGCAAAAATAAATGGGACTAAATCAACTAAAAAGCTTTTGCACAGTGAAGGAAACAAATCGAAAAGCCATGGGAGAAAATATTTGCAAATGATATATTTGATAAGGGAGGGGTTAATACCTAAACTAAACAAAGAAGTCATGCAACTGATTATCAAAAAAACAAACAATCCCATTAAAAAATGGGCAGAGGATCTAAAGACTTCTCTCCAAAGAAGACATATAGATGGCCAACATGCACATGAAAAGATGCTCAGCATCACTAATCATCAGAGAAATGCAAATCAAAACCACAAGGTATCACCTTACACCTGTCAGAATGGCTATTATCAAGAAAACAATTAACAAGTATGAAGATGTGGAGAAAAGAGGAACCGTTGTACACTGTTGGTGGGTGTGTAAATTGGTGCAGCCAGTACAGAAAACAGTATGGCGATTCCTCAAAGAAGTAAAAGTAGAGAGAGCTACCATATGATCCAGCAATTCCACTCTGGGTATACATCCAGAAAAAAACAAAACCACTAATTTAGAAAGATAGATGAACCCCAAAGTTCATGGCAGTACCATTTACAACAGCCAAGATATGGGAAAGCAACCCAAGTGTCCATCAAAAAATGAATAAAGAAGACGGCGTATACATACACATACACACAAAATGGAATATTGCTCAGCCATAAAAAAGAACAAGATCTTGGCCATTTGCAAAAATATGGATGGGCCTAGAGTATTATGCTAAGTGAAATAAATCAGACAGAGAAAGACAAACACTGTATGATTTCACTTATATAAGGAATCCAAAAAACAAAGGAACACAACAAAACAAGGATACAGAGAAAAAACAGGCGGTTGCCCAAGAAAAGGGAGTTGGGGAGAGGAATGAAATAAGTGAGGAAGATTAAGTAAAAACCTTCAGTTCCAAAGTACGAGTCATGGGTATGAAATATACGTAAGTGTGGATTACAGGCAATAACTATGTAACATCTTTGTACAATAACATACCGTAACTAGACTTACTGAAGTGATCATTTAAAAATGTATAGAAATACAAAAATCATTGTTATAAAACACAAACCAACAGTATTTTAAGTCAATTATACTTCAAAAAACAAAAACAAACTCATAGAAAAAGAGATCAGATTTGTGGTTACCAAAGGTGGAGAATTGGGGGGGGGGGCGGAATTGGACGAAGGCAGTCAAAAGGTACAAACTTCCAGTTAAGACTAACAAGTATGATAGATGTAATATACAACATGATACATATAATTAACATTGCTGTATGTTATGTATGAAGGTTGTTAAGAGTAAATTCTCAGAGTTCTCATCACAAAGAACATTTTTTTCTGTCTTTAATTTTTTATCTATGAGATAACGGATATTCACTAAATTTAAGTCAAATCATGCTGTACGCTTTAAACTTACAGTGCTTGCTGCATATTGCTTCTATCTCAATAAAGCTGGAAGAAAAAAATTATTATGGGAAAATTGTTCATGAGATCCAATAATAATCACATTTTGAAACAATTCTTAAACATTGAATAGATCTTTTATTTGTAAATCAATAAATAAGCTACACCTAAAAATTTAGACAAGCAAGAATACATTAGTAATGCCTAGATGGATGAGACTATTTGCACCAATTTCAATGTTCTGTAAATAGCATAATCACTGCATACTATAATGTAAATGTAGCTGTCCCTTAGTATCCATGGGAGATTGGTTTCAGGATGTCCCCCGACCCCCAGGATACCAAAATCTGTGGATATTCAAGGCCCTTGTATAAAATGGTACTAGTATTTGCATACAACCTATGCACACCCTCTCATATACTTTAATCTCTAGATTTCTTGTAATACCTTATACAATGCAAATGCCACATAAATAGTTGCCGGTGCACAGCAAATCCGAGTTTTCTTTTTGGAACTTTCTGAAATTCCTTTTTTCAAAAAAATACTTCCAAACCATGGTTGGCTGAATGCATGGATGCAGAACTAAGAGATATGAAGGGTTGACCGTAGTGTTTAGAATCTCATTTTATTTCTCTCTTCAGAGAGGATCAATTCTACTTAGTTCTAGTTCAAGTATTATAAATCCCAAATTAATAAAGCTTTGCTGTATTTGAGGACCACTCTGGCTAAGGTACTGATCCCTTCAGCCATTACTTACTTATCTATACATGGTAAGTCATATGTGTATGTGTGCTATTTGTTTTTAAAGTTTAATACGTTCTGTAACTGGCACACAAACTTGCTGTACGTAATTATCCCTCACTTCTAAACTTACAGTTCAGTTGATTTTATTATCTTCATTGGAGTAGGTGCAACTGTCATACATGGGAGAAAAACACAGACCTTACATCAAAATTGTCATTCTCACTATTCTGTTGAAGATTTAATATAAATCAAGATGCTAATCTATGCAGTTTGAGAATTATTTTAGAATTTTATGTTCTGACATCACCACTCTTAAAGGCAAGTGCTGTGTAATTTTTGGACAATTAAGAGTATTTATGACATTTCCAGCTAGCAAAAAAATAGTACTTCTGTTAGTTACACTTCTGAATTAGCCTTTGTGACTTCACTGATCTCTAAATTCCTATTCTGATCTTTTAGAACATATGTAAGTAGGACATTTAAAAGTAACTTATTTAGGATCTTTCATGTAAGGAGGAAGTCTGTGTGAAAGAGTTAATACTTAAAATTTAAATACTCTAAGAACTTCCAAACCTTAGTTTCTCTGGTCTTTCAGAGCCTCTTAAGATAATCTTTCTAGATAAAGATAGATACTTATGTTTGGTGCTATTAGTAAAAATGTGCTTCTCATCCTCCAGTCTCTTTGGTATGGTAAGAGATAGGTGTAAGTGGAAATTATTTAAAGTATGAAGGGTAGAGGGGTAAAGGATGAACTGTATACACAATTCAAACTATATTAAAATCAAAATATAAAATATTAACAGAAGGGACATTTTCATAAAAGGAATATTCACCTTTCTCTCTCGTATAGTAGGTAAATTACACTATAATGAAATCTACATGCCTATTATTTTCTTGTTTTGCTACAGGTAAAAAAATAAGAATAAATTTCATGTTGTCTAAATTTTTAGGGTTATACAGTTAGAAATATATAATTCTACTTTTATAGATAGTTCAACTAGGGGAAATAAGTTAGCACAATCATTTGAATTGGTTGTCTACATACTGGGCAGGGCTTATTCCTTTTCTTTAGCTTCTTTGCGCATGTAAAGCAAGCCATAAGATGTCCTGTCTTGCCATGGACGATGCAACCATTTTTAGGTCGACCTTGGCAAATCACACATGGTTCAATGGCATTAAGGGGAAAACTAGATTCCACACTTTCTTCTTTGTCTTGTGTTTCTTCCCTCTCAAACTCCTTGACATCTTCTTGGCTACTATAGATAATGCTATTAGAAGTTGACGGCTGAGAATAGTCCTCACTTTCTTGGGACAGGGAGGCTTGTGTGATCTTATCTTCATTTTCCTCAACACATGATTCTCTGGAATCATTCACTGTAGATTTCTTACAGTCAGGGACATCAAAGCCCTTTTCTACTTGTGTTGAGTTTTCTTGTTTGGCTTTCTCAGGCATTTTCTCTTTATCTTTCCCTTTATCTTCAGGAAGCCAATTTTCACGAAGGGCCCAACATCTGTTGCAATGAGGTGGAAGGGGAGGATTCATTTCACTGCAGGAAGTACACTTCCAATAGTCCTTCAATGAAACAAGACAGTTAGTTTCTGTAACCCTTCAATGACTAGTCATACCAATGCTAGCAACTTGTTCAATATGTCTAAGGTAAAATGTGTTATACAGCTCAATTTTCAGCATTTCATTTTTTATAAAACACTCAACATTTAACAGTCTTTCCTCAAGCATGAGATTATACTTTTTTTTCCCAGCCAAACCATGCTGAAGAATTCTAGAACAAAAAATGTATTCACCATAACCTTAACCAAATACCTATAAAGTTTCCTGTTCAGGGACAAAGACACAGTCAGTTCATTTAGTTGAAGCAACTGCTATCAGATCCTTCTCTGTAATGAGGCCTGGACCCACTCCATTCTGTTCAAGTATCAGGGACCCACTCTGATACCGTGCCCACAGTCCACCAAATCACTAGACAAAACAACCATACAATCTGCCATTGATTAAGACTCCCTTAGAAGGGCTCTAAAACCAGGGCTCAACTGGGTGTTCCCTAACTTCATCCACAAAGGAAATGCTATAACATTCTTCTCAGCAAATCACTTCCAGCTAAACTCTGCCATCCCTGTCACTATTCAAAATATATGCACCTTACTTCTCTATCCTTTTCTGTGCTCTCACCTCTGTAACTGCTCATTGCTTCATCCTTATCCCAACTTATTTCCCAAACCTTTCCACCCACTATGCAATTTGGATAACAAACCCCCCCACATCCCCAGCCTCTTTACTGAACACATCTTTCTTCCTTAAAAGAAGCATGGTCCTTGCCTGAGGATATTGTACGGGTAAACTTGCCTAAGAGGTCCTTCTTATCTTGCCATGAATAATGTAACCATTTTTAAGTTGCCTGACAAATGATATAACACATTAGCAATAAGGGTGGAGACTATTCATTCTCCCACATTGGTTCTTTCAAGCTGGAAAAGTAGGTCTCCACTGATAAAAACCAAAGACAAAGATCTTGTAATATGGGAGGAAAGTAATAAATTTCAAGACCTACGTTTAAAATATTTCACTCAACCTGATTTCAAATGAATCAACTAGTTAGTTGTTTTCTAATATAGCAAAATATTTTCTTAAAATTTTATAATTTGGATAATTGTTATTTGGATAATTGTTATTTCTGTCTCAGAAAAGAGAAAAATGAGGTTTCCTATTCAAATATAATAAAAGGCAATATTAAGAACAAAAATTAAAGCAGTAATATTTAGCTTAAAAAAAACAGTATCTCAGGAACCCTGTGAAGCATGAAATGTTAATGTTTAAGTCCTGATTTAAGAGCAAATCCTACCACATTCTCTAATACAAATCAATATGAAAAATATTTATATTTGATAAGAGTGGCAAAATGTTGGTTAACTGTTAGAGCTAGGTGTTAAGCACAAAGGACATATATTATACTATTCTCTGCTGTACATACTTTCCATAATAAAGTTCTTCAAAAGTTCAAATTTCAGCACAAAAAACCTAAAAAGTATCAACAGATTCCCTACCCAATAAAAGAACAAAAATACTCTAAATCATTAAAACATTTTTAACTTTATAAAAATTATCTCATGTCAGGAAGTAGACTAGACATATTTTTCTAATCTTGACCTCAGTATTACTTTTTGATTCCTCAAAAAAGTAAATGCATACTTACAGCTAAGGAAATTTCAGGATCTTCTTCAAATGAATCTGTATCACTCTCCCCTGCCTGATACACAGTAACTCGATACACCTAAAAAAAAAAAAAAAAAAAGAAAGAAAGAAAAGAAAAGAAAAACAAAAACAACAACAAAAAACATTAGCATCAATTCATCACCTTTTTTCTTCAGCCAGTAAGGCTTCTTAGGGGTCAGTCCTAAACAAACAACATGTATACTACGGTCGTCCCTCTGTATCTGTGGGAAGGCTGGTTCCAAGACTCCCAAGGATACCAGTATCTGCAGATGCTCAAGTCCCTCAGTAAAATGGCACAGTATCTGCATACAACTTGTGCACACCCTCACCT
This sequence comes from Camelus dromedarius, assembly GCF_036321535.1. Classification (NCBI taxonomy): domain Eukaryota; kingdom Metazoa; phylum Chordata; class Mammalia; order Artiodactyla; family Camelidae; genus Camelus; species Camelus dromedarius. The sequence continues at coordinate 41,284,061 of NC_087446.1, forward strand.
ATACTTCAAATCATCTCTAGGTTACTTATAATACCTAATACAATATAAATGCTATGCAAATAGTTGTAAATACAATGTAAATGCTATGTAAATAGTTGATGGCCCACAGCAAATTCAAGTTCTGCATTTTGGAACTTCCTGGAAATTTTTTTTATTTGCGTATTTCCAATCAGGGCTTTGCTGAATCCATGGATGTGGAACCCGTGGATACGGAGGTCCAACTGTATTATATACGAGCAATCTGAGATAAGGGTCAAATGGACTGAGTGCGTATAAAGGGGGAGAAATAGAGGATAGTAAAATCCTCACCCCTGATAAAAAGTCAACACATAGGCTGTTTAAAATGAAAAAGGAAAAAATTCAGTACAAGCATTTGTTTTATAAAAATAGAGGTATTAAGTCACAGTGAAAACAGCTAGAAATGTTACAGCTGGTCACTTCCAGGAAACAGATCTGGTGGTACTATGTGACTTTAACTGCGTGCATGTTTTATTTTCATAAAAAGTAAGAGGGAATGTTACAGCTCAGTGGCAGAGTACATGCCTAGCATGCACAAGGTCCTGTTCAGTCCCCAATACCTCCATTAAGAAAATAAACAAACCTAATTACCTCTACAATAAAAAAAATAAATTTTAAATAAATTAATAGTAAAAGAGAATTGAATTAAATATTTTAAAATGTGAGTACTCTTATAAGAATGCTCATTAAGGCCTACTGACTTTGACATATTTTTAACATCAGACAATAAGCAACTACAAAGCCTCAAGCCCACAAACCAATATTCTAATTTGAACAAATCAAGAGTCACACTGCGATGTGAAATCTGAATACATTATTTCAAACTCATCAATGAATAAGGAAAGTATTTAACAACTTCAGAATATAATCAGAGAAAAAAACTACCTCATCATCTTCATCTGAGAGTTCTTGTCCTTCTTCACTAAGGCTATAATCTTCTGAATCAAGGGACTCAACTTCAAATTCTACACTGAATTGATCTGAAACTGAATCCTGATCGAACCAGTCACCTGAATGTTCACTTACACCAGCATCAAGATCCTAAAATCAAGGAGAAAAAAAAAGTGACTTAACATACATTACCTGTTGCCCAGCTTTCTAATGCATCCCTGTGAACCTAATCCCTCAGTTCCATCCTGCACACTAACACTAGGTTAAGCTTCTGGGTTATGACTAGACTAATATTTTGTCTGTTTAAAATCCCATTACATAAAAGGAAAGGCCAAATCCCTTTGGCATTCAAGGTACATACAGTATGACTACACTAACACTTTCATATTATCTCCAACCAGATGCTCCCCAACCCCCAAAACTATAAACAATTAGCTAGATTCAGATTGTTCCCTAAAGCAAACTTGGCACCTCAACTTCCACACTTTCCCTCTCTAACTGGAGTAACTCAGCAGTTTAAAAATTCTGCTCACCCTTTTTTGCCAAAGCCTTTGTTAACACTATAACTAGAAGAGCTCTTCTACTTTTAATTATATTTACTACTTATGACATTACTGAGCATTATGTATTTCCACACGCAAATTATGCAAACATAATTCTGCATGCATTTTTTAATCTGAATTATACATACTTCAAGAGTTAAGATCATGTCTTAATCATCTTTCTATCTTCAGACTGGTAGAATGCTAATAGCTACAACACATACAATAATTATGATTTATATTTTTTAATTAACTGAGAATAATTTCTTTGGAAGGGCTTTCAGATATAATTTTTTAAATTTATTTTTAAAAGTCTGTATTTGCTCATGTGATTCCTTATTTTAAAACTCTGATAATAGCATAAAAACCTAAGAAGACCTTCAGTCCCATAATATTTGCCATCAGTGGCTAAGGGTGGCCACATACACAGAAGCAGAAGGCTAAAACTAGAAAAAAATACATTGGTCTAGTAGTCAAGATATATACATTCTTATTCTAGATTTGCCATTAAGTAGCTTTTAACCTTAGACATATTTAGCTTTAAAGACCACAGCTATTTCATCTGTGAAAGAGTTTGGATTAAATAATCTCTAAAATTTCCAACATTTATAAAAACAAAAACAAAGTATATTATTTTATAACCACTGAGGTCAAAAGACTTTTTTACAATGATGTTAGGAAAGTAGTAGTAAAAGCAACGTTCATCAAACTGCAGTTGTAATTCCTAAAAAGGGAACAATCAAATGAAAACACAAGTCAAGCTAGAATATAACGTCTCTAATAAAGTAACCTAACAAACTGGATGCTTCAATTAACTAGTCTAGTGTACTATGTTTAGATTAAGGGGGTAAAAATCACAATAAAAATTAAGTCTCAGAAGGCATCTTCTATGGCAGGAGTCAACAAACTGAGGCTCACCATGGAACTACTTTTATAAACAGAATTTTACTCAACTCAGCCACGCCCATTTGTTTACTTGTTGTCTATGGCTGCTTTTGCCTTACAGCCTAGAGATAAGTAGCTGGAACAGAGACTGTATGGCCTGCAAAGCCCAAAATAATTACTATCCCTTTACAGAAAAAGCCTGCCCACCCTTATTCTGAAGTACTATGAAGAAAGCAGTATTAAAAGTAGTTTTCAAAAGTTTTAGCTAATGTTCAAAAAAGAATAACCTAGGAACTTCTGAATACTGCATATCTAAATAAACAAACCTAATTACCTCCCCCCATTAAAAAATTAAAATTAAAAAAAAAAAAAAAGCATCAGACAAGCTTGATCTGGAAAGATCTTAAAATCCCTGGTTTTTCTAAATTCCAATTGTGACAATTATTAGTTATGTGATCTTAAACAAGTTATTTGAAATCCCCAAGTCTTAGTTTTCCATCTGTAAATGGAAATATCATGTCTGGTATAGAGCCTAGAATATAGCCTTCGTTCCCCAATTTCTTAAGCCAAAAAGAAAGACAAGATGGGAGACAAATGCACTTTCCTTTAACTCCCTTCACTCACTGGTGAATGACAACATCAAGTAGTAAGTATAATATATTTATGTGAGGTAAGCTAAAATGAAGGGAAAAAATTGGCCCTGCCAAAAAGTTTTCACAACTAGGGACTCTGCCTGAAATACAACAGATTTTTAACAGAGAGGATTTTCAGAAAAGAGTGCATGATAGGACTAACAAAAAGAAAGTAGAAATACCCTCTACATTGCTCTGATAACACGGCAGTGTCCCAGGTAGAAAGAATAAGGACTTTTAATATCATTTAGTTACAATTCTAAAATAATCTTAACAAAGACTATAAGTTTAATGGGGCACAATAGTTGTATTTAAACAATTTATAAGGAATAAAATTATCCAAACATGAAGTTCTTGACACATCAAGTTTTCTTTGATTAGATTCAATTTTTAGATCACACATAAACTTTGCTCTCAAGAACTTCTATTTTTTTCATAGCATTTACTGACTGCCTTAATTACCTGTTTGACTACTCTATCTCCCAATGAAGGCAGGGACCATATCTACCCTGACTACCACTGTGTCTCCAATGCCAAATGGAACCTGGCATAGAAAATACACAAATACTACTGAAAGAAGAACTTGCTCTTGGAGGATCTCATCACGCCACCTAGAGGGCTACACAAGTAACAGCTCTATTAAATACTAACTCTAGAGGGCACATCTGTATCCATAAAAACCACTGCTTTGGAAGAAAAAGATGTAAAGATACTGTAAGTACAAAAATAGAAAAAAAGAATATGGTTACTATCACAATTTGTTCAGTCCTTTACATTTTCTAGAGAACTATAAAAATGATCACTAATATCCAGAATAATGGCCATGAGACACTGCCATATCACAAATAATGATTCCAATTTTAGTAACATTTTAAACACAGATGTTTAATGACAAGAAAATATTCATTTGTCAAGCATTCTTGTTAGCAAAAACTTCTTTACAAAACTTCCTTCAATGTTAACTCTTAAGAACTTTAATGATGGGCTAATACTTGGGAATTTTATATCAGTTATCAAAATGTACTAATACTCTACCATCATCCATGCAGTAATATACCCACATTTTACGGCCTTAGTAAACAGACCTTCCCTGATGTCTAGATCTACATATGGCAAATGTGAGGATCAGGCTATGCTCACTTACTTGCTGATAGCTGTAATAAGATATTTTTACTCTAAATAGTCAGGATAAAACTGCCTTAGAATCCTAAGACAGCTAACCAACTAAATTTTCATTTCTGTCCCCTTATCTTTTAAACAGTAAAACTTCTAGATTTTCAGGCTACTCTACACACTCCAATTTATTTGAATTTACTATTGGTGCAGTGACCCATAAAGATTCTCCAATATGTACAGTGACATTAATAACTATTAATATTAGTACTAATTTCACCAACACACTCCAGTGCAACTCCACTATCTTCTGGAGATAACCACCCCTGTGGTTAGGGGTGGAGAAGAACCACACAGTTTTATCTGAAAGAAAAATTTATAAAGTGTATAGCAGCAGTCACATACCATATGTGTGCATTCTATCTGAATGCTTGTTACGACTGCCAGAACTAGAATTTAAAAATAAGTCTTGTTTTGTTTAAAATGAGATTACCGGATTCGATGGAGTCCCTGTAGATTCACTGCTACTGCTTCTTTCGCAGCATATCTCCCTTATTACACACAGAGCAAGGCTTTCATCAAAGGAAAGGGAAATGTTATCAGATTTGTGGCGCTTTCTTTGTCGTTCACCAGGTAATTCATCTGCATTTTCTTCTGAATATGTAAAGAAAAACAAGTTAATTAAATTGCTATACTGTAATTTAGAAATTGAGCTGTCTTGAGTACCTATTTGTATTAAAACTGTTTCAATGAAATTAAACAGCGAAAAATAGTGCATTACTGTTTCACTAAGTCAGTACTTTTACTGGATCTGAGAGTTATAGCAGAACACTTCATTTTTAAAACCTTTTTAAAATATGAAAGTGACTATATGTATGTATATTCATGACTGGGACACTGTGCTGTACACCAGAAATTGACACAATGTAACTGATGGTACTTCAATTTAAAAAAAAATAAAGTTCAGAAATAAGCTTAAAAAAATTAAGTCACAATTAATACAGTCCATCTAGAGCTTTTATTAGCCAGTCTAGGATTTTTCTGTCAAAGGCAAACTTTAGGATATAAGATTTCACTTTTTATCCCCTGGAAAGAACCCAAAACATTTAATTTACTTACAAGGTATACTTAATGTTTCCATTTCCTCAGTATCCAGTATTTTCAACAAGAATCAAAACCAGTAAAACTGATCCATTTTATTTTAAATAAGAAATTATCTCTGACAAAGTCAGAATGTTACCATATCTGTCAGGAACATAAATTAGAGTCCTACCTTATACCAGACTATTTATAAAAATTAATTCCAGGTGTATTAAAGAACCAAACACAAAGAACAAAACCACCCAACTACTTATATAAGAGAATATACTGGGGTGGGGAAAGCATGATGTAACACTACAAAGCCCTCAAGAAAAGACTAACAAGATTAGGTTATGTTAATTAAGGTTTACATGGCAAAATAAAATACTACAAACCAAAGTTAAAAGGCAAATGGCAGATTAAAACAAAGTATTTTATACGAAGTCCTCCTACCAATCAAGCAAAAGACAAACTTGACTTTAAAAAGTCAAAGATATGAAAAAGCAATTTATAAAATACAAATGACCAATAAACATGAAAAAATGGCTTACCTCCTAGTGATTAAGGAAATGTAAGTTGAAATGAAACACAAGTTTTCACCCATGAGAATGACAAAAATTAAAATGAGAGATAGTCTTGGAGATTTGGCAGATTTTTATACACTATTAGTAGAAATGTAAAATAGTGTAGTATTTTATGGGCAACTTCTCTACTCTACACAAATACCTGCATAATCATTTAAGGATATATGTGCAAGGGTGCACACTGCAGTCTTATATTTAAGTATCTAACAGGGTTATGAGATTAAGTGAAATGTGCCTCCATATGCCTGAAACAGTTCTAACTCACACCTCTGCTCACTCCATTTCCCTCTCTCGATCTTTCAGATCAGAAATCATCTCTTCTTCCTCTGAATTCCCAAAACACTATAAAAGTGTTTATAAGTGATGTAAGATCCTCTACTTTAAGTAATTTTGTGTTTATCTCCACAGCAAGATTCCAAGTTCTTGATCTAAGTTTTTAATCATGTTTGTATTCTTTATAAGAAGAGGTGATCTTGGTTGAAAGATGTGGGCTAGAAGCCTAAAACCATGTTGTCGATCCCTATTTTTTAACTCTATTAAAAATAACATTTGGGGCTTTTTTCTGATAATTATTACTCACTACAGAAATCTCTAAAACACAGGGGAAAAAATTTTTAATGTAAATCATCTACAATGTTACCATTCAGATAACTACTATTAAATTTTGGTGTGATAATTTTCCAATTTTTATTTTAAAAATTTCCTTTTTAAAAAAACATTTAAATCACACTACATGTACAACTTGGGGTTGTTTTCTTACATGTTCTTTTACATTACTTTTAATGACTGAAGAATATGGTGTCCACGATACAGGTTCATATGCTCTTCATCACTGAACCATTTAGTCTGCAAATCTGAGCACATGCTTCCCAACAGGTACAGGGCCAGACAGTGGGTATACAAAAATGAAGTCAGCCTTCATCCATACCACCAGAGGAAGCTTACATTCAAACATCAAGGCAACCAAAATATAATCACTTACAAGCTATAATGAGTGCTATGAAGGAAACAAACAACGTGCTAAGGAAAGGAACAAGAAGGGATCTACTTTTCTGGGTGGTCAAGAACAGCTTCTCTGAGAAAGGAATACTTGAGCAAAAATAGAAAAATGAGAAACTGGTCTTGCAAGGCTGAGGTAGGCAGAAGAACTCCTGGCAGGAAAAAAACTGCAAACAGCCTTAAAGCAGGGAAGAGTTTTGACTTGTTCGTGGAACCAATCAGTGCAGCTGAAACACAATGAAGGTGGGGCAAAAGGCCAAAAACCAGATTAAAGGTAGACCAGGGCCTTGTAAGCCAAGGTAAAAGTATGGCTTTTATTTGAAGGTCAATGGTAAATGACCAAAGTAGCTAAGTGGGGAAGTGAACAATCCAACTTATCTTTTACAGTACCTTTTGGTACTGCGGTGAAGGACAGAAAGACCAAGTAAGCAGAAACAGAGGAAAAACCAGAAGCTGCTGCAGTGATCCAGGTAAGAGGTGACAACAGCCTGGACTAGAGTGATGACATTCTCCACCATCATGTTTTCAACAATGAATAATGCTACAATTAATATCTCTACATTAAATGTTTTAATTTCTGATTATATTCTCAGGCTAGATTCCTAGAAATGGAGTTACTGAGATAATGGTAAGAAGAACTCCAAGGCTTTTTATAATTCATAAAGGTTAACCAATTTATATCAACTGATACACCAATGGTCTATCAGTGCCAACACACACAAGTAAAAAATCATATCTTCACCAATTTGAAAGACCACAAAAACACTGCTGCATTTTTTATCTGTAAAATTTAATCATTAAAATACATCCCCCTCCACATATTTATTAGTCATTTGTATTTACTCTGAAAAACCTTCTTTTTTTGGCAATTTGGATTTTTAGTATTTTTCTTATTAATTTTGGGAGACTTTTTATATAACAAGGATATTAACACTATCACGTTTAAAGTCAATCTATTTCAATACGTTGGAATTTTTTTATTTATCTTTTAAACTCATTTGGCCTAGTCCTAGGTATTTAATAAGACATCCTCTGCCCCTGCTGCCCTTTGCCTTCATGTACAAAATTCTTACTTTAGGTTTATCTATGTCACTGTTCTGCTGAACTCTTTTTTTCACCTGAATCATAGTTTTAGTTATTATGATTTTCATCAGCCAATAGCCTCCTTCTCTACTCTTTTCTGTTAAAAATGCTCTCAGCTATTTTCTTTATCTTGTTTTCTATTTACTTTCTCTGTTGTTAAACTCACTGATAAAATATTTGTTTTTAATAAATCATAACTGCTAAGGTGACAAAGAATAATGACTAAAAAGAGTTTGTATTTTTGTCCTCTATTATTTTGAGTAGCAGAGAGCTGGCTAACTATAAAATCCAGCAGGACACAGTAAACTGTGTGCCTGCTACAGTCAACCAGAGAAGTGTTACTAAGAAAGCAATTTTTAAGCCAAATACATTATATAAAAATAAGAAACTCAGAAATTCATTCATCCAAACCAAAAAAGCACAAGTTCATTAAACCTAGATGCACTGATTTCAATAAAGAATGAACACTGAAAAGCTGTCTGAAAGTGCCAATTAAATATTCACATATACCTGTCTCACTAACTGTTCGCCTTCTAGATGAGGTAGATGGTCTGGAAACCAAATCTGAAGATGAAGGTTTCTCTTCCTGTAGCTCTTGCACAAGGTCCTAAGCATTCAACGGAGAAAAAAGAAAACCCAAAAACTTAACTTATAACACCATGAAACTAAAAACTCATTGTTTTAAATAACCTTACCAATTTTCAAGAAACATTATGGTAGAATGAGTTCAAGATTACCTTTTGATCACTACCACCTTCGGGGTGACACCTTCTTTCACTCACAGGTGTGCCTGAATCCGATGGTTCTGACAGAAAATAAAAACAAAGAATCACAAACTAGGAAAGCAAGGGCTACTAAACAGATGTTAGTCCAGGACCAACTCCTTATACAATTTAACCTTTTAACAAAAACTGAACGTGTAGTCTCCCAACTGCCATTTTGTGGTAGATACTAAAGATGTAAATAGATAACTCAATTTATCTTTTACAGTCCCTTCTGGTACTGTGGGAAAGGACAGAAAGACCAAGTAAGTAGAAACAGAAAAAAATCAGAAGCTGCTGCAGTGGTCCAGGTAAGAGAAGACAACGGCCTGGACTAGAATGATGACATTCTCTAACATCATATATGTTTCCAACTATGAATAATGCTACAATTAATATTTCTACTTTAAATGTTTTTATTTCTGATTATATCCTTAGGCTAGATAACTTTAGAAGATACATAAAAATAATCAAAATACAATAAACACACTAAAAAAATTATTGTTAAGAGAAGTTAATGGAGAAAATGGAGCAATGATTATATGGTAAAGGCAGGGCAAGGTCTGAGTAACAAGGAATCAGGAAGTTTCATAGCAGAATATGTGGAAGTAGGACTGGGAAAGGTCATTCTAGCCTGAGGGAAGGAACACTGTGTGAAAAAGCATCCAGAAGTGAACTACCAGCGTGCTGCAGGGAACTACAGGTACTTCATTATTATGTGAATGTAAGCAGGATCATAAAAGATCCTGTGTATCCTGCTAAACAGCACAAGGCTGTCAAAAAGCAGCACTCATACCAACAATCACATATCACTGCATCCTTCCCAGCTAATTTCATAGTCCTCCCTAAGGAATTGATCAGCTGCTTACCGTTAAAAAGGTTTAATCTAAGAGAGAAAATTGTTCATAGTAAGTATTTTATCCAAATGAGATCCCAGTAAGGAACCCTTAAATAGTCATTTTAAGCAGGAGTGAGAACTCTGCCAAAATAGAAGAAAAAGAGAACAGAAGCAGGGAAACCAGTATTAGTAATTGCAATAACACAAATGAAAAGCATTAAAGCCTAAACTAAGACATGGAAAAAAGATCAATTCCAGAGAAATTTAAAAGGTAAAAACCAGTAAGAACCTGGTATCTAATACACAAGGCAAGGGAAAAATGAGTCAAGGAGGAGTCCAAGATTTTACACTGGATGGATAAATGGGTAGTACCAGTCACCAAGAGAGAAACTTCAGATGATTAACAGATTTGGACGAAAAGATAATGAACTAAAGTGGGTAAAACTTCCAGGGAGATAGGTTTAATTTGTACTTGGATGTACAGACATGGAGCTCAAAAGTCAAAATTTCAGGGAGGTAATAGCTGAGTGGTAGAGTGTGTGCTTAATATGCATGAGGTCCTGGGTTCAATCTCCAGTACCTCAAGTTAAAAAAAAAGAACAGTCAAAATTTCAGATAAGGGATATATACAATCACCAAATATTATAATCAAATACCCTTTACTACTCCCTTGGAAACATCTTCATCTTAACAATGAAGTTAGGCCTGAGCATTAACATTTTGAAATTATATGAATTATCGTAATAGTTTATTTCTTCTTTATATTATGGATAAGGTAAGTTACTGATTTTTAAGCCGTCACATAGACAGGTTATATATTGTGTCAGTATGATATATGAGATGTTACAAAACAGATATAATAAAAAGGAAGCACTAGGTGTGACAAGATCGAGAACCCTGATATAGGTGTTCTGAAGTTAACATTAAACTAAAACCTGAAACAAACTCAAAATGGAAATAACATGAGATCAACAGGTTACTAGCTCATTGATTTTCCATTATTTAAATGAATGAATTAATACATCAGGGATTAATACTTCAGAAAACTGAAAGTACTATCAGATACTGTAGTTTACTTTATTTGCCTTCATTTGATTTCATAAAGCGCTTTGAAAAACAAAATGCCAAGTCACCAGCCTAATAGTTACTTCTACTCTAGGAAAAGATGGTGATACTCTTTTCTGGGTCTTAAATCCTAACTTTGGAAAAGTATTCAAATACTGTATTGTGTCATACAAAATGCAAACCTGAACAGGACACAGGAAATAGATATGTAGTCAAGTTAGTGTAACAAAACAATGTAACAATAAAATTAAAAAACGGAATTAATAGGAGCACAAAGAAGTGGTCAGTTTGTTAAGCTTCTGAGAACAGTTCTTAATTGTAGTTCAAGGATGGACTTTAAGAAGCCTGTGGTGTACTGGAGCCAGCTCCTACTAGCACTTCCAGGCAGACTGTGTACATCTCCTCCCAATTCCATGTTTGCAGATGAAAATGGTCATGGTGACAGTATTTACACCATAGAAACCAGTAACCACCAATCAAGGCTCTTACCCTGGAGAGTGGGTTGTTAAACAGTTATCAGCATTATCACTGTACATGCTTAGGTGTATTCTTCTGGAGTAAGAACCTAGTGCCTTTATCAGATTATCAAAGGGATATGTGACTCAAAAATAACCAGTTAAGAACTACAAGTCAAAAGGAAGGGAAGTTAAATGTCACTCACCTGAACAAATTAGTTAACAAAGCTTTGTCTATTATAAAAAACACAAAGACCCCATCCATTCAAATGGTCCTACCAAGGTATCTGTATTACCTTCCAAAGCCTTTGAATACATGTTTCAAGGTTTGATCATATCTTTACTGTGCAGAAGCTTTTGAAACTACTTACCTTTCAAAACAAATTCCAACCTAATATCCCAAGACTTAAATGGATTTAACAGGATATTTAACTTCACATACTGCAAATCTGCATAAAAACCTTAGTATTCTGTTGTTTTAGTTCATATGTATCTCTTCCTGTTAAAATTTATCACACCCTTACTATAATTAAATATACAACTAGAGCAACTTTTGAAGAGAATCACAATTATAAAATGATTGCACATCCATAAAACGTCTTTAAAATATTTTTATAGTATATATTGATGGCATTCAAAATTAACTTACCCTGCTGATTGACTACTACCAAGTTTCTGTAGATCATTGTATATATTTTCCTTGTGAGAGAAAAAAAGATACACATTTTAAAATAAAAATGTATTAAACTAGACTTAACAAGTCTTTCAAATGTATATAAGCATAAACTATCCCATTACAACCCAAATTTTAAATCACTACATTCAAATATTGACAAGCTTCTAGACCCCAAAAAGCACCATAATTAGTTGCACAATGATTATATACAGCCGTTATTAACAACCACTAAGTCTCCCTAGCTCAAAGATAAAATATCTCCATCTCCTGAAACATGCCTTGTTTAGACTTTACCAAAAGTCCTCAGAGAACTGGTGTGAACACAGGAGGCAGGCTGCTTTCAAACAGAAAAGAAATTATCTAGCTCTGTACATAGCAGTAAACTGCCTAAAAAAGTATTAGGTTATGCAAAACCCTCTATATAGGAGCTTGATTATAGTTTTTACTTTCATTAAACTTGGACTAATCATCTAATGGATTTCCTTTTTTGATCTGAAAATTTATTAAAAGATAGGCTGTATTAAATGACTATACTGCTCTGAGTACCAGTCACTATTCTAGAAATTGGGGAAAACAAAGAATGAAATAAAAACAAATCCCTGCCCTCATGGAGCATAAGGAAACAGTTGACTTACGCCAGTATTCACTGAAGTCATGGTACATATTTCTTTCTATTAACTAGTGATTTTAGAGAATGTTTATTGGTCACAAGATATCATTCCTACTTCTCAAGGTTAAGAGGAAAATGTCAATCCCAACTAAATTTTTTTCACCCTTGGGACAGATACACAGCTCCTAAACTCACAAAAATCAATATTCCTATTCATATCCTTTCTCCTAGTCAGTAGTTTCCCCAGTGTTTAATCCCTCAACATAATTTAAATCAAAGATAATTTTAAATTTGTGCTTTCAGTCCCAGAAACTACACCTCCAAACATCAAGATTCAATACCAGATGGTGCAAAATCATCAATATTGTTATTTCTTAAATTTATAAAATTAAAGCTTATATCCCAAGGCCAATTATAATATAAATATTAAACAGAAATGGTTTGTCAATGGAAAGATGCTTCTCAGTTAAATTAAGCAGGATGAAATTAAATATAGTATGTTCAAACTGAGTTAAAACACATCGGTGCAAAATATAAAAATGATGAGTTAAAAATACCTTTTGATGACAAACCATAGTCATTTTTTCCTTATTCTTAGCTTTCTGATTTTTCCTAATGTTCAATAATGAATATATACTTATAATAACGAAGTTGTTTTAATGTTATAAATATCCTACCTAGTAATCATCTTTTAGCTATATTACTGAGCATTAAATACTAGTGGAATCTAGTTTCATGTGAAAAGTATTCATCACATTTATTAAGGTACACTGCAAACAGACTAACTGTGCTAAAGCAAATGAAACAAGGAATTCCAAATGTAAAGTAAGAATGAGTGAAAAAAGACTTTTCAGTTCCCAGTAGAATAATTCTAGAAATGTTATCTGGGTTAAATTCAACTGATTAAGTGCCACAATGGTATGTAACAAAGAAAATTATCTCCAAAGTAACTAGGGCTCAAATTTCAGCCTTTACCACAGACTATTATAAAGATTGTCTTTGAAAGTGACTACAATAATATTTTTAATATGCAGTAACTGTAGCTAATATTTAAATGCTTTCCATGTATCAAACACTATGTATTTTACACAATGCCTCTTTAAACCTCCATATAAGGTACTTATACTATTCCTACTTCACATTCAGAGGAAACTTAAGGTTTAGAGAGGGTAAGTGAATTTACCCAGTCGCACAGCTAGTAAATGACTGAGTCTCAAATCCAGATTTATAAGATTCCAGAACTCAAGTTTCTCAAGCAATATGCTATATCACTAAGAAATAAAATTTCAGCATCTTTTATATATAGACATTATAACAACTTTTCTCTGACAGAAGGGAGTGAAGATGAAAGTGAGCTCAAATGTTTGCCCAGGTGGCATTTTACAACAGACGAAGGAACTTACCTGTGCTCTTTCACAGAGAAGCTTGGCACTCCAAACAAATCCCCTAGAAGGTCATTTGAACAATACACAATATGCTGTTGTTTTTCATCATATAATCGTTTAGTCATAATATACTGGCCAAGATAAAATATAACCTGAAATAGAAATATGATTTCTGAGCACTAAACAAAATTAAATGTTAGTTTCAAATACATTCAGTAATATCTCATTTATCTGAAGAGGGTTAAACCACCACCAACCACACTGATAACCATCTAGAATAAAAACCATTCTTAAAAAAAAAAAAAAGAATGACTACCATTCTGTACTCTTTAAAACAAAAAAAAGCTGACTTTATGTCTTTTCCTTTAATCTGATGGAAGCAGAGATACTGCTTCTGATTTCCTCACATAAAGCTTAAAATGTGTCTTTTAATAACAATAACAAGTTGCAGAATCAAAAACATCAACTAGAACACAGCAGTGACCTGGAGTCATTCAGTAAATAGTCCCGGACACGATATACCTCAACTGCCTCTGAGGTCATCACAGATGAGAAAGGCAAGATGATGACCAATTACATCTACATAACAGTTTGGGAGAATTCAGTAAATGAAATAAGCCCTCAAAGAGATCAATATAATCTATACAATAAATAATCAAACTGATGGACCCTGAATCATGTAGATACATTTAATTTATATTGTGTGCTCCATTAAGACAAAGTAGGCAAAATATTTTAAGACATTTACACACAAACCTATTAATAACCACCTAAATACTTAAGGTGTTATACAGTTTACAATGTACTTTTATAAGTACTGTCTCGTTCTTCTGACATTTCATAGAATTGTTAACAACATATGAGAAATAAGGAAATTGACCTGGTCTTCTGACTCCTAGTATAGTGTTCTTTCTACTAGCCCATACCAGCTTTCATCACTATCTCATATACCACAGAACAAAGATCCTACAACTGAACACTGTATTAGATAATATATACATTACTGTTACGTGGTTTGGCACAAGCATTCTAAGTCTTTGTGATGGACTCGATCAACTTTCTCCTTATTCCTATCTACTACTAAACTTACACTTTTTTGTTTCCTTAACCGATTATATAATAATATAAAGTCAAACCCAAGAGTCCTAAAAACATCATTTACCTTGACACTTCTCTGTAAGTACTGTCTATAGACTTAACTGGCTAAGCAGGCTTCAGACTTAAACGAATACATGACTATGGGCTAAAGATGGGAGACAGTGGAAAAGGAAGAAGGAAGAGAACCTAGACTCCTACCAAACAACCTGTAAGGAAATTTCCGAGTGTGGCTATAAAGGACAAGGGTCTGGAATCTCTTCCTGTCCACTACCCTGATGTAGGTAAGGTACTTCAGTGTTTTAAGCAATCTGAGCCCCATAAACTAAGTGCGAGAGATAGGGAAGAGGCACATTTCATTCACATCGAAATTTTGCCCAAGATGGCCCAATCTCTCACGGAAAAGCATGCTTCTGTGCACAGATTTAAAGCTAGGGAACAATACATTGAAATGTGTCCATTAAACAGAACATATGTTCATGAATCAGCTCACCTCTATCCCAGAAAGATCAGTATACTGTACTCATGTATCTCTATTGCAGAAGTTCTTAACCTGGGATCCATGGATGCCCAAGAAGTCCTTGGATAGAATTCAGGGGGTCCATTAATTTGGATGGAAAAAAATTTCTATGTTTATTTTCACTAACTTTTAACTAAAATTTAGCTTTTCCTTCAATTATGAATATAGGAAACAAATCACCAAGTATTAATGATAACTGACTGTCACCAATAAAAATGGCAAGCATTTTTCCTACCATACTATGCTTAAACATCTCAAAATACCAGTTATACTCCTCACTACTTCCAAATTATTTATTAGATCTGCTGCTGAATCTTATTAATGTGTTCATAAAAAAGCACATGTATCACAAACTTGTTTACTATTTTGTTCACTATATTTTAATGTAAGTTTTCCCACTGTAATATTATATATTTTATTTCATGCATTTAGAACATGATTCTAAGAAAGAATTATCAGTCTAAGACTTTACCAGTGCACCAAGTGGGTTCACAGCACAAAAAGGCTAAGAACTCCTATAGAGCTTCCCTTTGAGTTCCTGGCTGAGAAATGAAATTCAAATGTAAATAGAATTTTCAGCTTCAAATTATAGTCCATATGACCTCAATACTTCATATTGCTGAAAGTTTCTCTATATGGCCGATTTCTCCCCATGGTATATGCAAGTAGTAAGACATTAAGTTATCTTAACTCTTAGTACAGCTTACCTCTTTCATAGTATAAGTGTCCTTCTGTGCACCAACAGACCTTAACAACTTCAAAAGCAATGGCTTTGGTCTAACCTGTAAAGAACAAAGAGTTGCTATTATGCTTCCAAATTATTCCAGAACTATAAGCCCTGCAGGAAACTTACTCATGAAGAATTTCAATAAAGGTAGCAAATACAATGTATAACAATCTCACAAGGTTAGACCTCAGAAAATAAGTCATAATGTTTTCACTAAATGTCATAGACTATGTAAACTAAATACCACAGACTGTCAAGGGTGTTTGGAAAAAAAAATGCTGGCATCTAATTATGCAACTAATCAGAAGCCTCAAGCACTGTCAGCTGCAATCAAAAACACTACCCATGTTAAGGCACTGAAAATTAACCTTTTTCCTCCAGCTATTTCTATCATCTGCTTATTACCTTAGAAACGCAACCGTAAATGGAATATCCCAGTGATCTTACTATCAGCTAAGATACAAAATTTGAGAGAAAAGAATAAATCTTAAAGGTAGGCCCTTTTATCAGTCTTTTCTTTCTACAAATTGGGTTCCTGAAGGCTGGGGAACTTGCAACTAACCCAACCTGACAAGGATAATTAAGAGCAAATCTGAGACTGCAGCTCACATCCCTCAACTGCAAGCCAGCATTTTCTTCCTACTGTAATATTGATGCTGCCTTTCAGTTGGTCTACATTCCAAATATCTACTTGACAAACATTTATGGAGCCTCTGCCAAGCACCAGACAGTGCTGGATATTGTACACACAAAACAATGACAAAAAAGACATATGATCTGTATTCAGGGAGTCAGCCAACTATATCAGGGATCATTTTTTTTGTGTGTAAAGAGCCAGAGAGTAAATATTTTAAAGCTTTTCTTGCCAGATGGTATGACTCAGAAGCATAAATATGTAAACCAATGGGTCTGGCTGCACTGAAATAAAACGTCATTTACAAAAGTAGGCAGCAGGCCAAATTTGGCCCATAGGCTGTAGTTTGCCTGAATCTGATCAAGAGGCCTTGCAAGCTGTATTGAGAAAATAACTGGCAAGGGGGCAGGGATGTAATGTGTTTATGCTCTGTCTCCCTATCTGTTGCTGTTATCAAAATCTTCAAAACTCAAGTATCTTTACAGATTGCCACCTCTACAGAAACTGGGGCCTCTACATCTCCCTTTAATACACTCCTGCCCTGTCTAACTTTGAACCCAGTTTGGAATGTAACTCTCAAAACTAGATTTTCAAAAACTACCTACTTCCAGCTAATTAACAATATTATTTAATAACTGAAAAACTTAAAATACACAATAAATGTAGTACTGAATCACTAATTGTTCTGCTCACACTTTTTTCCTTATGTGCTTACATATGCACTTTACTTTCAGGCTATTTAAAGAATGAGTTCTCCTAGAAAACAGAAAGTTACTCCCCCCGCTTCAAATTCTATATATGCTGTATTAACTTCCAACTACGTAAAACTCTGCACTGGAAAGCCATTAGCTTTTTATTAAGACATAAAAGACACACATTAATAAGAAAACTACTATGAAAGACAATACCATTCTTAATCTTACATTTAAGAACAAAAAGATAAATTTCAGATGAGAGAAGATCTAGATGTTAAATAAAAAACACTAGAAGATAATACAGGAATATCTTAGGATGGGAGAGTTCTTCCAAAGCATAGTATGAAATTCAAAAGTCAACAAAAGTTAAATTAGACTCTATAAAAATGTTCTCAATGAGAAAAAGACCACATAAAGTTAACTGTAACATTTGTAAATGCTAAGAATTAAATACACTTGAAACAGAGTACTACAAACTGTTGAGAAAAATACAATAAGCCTAAAAGAAAAGTATACAAATAAGACTAAATAGAAATCCTAGAAGAAAGATAATTTAACGAATGACAAGATGCGAGACCTCACTAGAGACTGGGCAAATATAAATTTACCCCCCCAACCAAAAAAGGGGGCAAAATAACAAAGTGATAATACTCAGTTTTGGCAGAGGGGAAAACTGTTAAAATCTTCTTAGCATGTTATCAGTAAGCAATCAAACCTGTATAGTTCAGGACCCAGGAGTTCTACTTCTATCAAGTTTTTCTTACAGAAATATTCACAACACTTGTGTTAGGATACATGTGCAAAGCAGCACTATTAGTGATCATCAAAAACTAAAGGCAATTTGAAACAAAAATCTATCAGTAAAGGCACGCATTTTAAAAATGGTATGCTAATGATGTGGATTATCATGCAGTTGTTAAAGAATACTGTAGATTTTATTTATTGACACAGTATTTGCTGAATACCTCAAGTATAATTCTATTGTAGTAAAACAAAAAGGGCAACAACATGGATTAAAATTCACATGTTGCGTATTTATGTAGGTATGCACAAAGGAAAATACCTAAAAAGGAAGCAAGGTCAAAAGAGAAGACTGGAATTTTCAGTTTTTACTTTATACTTTTTCTGTAATGCCTAAAATCTTTGAAACAAGCATGAATTATTTCCGTGACTTTCCGAAACCATTTATAAAAGTTAAAATACTGACGGGTCAAAACAGGGGGAAAAAATCAGTCACATAATAAACAAAACTTCAGCATCCAAGTTTAAAAATGTAATGAAGCTGACTTTTAAATACAGGGTGGTAAAAAGCCAAGGAAGTAAGAATTCTTACAGTTAACTTTTGCTCCACAGTTACACCCGAGTGGCAGAATTTAAGCTACGCACAATTTCATTTAAAGAGCCATGCTTTAATTGGGGTCTACAGAATTTAGCTGATCACCTTATAAAATAAATTCTTTTTAAAGTTACACTGGAGACAAAAATACCAACCAGGGTCTCTTGTTCCGAAGGTGGAATCTGTGAGGTGCTTACAGCACCCTCAGTAGACACAGACATGTTGGTATTGCACATTTGCCTAAGAGTAGGAAAAAACAAAAAAACACACGATAAAAACTTGAAATGAAACACCTGTGAAAAAAGACAAAAATTATACAAAAGGAGATAAATTACGCCTTTATTAAACTCATTAGCAAGTGGGTCCTTACCTTGTTCAGCATAAAGCAAGTGCTATACGTCGGTGACCAGAGGTATCTCTAACAAGTGGATACAGCTGGCGAAGAGCATGGTTTAAATAGCCCCAGCTAGAGACAAGTCAGGGCTTAGCTCCTTCTTCTGCAGACTCAGAACGTGTCCGAACTTGACCAGCCCAACAGGAAAAGCTGAGTCAACCTGCCCAGAGAACCAGCCCAATCTTGCCCGGACTCAACACTCGGTTCCTACAAGCTACCGAACAAGCACCTGTCATGATTTTGAACCCCGGCCGGTAGGCTGCCCGCGGCCCCGCGGCGCCCCCAGGGCACGTGACCTTTACCCCGGACGCCCGCGGAGCCCCCTCCCAACGCCCAGCCCCCTGGGAGCGCAGGCCCGGAGCCCCGCCCTCTCCCAGGCGGCAACCACCTCGCTTCTTTCCAACAAAGTCTCCACGAACCCACGTGCCCGACGCCCCCCACCACGAAAAGCACAAAGGCCGCGTGCGGGGCAGACACTGAGGACGAGAGCGAGCGGGGAGACCCAAGTTACAAAGCAAACCTAGAACAGCCCACGCACTTCCTGGACGATACCTGCTGGTCACTGAGCGGGATTTTCCGCCCCTGGAGTCTGGGTGGGTCCCCGAGGCTCCCCAGTTCCCTTCACGGCGCGCGCGGAAGCCCGACGCCCTGGGCCTCGGCGACCATTCCACTCGCGAGGCCCAGGCCACTCGGGCGCTCGAACGTACTAGGTCCGGAGAAGAAAGAGGCTCCTGGCGGCAAAAGCAGCAGGACCTCCGTCAGAGGGGTTAGGGCTACCCCTCAAGCTAGGCTTCTTGCTCCATTTTCCTTTCAGTCACACCGGGCCGCACAGGCCCCAGAAGGTGCCGAGCTGGCCGAAGCGCGCCGGAAGCGCGCCCCCTACCGTGCGAATGCAGCGCGCCGGAAGCCGCGGCCCATCCGGGCTTTTGTGCGCGCGCGCGCGCCCAGGCCCCGCCGCCTCCGCCAATTGGGGGACGGGGCGGGGCCTGGCCGCCTCGACGGAGTGGGCGGGGCCTGAGCTCGGCGCGCGGAGCGGCAGGTGGGGACTGGGCGCTTGGCTAGCCCGCCCGGCTGGCTTGCGCCAAACATTCTCTGGGGTAGATTTGTTTATCCCTTGTGCTATTTTTGTATTTTGTGTGTTTACACCTCCCGACCGCGGTGGAAACGGCAGGCAGATGCGAATGGAAGTGCTGCTACCGAAAAAGAAACCAAAATGAACAGCTGTGCGATATATTAAGCCCGCACCGCTAGCCGCTGTCTTTGTATACAAATGAGTTATTTCAAGACTTTTTTAAAAAAGTATGATTAAAAATAGCACAGTATGAGCTTGTTCAGGGATGCGTACAATATTCTAGTTGGAGGGAATAAAAAGCTGGTGGTTACCGTTAGAGTGGGGGGATAGAGAAAAACGGTTATTTTACACTTTGTGCCTTAAGAATGTTTGGGTTTGGGTTTGGGGGGAGGGTCTAGCTCAGTGGTAGAGTGCATGCTTAGCATGCACAAGGTCCTGGGTTCAATCCTCAGTACCTCCTTTAAAAATAAGTAAGTAAATAAATAAATAAATCTTTAAAAAAAAAACGTTTGGGTTAGTTTATGTGATGTATGCCGTCATTCCCATTAAAAATATCTGTTTATATATTAGGCACACGATGTTGAAAGACTCACCTACTTGCCTCTTTTGGCACGTTGGCATAACAGTCTCAAAAATGAGCCCGGACACGAGAATTGAGTTGGTTCAAGCCAAAAAACGCAGTCATTGTAAAGAACAGCTTCTTGTTTGGACAGGAAGCAATTAGTTCCTTGTGAACAAGGAACTTTTTAATAAAGTTATACCTTTCCCTTCTCCCATGCTAACCTGCTAGAAAGGAATCTTTCTTAAACTGTGGTCACTCAATTGATTTAATTGCTAAGTTAAATCATTGGGGATTTGGTTTGGTTTTTTAAAAAAAAAAGTCTCATCTTTATCAGATCAAATATAGTAAGGTTTCTGGTTGTAAAAGTGTATGCTTGACACTGGATAAAAGAATATCTCATGAGATGCAGAAAATAGCATAAACATATATTATACAAATTGGCATCCGTTGATGCCAAGTGAAGGGACAGGTATGTGCTAGGAGTGTTCAAAGGATTGCTGGCTCAATGAATACCCAGGCAGTTCACAAAGGCCTCAGAGGATCAGAAACATCTGGTGCCTTGAAGGATGGTAAGATTTTAAATTAAGACAAAGGAGAATATTCTGGGCACAAGAAAAATACTACCCCAAAGTCCTGAAGTGAAAATGTAAAGGACTGTTTGAGAAACAGTAAGTTTGACTTGCATAAAAACCAAGAAAAAGTTTTAAGAATTTGAAGTTTCCTTTAGTGCTAAGCAAAGGAATTTGGGCTTTGAACAGGATAAGCAGTGGACAATGGAAGGATGGAAACAGGTGAATTGCTTAAAGCTGTTTTTAACCGTACCACCATGAGCAAATTCATGAGATGTCTGGCCAGCCTCCTCTAAACCAACTTTCCCTCTTCTCTTTGGCTTTTCTCTGTGGTTTAAAAATCTTAGCTTAATTAGTAGACCAGAAACAAAGGGCAGCACTGATAGGATTAGTCCTTTTCTAATGAAACCAGAAAAGAAGAGAAGGAATGAAGGAAGAAGCAACAGGATTTAGAGTGTTGGGGAGAGAGACTTATGAGGCAAGCAAGCTACCTTTAGAGGAATTGATACTGAAAATTTACTGAGTGTACCAAGCACTACCCAAGGCCCCTGATGGTGAACAAGATAGTCATACTCCCTGCTGTCACACAGCCTAGCAGGATGACTCTAAATTTCCACCCAAAGAGAATGATGACACTACTGCTCAAAAGTCTGGAGGAAATGAAAATTTGAGTTGTTGAGTTTTGGATGACGCACCACAGAATGAAGAGTTCTGTGGTAGAAAATGTGGAACTGAAGCTCTGGCTGGAGACAGAGCTATCAGGCAATGGTTGGCTCCACCCTTAAGACCTGATAAGTTCCTCAAAGGAGATAAGGGACTAAGACTGGGCTGAGGCAGCAGGGGAACAGACAGCAAAGAGTGACCAGAAGGCTGGCCAACACAGGGCCATGTGGTGATGTCTCAAAAACCAGAGGAGCCAAGCAATGGTACTGTATACTGCAGGAATCAAAGAAAATGAGGAATGAGAAGACACACTGGATCTGCTCACTTGCAAAACAGTCCCTGTTGTGTGACTTTACCATTAAGGAAAAAATGCAGACCAGTTGATGCTGTTCTCCTGCATTCCACGGTTGTCCTGTGTCACTCTGCCCTCGCTGTGCTTACTGGAGGCTTCTCTAGGGGCACCTTCTGGTAAATTTTTAGTAGCATTGTTCTTGACCCCCTCCTGTGTTCCAAGAGATGGAGATAACTTGAGCATCTTTATATTCTTTGGCACCTAAACTCTGCAAGCATATCCACAATGTGTACACTTTTATCACAGTCCAAGTGCCACTTCATACTTGCATTTATTAATGACAACTAACTGTTAAAGAATGGTGAAAAACAGACAAGATTTCTCTCAGAAACAATGTTTAAAATGCTGAAAGTTGAGCAGTATTTATGACATCATCTAAAATTACAGTAGTTCAAATTCCACATATCTTTGCAAATATCTGGAGGTAAACAGTGTTAAAGAGCAAAATCCCAGCAAATGGTGGCTATAAATACAGGCTTTTTATTTCTATTTTGAGAATTGATAACTAACTTTCTATTTTGACAGGATTAAAATATGCAGAAATAGTCACAAAACAATTAATATCCAATGTAACCATTGCTAGAATTCACATTTGTCATTTCTGCTTCAGATATATTTTTAAAATGGAACATCAAAAAAAGTTGATATATACACATAATGATATATATTCAGTAAAAAAAAACCCTATTCTCATTCTTAATCATTCCCCTCCCTCTCTTGAGGCAATCATAATTATCAACTTGATGTTTACCCTGTGTTTTTATACATTGAGGATAAACACATGAATCCATTAACAGTAAGTACAATAGCTTTTATATTCATACACGTAAAAGGAATAGCTGGGCCACAGGGTATACACTGCATGGTAACTTTTAACATCTAACAGGGACAGCTGTCCTTATCTTTCTCAGTATTATTTTGGCTCTTCTGGAATGTTACTTTTATAATCTGTTTGTCTAATTCATAAAAAAGAATCTTATTGGGATTTTGATCCAAATTGCGTTGACTTAGTAGATTACATTGACGTCTTTTCAGTATGGATTCTTCCCAGTTGAGAACATGACCTATCCTGTTTTTTTCAGACCTCCCTTTATATCCTTTAATAATGTCTTGTCATTTTCTCCTTAAGCTTCTGGTATCTTTGGCTATTTTTTTTGAGGTAATTTATAATTTTTATTTCTATCGTAAATTATATCTTTCTTCTATTTTATTTCTTGTTTTAATTTTTTTATTGAAGTGTAGTTGATTTACAATGTTGCAGGCATATATATTCAGTTATATACACACATACTTTTTTTTCAGATGCTTTTCCATTTCTTCTATTTTATTTCTAGTTGGTTATTTCTGACATATGGGACAATGATTGATTTTTGTGTTTTGATCTTATAGCCAGGAATACTGCTGCATTTTGTTACTATAAATACAACTAGTTTTTCAGTAGATGATCTTGAACTTTGTATGTAAATAACAGTATCATCTGTAAAAATCACCAATTTATCTCTTCCTTTCTTATATCTTACTTCATTTTCTTGTCTTAAAAGCATTAGAACAATTATTACTTTGGGGAATAGTAGCAATAATACTGGGCATCCTTGTCTTATTCCTGACTTTAATAAAAGTGCTTTTAAAGTTTGATGTTTGCTGTAAGTTTTAGGTGGATGCCCTGTATTACATTATAAAAGTTTCCTTCTATTCACAGGTTTTTAAATTTATTTTTTAAATATGAAAAAGTGTTCAGTTTTACCTAATGCTTATTTATGCATCTGGAGACGGTCATGTGGTTTTTTTCCCCTTAATCTGTTAATACAGTAAGATAACAGTGATAGATTTGCTAATATTAATCCATGCTTGTATTTACTCATATAAACTCTACTTAGTTGTAATGCATCATGTAACAAATCACCAGAAACACAGCAGCTTAAAGTAGCACAAATGTATTAGCTTACAGATCTATGTATTAGAAGTCTGAGTGAGCTCAACTGGGTTTCTCTGCTCCAGGTCTCACAAAGTCAAACTCAAGACTGGCCATTTTGAGATCTTATATGGAGGCTCTAGAAAAGAACCGCCTCTCTAGTTCATTCAGATTGTTGGCCAAATTCGGCTTGTGGTGATTGTAGAACTGTGGCCCCCTTTACCTTGATGACTGTCAGTGGGGACAGCTCACAGCCCCTGACGGCTGCCTGCCTTCCTTAGCATGTGGTTCCCTTTATCCTCAAGCCCCCCCCCCCCCAGCAATAGTGTGTTGAGTTCCCCTTACACAGGCATACCTTGTTTTCTTGTGATTTCCTTTATTGCACCTCACAGATTGCTTTTTTTTTTTTAACAAATTAAAGGTTTGTGGCAATCCTGCATTAAGCAAGTCTATCAGCACCATTTTTTCCAACAGCATTTGCTCATTTCATATCTCTGCATCACATTTTTGTAATTCTCACAATATATTAAACTTTTTCATCATTATTATATTTATTATGGTGATCTGTGATTCACGATCTTTGATGTTACTATTGTCATTGTTTTGGGACACCATAAATTGTCCCTATATACAACAGTGAACTTAATTGAGAAATGTTGTATGTGTTCCGAGTGCTCCACTGACTGGCCATTCCCCCCCCTCCCCCCCTTGGATGTCGCTATTCCCTGAGACACAGCAATATTGAGTAGAAGCTGCAGCAAGTTATCCAGAAGATCTATCTAAGATAATTAATGAAACAACAGATTTTCAGTATAGACAAAACAGCCTTCTACTGGAAGAAGATGCCAGCTAGGACTTTCATAACTAGAGGCAAAGAGTTAATGCCTGGCTTCAAAGCTTCAAAGGACAGGCTGATTCTCTTGTTAAAAGCTAATGCAGCTGGTAACTTTAAGTTGAAGCCAGTGCTCATTTACCATTCTGAAATTTGCCACCTGAAAATCCTAGAGCCTTTAAGAATTATGCTAACCTACTCTGCCTGTGCTCTATAAATGGAACAACAAAGGTTGGACGACAGCACATCTGCTGACAACGTGGTTTACTGAATACTTTCAGCCCACTGTTGACACTTGGTGCTCAGAAAAAAAAGATTCCTTTCAAAACATTATTGCTTGTTGTCAATGTACCTGGTCACCCAAGAGCTTTGGTGGAGATGTCCATACTGTGAAATTCATGTTGTTTTCATGCCTGCTAATGCAACATTCATTCTGCAGCCCACAGATCAAGGAGTAATTTTGACTTTCAAGTCTTATTATTTAAGAAATACAATTATTTAAGAGATATGCCTGTGCTTTGAAACTCTGACTCACTCCTCTGCTACCAACCAGAGAAAACTGAGTTTAAAGGCTCCTGTGATTAGAACTGGCCAACTCAATCTCACTTTTGCTGTGTGATGGAACATAATCATGGCCCTGCTGACACCTTGATTTCAGACTTCTGGCCTCCAGAACTGTGAGATAATAAATCACTGTTGTTCTGAGAACACCCAGTTTGTGGCCCTTTGCTAAGACAGCCATTGCAAACTAACACAGTTAGTTTCTGATGTATATGGCTGAGAAGCATGATATATCATTTTTAAATTTTTGTTTGTTTTTGTTGTTTTGGGGGGAGATAATTAAGTTTATTTACTTATATATGTGTATTTATATACTTATATATATGTGTATATATATAAATTTTTTTTAATGGAGGTCCTGGGGATTGAACCCAGGACCTCATGCATGCTAAGCAGCACTCTACCACTGAGCTATACCCTCCCCCATGACTAATATAATTTTGTATGGAGTGAATAATCATGATACAACCCAGAACTGGAAAATCTGGTTTAGGTGGAGATGGTGTCTTTGAATGGCAGGTACACATGGACTTCAGATTAAAATCTCACAAAAGCAGTACTGCCTTGCAGGACTGTAGAGTAGTCTGGTGACATTAAAATCTTCCTCCCAAGGCAAGTTGGGGTGGTTGTTGCCACGCGCAGCAGATGCCTTGAGTGGGTCAGAACTGCTGCCCTGGAGGTCGGCAATTTCTATTTGTCTGTCTCCTAATTTGGGTCACCCTAATACTTGTTTTCTTCTTTTTTAAATGCCATGCATGATATTCTTTGTTTCTTTATTGTGAGCCAACACTATCACTTACATAGATTACACACATTTTGGATCAAACTGTTTCCTAGAATCCAGAATAAACAGCAGCAAGTTACACCAAAGCAGCACAAATGACTCACCTTGCAGGACATGCTGATAACGCAGGCTACTCTCATTGGCTGAGAGACTTGGCAGCATAGTACACTTACTCTCATTGGCTGGAGCAAACAGGACACCTGCCTTCCCAGCTCTAATTGGCTGTGACCATACCCATTGCTGAAAACATGAGGGGAAATAGATCTGTAAACAATATTGTAATGGATTATTATATAAGCAGTGGGGTTGCACATTTAACTCACTACAACTCAAACAGGCAAATTAAAGAGAACACTTTAATTTTGTCTACAGTTATTCCTGAGGCTGTCCTTGGAGTTTATAATAGGAAAGCTAATTAAATGTCCAACATTATTTAAATCTGGTTGAAGCTGATCATTTAAACAGTGTCCAGTCTCTTTTAAATAGAAATGTTCATAGGTGCTTGTAGTATTTCACAATTTATCTTAAGAATTTCGATGATTAGTCATGCAATAAATGCTCTGGTTTTAAAAAATAAATAGGTAGGTAGATAGATAAATAGAAATGCTCATCTGTCTTTTAGATTTCCCTAACCCCATGCATTTCTAAATTGGTATTCTAGTATTAGGGTGGCGGGGTGTAGGGGGAGCAGATCCTGGACGTGTGCTGTTCTGTGTCAGTTCTGTTCAAACCCACAGCTTTCCAGCCTGATGATATCCTTTGTCGATGTGGTTACTCCAGTCCGTTAGCTTCTGATGCCACAATCTAGAGGTTAAAGTCCCATCCCTACTAAAAATGTCCCATCCCATTCTCTTGCTTTGTGAGCTCCTTGGCTTTAGCACTCACTCACTATTTAGTTTGGGGGGGGGGGTCCCTTTTTATTTCCGGTACAAAAGAAAACGGCTCTTTCTTGATTTCAAGTTATGCCATATATATACATATACGTATTTAAATTCTATCTGATGTTTTATGCAGCATTTCTAAATGTTTAAAGGGAGTAAATATATTTCATCTACATCAATTATACCAGAAAATGGACTTAATTTTTACAAGTAAAATTAAAATAAATAATACGTAAATTATTCTTGTTAAAAAAGGGGGCAACATTATAGATAATCTCCCTTCTAGTCCCATCCACATCCCTGTCCCTCACAGAAATACATCTGTAACTTGCTTTACTACCCAATTGCAAGCCTTGGACAGCTATCCAGGTTGGCACAGATCTACCACACCCTCTAACGGCCTCAAACGACTGCATATACAGTTTGAGTGCACACTTTATTAGCCATTCTTCTATGCATGCTTCAGTGTTTCCTGTTTTTCCCTATGAGGAACTCTGCAATGGACATGTTTGTACATGTTTTCTTGTGCACAAGTGCCAGTGTTTTTTTCAAAAATAGACACTGATATCTGGAATTGCTGGCTTATAGCATACGTGTATTTCTATTTTATTCAATATTTCCAAACTGCCTTTCAATGTGGCTGTATCAGTTCTATATTCCCATTAGCAGTGTGTATGTTTTCCCACACCCATGGAATACATTTTAGTAATGGATCTAATTTGTGCAATATAATATTTGAAAATTATCAATATTCTAAATGTATTCCATTTTTATTTTTTAAAGTTAAAAAACAATTTTTTAATGGAGGTACTGGGGATTAAACCCAGGGCCTCGTGCACGCAAAGCATGCACTCTACCACTGAGCTATACCCTCCCTCCTAAATATAATAAATTTTTCTTGATAGTTGGTGAGGTTCAGTTTCTACTTATCTGTTCAGTGGCCAACTGTATTTCTTTTTCTATAAATTACTTATCCTATGATTTTTCCATGTTCCCACTGGTTTATTTAAGTTTTCCTTTTTTGTAGGAGTATCTCATGGATCTAAATGTTAATCTTTTCTGTGTTATACGCAGGGCAAATACTGTCTCCTAATCTTGCTTGTCTTTTAACTTTGCTTAAACATGGTGCACATGTCATTCAAGGCCTTTTGTAGTAGAGAACTTTTACATGCTGTTCAAATTTATCAGTCTTAATGCAGTCAAACATATCAATTTATTCCTTTACATCTTTTTTATTTAGGGTCTGGTTTAAAAGGACTTCTAGTTTACCAAATTCATAAACATAGTCTCCTATATTTTCCAAAGTCAGAAACATAGTCTCCTATATTTTTTTCTGCTATATTTAGGATTTTGTTTCTTTGGATCTTTAGTCCCTCTGGAATTTATTTTCATGAATGGTGTCAGGTGGGGAATCTAACTTTATCAAAACAAACGATCAACTGTCCTAAAGCCACTTGCTGAATTGTTAGTACTTCGCCCAATGAAACGTGTTTCCATTCTTACTATACATACCACTCTAACTCGGGTGAACTACCCATCTGCAGGCATAACCCACACTAAGGAAAGGCTTACACATTGGCTGCTGAAACTAGGCAAATACCCTAGACTTCTCTAAGTGAGCAGAATGTGTCCTTAAAATGAGAATTGTAACTTAGTTATTTTAGAGCCTGTCTGGAATAATACAGTTGTCCCTCGGTATCCATGGGGGATTGGTTTCAGGATCCCCCATACCAAATCCATGGATGTTCAAGTCCCTTATATAAAATGGCGTGGTATTTGCCTATAATCTATGTACATCCTCCCATATAACTTTAAATCATCTCTAGATTACTTAAAATACTTAACATAATATAAATGCTGGATAAGTAGTTGTAAATACAATCTGAATGCTATGTAAAGAGTTGCCAGTGCACGGCAAATTCAAGTTTTGCTTTTTGGAACTGTCTGGGTTATTTTTTCTCTTAATATTTCCCATCTGAGGTTGGCTGAATCCTCAGATGCAGAACCTGTGAATACAGAGGGTCAAATGTATATATTAAAGGAGGATTATATTTATATACAGGAAGTATATAAAAAGGAGAAATAAATGTAAGAATTTGATCAATTAACTAGATAATAAAATCTTCCAGGCCATTCCATGGCTTGAAAGAAATAGCTTTTTACATCGGTCTACTCCCTTACCTCTGATTATATGCCCATTAAAAAACTTTGGGCTAGCTTATCCAGTTTCACAGGCACCTTGATACAAAAGGAAGGGATGCCTATAAAAAAGGAGTATTTCAGGTAAATCTATCTTTCTGAACTAAGACATTGATATTCTGGTATACAAATTGGTCCCTTAAGAGACCTTACTTGTGTAGTTTAAGCAGCTCTAGCCATACAGTTTTCTGAAATTCTAATTCTGTCATTTTATCTCCAGTGCCTGCATAGTGTCTGGTATATAGAAAGTACTCAGTACATTTGTTGAGTGAATGGATGGCTAAAACCATCACTGTTACTTGGTTAGGTTAACATTTGAAATGCTATGAATCACAGTCATTTTCCCTGCATAGTATTACTGTCTGTGTAAATGATTTATTTCTGCAAAAGGATACAGGCCTCCAGCTTGAAGTAGAGCTAATCACATTCAAGGCAGACCACAAATACCTCATTCATTTGTTCACTCATTCAATACAAATTCACTAAGTACCTATTAACCATGGTGCTAAGCTCTGGGAAATATAGTAACAATAATTTTTTTTTTTAAGACTACAGTTCTTGTATTTAACCAGAGTGGAAGGTAGAGGGGGTTGCAACTGGAAGCAGACGGAAGCTCTAAGCAGCAGGTTGAAAACGGTGGGGAAACCATGCTACTCGCACTCAGAGATGAGAGAAGACTAGTTAGTGATCATTAACTGGAGAGGTCCATGGACCTCCAGGGTCCCAGTCATCCAACTGAGGTTCATGTGTCAAGTATAAAGTTTAAAAACCCAGGGCTTTCCAGAAGGCTGGGGAATCACACAGATTAGTGGACCAAGAACTGTTGGACATTTAGGTGCTTTCCAATTTTTTGCCATTATCAGTAATATTGTGATTAACTTCCCTGGACAAAAATCCCTGTACACATTTTAACTTCCTTAGGATCATCTCCTGAAGTGGATTCCTTGGGTTAAAGAAAGGCTATGCCAATTTACAGTTTTATGAGCGATATAAGCGGGTACTTGTTTTCCCATACCCCTGCATATACTCAGTTTGGAAAAATACGGATTTCTAGGTCTCTACAAAAATGAAAATAAAATGTTTGTAAATTTTATATGTTAAAATGTCCACTTAACTTGTCATTTCAAAACTATTTTAATCAGTTAGAAAAACTTGTCTGTTAGGTTTGTACGAAAAGGAACTCGTGTTCCATTATACTGCAATGACTTCAGGGGTCTTGTCGGCGTCTATAGATATTCCTGAGTCAGAGCAGAAGTGCTCTTCCAGGGTTTTAAGTCGAGGTGTAGCAGAAGGGAAAAGGTGGAAAAGTTAAGAAGAAAATGTAGTATGATAGGAAATGGAGACGAAAAGAACAAGAGTGAGAAAGGGAACGGTGGAGGCATGAGAAGACGACTCCTGCCCCCACATGCTCTGCCTGAGCTTGTCCATCTTCTCATGTAGTCGCCCCGTCTGATGTTTTCCGTTCAAACATTTAGCGACTGCAGCTTCTTTCATCATGAAAGAGCAAGCATAATTACAGGTTGAGAAGTCATTACGGGGGCCAAAATGAGAAATCAGCACAGAATGTTTTTTAAAAGGAAAATCCATGGGTTGTGATTTGTTAAGTCACCAGGGCTCTAGGACTCTGACCTTCCAACGTTAGTCATTCCTTCCTTGTAAACAGTTCCCTCCCTAGTTTTCTAACTGGTCATTGTGTTGTTAATAAACACAGCAGGGCCCTTCAAACCTCTCCAAAAAATCTGAGAATGAATTCAAATTCTAATCAGCAGCATTTCTGAATGTTGAAGTGTAAATCAGCTGACTCTTTCTTTCTACCTCTTAGGTAGGTACCTATTTAAGGGCACTCACTGGGCTAAAATTCAATTTAAATACTTTTCAGAGGTTTTTGGTTTTAAGATAACAGAAGAGGACTTTTCTCTGTGAGTGCTTAAGATTTAGAAAGCCAACAGTAGCAAGGGTTCCCTCTACTGACCAGAAAATGCCACAACCTAATTATGATACTGTTTTCAAGCTCAGAAACTGTCATTTGTTTTAAAAATCTCAGTTGGGCTAATTGTTTTCTATCTTTCATCAACTTATTTAGTGTCCTCATCAATTTCAAGTTAGTCAGAGACATAAATCCAAACATGTCACATAAAAATAGGAACAAAAATTAATAGAGTAATTTAAAAAGTAAATAATTTTCTATTTTTAAAAAGTAAGGCTGGAGTGGGGGACTGGGGAGATGTTGGTCTTGCAGTTAGAAAATGAGTAGTTTCTGAGGATCTAATGCACAGCATTGTGATTATAATTAACAATACTATATTACGTATTTATGTATTATGTATAGATCGTGAATGTTCTGACCATAAAAAAAATGATAATTATGTGAGGTGATGGAGGTATTAGCTAGTGCTATGGTGGTAATCATACTGCAATATATGTATCAAATCAACACACTGTACCTTAAACTGACACAGTTTTATATGTCAATTATATCCAATAAAAATAAAAATTAAAAGCAAGTAAAAAAAAAACCCCAAAACAAACAAACAAAACATAAGATAGACCAATGGATATCTATTTAACAGAGTATTGTCAACTTAAAAAACAAGAATCCAGTTCAAGAGGAAAAGTGTTATTTGGGATCAAAGAATTGCAGTTTGGTGTACATAGAGTAAGGTAGTGTCGACTGAAATAAAATCACTCAATGTGAGAATTGCGAGTGAAGCTTTATTTGGGGTAAATGAGGACTATAGCCTGGGAGACAGCATTTCAGATAGCTCTGAGTAAGTGCTTGGAAGAGGTAGGGGGGAACTCAGTATTACATATGATATAGTGAAGGGGGTATGTGCAGTTAGGGTCACATTTAGGCAGAGGCTTGCTGCTAGTCACGAGGAGCAGATGTCACTGTTAATGATTTCAGTGCCTTTCCATACATGAGGAGATCTAAGAATTAGGGCTATTAAAATCTTCTGAAAATATCTATCTGAAGGCCTGTTCTGCCAGTTTTCCCAGAGCACAGAGTGCCCCACTCCTGATCTCCACCTGGAACTCCTTCAGGGACTATTGGAGGTCAGCGGCTGCAGCGGCTCGTGATTTAATCCAAGCAGAGGCAGCCGACAAGTGCCAGTGTGAGCCAATCCTTGTAGAGGCAAGTGGCAAGTGCCAATTTTTAGCTGGTTTCTTTGCTGACTTTTTGGCTTGTTGACAGTTTGGTCCAGATCAAAAGTATAGAAAACAGGCTGTTCCTCTGGAATGGCTGCTCCAGCCCTATTATTTTTCCAGATTCTTTTTTTTTTTTTAAGCTTTTTGGTTTTTTGCTGTTGTTGCTGCTGCTGTTTTCTTTTTTTGTTTGGATTTTTTTTTTTTTGAGGGGAGGTAATTACAGAGATTCTTTTTTTTAAATTGAAGTATAGTCTTTACAATGTTATGTTAATTTCTGGGGTATAGCATAGTGATTCATTTATACACACACACATACACACACACACACATATATTCCCTTTCATATTCTTTTTCATTATAGGCCATTACAAGGTATTGAATATAGTTCCCTGTGCTCTACAAGAAGATCTTGTTGTTTATCCAGCTCTATTTTAAGTTTCTCCACTCATGTCATCTCTTACAGTATCAATTTACTTGATTTGTGATATGCTCCTTCCTAAATCAGTGGATGTTTAAAAACGTCTAAAATTCTAAAATTTCAACAAAACCAGTATTAAATTGTGGAAATCTCTTAAAATTTAAATACCAATTTAAAAAAAAGTAAACTAGAGTCCCTATCACAATTAAGAATAAATAAATAAGGTTAAAAAAAAAGAAACTAGGATCTAGATAAGAACATTGTCCAGCACAGCCATTTAGCGATAATATGGAAAGATAAATCCTGTGTGACCAATCACATCAGGAGTTTCTTGAATTACAGCTGCAATCCTTTCAGCCAGGTATCAAAAGACTTTAAGCAGGAATTTGGGTGTGATCCTTAACTCATTTTTTAAACAAATATTTATTGGCATAGTGCAAGGCATTTGAAAGACAGCCTCATCGAAACATACAAAGTCCCTGCCTTTTTGGAGCCTGCTGTGCAGTGAAGGAGAAAGGTAGAAACAAACAAATGAATATATAATTGCAAATTGGGATGAAGCATTAGAAGGGAAAGAACTAGGTTCTTCAATGAGACTAACGGGGCATCTGGACACAGATGTAGACACAGCCTCCCTGAGATCTTCATTAGCCAAGTAGAGGGTGGGGAGAGCTTTACAGGAGTCAGAAACTCTGACGAGAGACATCATGAGTAATGATCACTCGATTACTCAGAGCTGCAGCATTTTGGGACAGCTGGTGCTATGTTAGTATTTTTTTGTTCACTTATGTGTCAGTACACAACATTTTAGTATTTTGCCTAGGGCCATGTTCTCTGCCTTTAAATTGAGAGCTCTATGATGACAGGAGATGTCTTCCATTTCTTTCCACTCTTCTGGTTTTAGCACCGTGTGCTGCACACAGAGGACTCGACCCACATTCCCTACTGAACACAGGACAATTTCTTTGAGTCTACCTAGTTGGGAAAGGCCCCTTGGTTAGATGGCTTCACCCATGGATTTCAGCATTCATAGCTTCTAACAGAATGCCTGCCATATTCAACAGTCAATAAATATTTGTGGAATAGTGAATCAAAGACCAAGTGAATGAATACATTTTCCACTACATTCATACGTCTATTTCCATGTATCCAGTGAAACCACTTATTCAATCATTCAGTCATTCCACAGATAATCAATGAGCACGGTGTGCCAGGCATTGTGCCAGGGCTGGGGGCACCAAAGTGAGCAGAAACAGACAAGACCCTGCCCTCGTGGAGCTTATGGTCTAACTACTACAAAAGTCAGGGGCAGAAAAGTGATCAAGCACATACTATATTTTCTTTATTGTCAGGAGAGACTAGGCATAGATCTGCACCTTGATTTAACCACATAATTTCCAGAAGCCCAGAGCAGCACTCCTTGCTGTGCAGAAGCCAGAGTCTACTTTATCAGGGCTAAGGTACAGATGGCGAAACCCTGGACTGAAGTTACCTCTTAGTAAGAAACACGGTTCTGTTGCAATCCAGATCACAGAGAGCCCATAACCAAGGAGTAAGTCTGATTTCAAGTGACAGCGATTTTTGGAGCTAGGTTCAATCCTTCACCCAGCGCCTGCAGATTGGGGCAGAGTGGGCTGAGAGGAAGCAAAGCAGAGAAGATTCCACAAGGAGAGGATTAAAGAGATGCTGCTATATCAGTACAAACATCACAAGAACGTGACATGGGTGGTCTCACTGCCTTCGTCTAGGGGAAGGCTGCCCTTTCCCATCAAGGCTGACAGTTAGGTCCTCTTACTGGGGGCAGTGTGTATGGGGGTGGGATGAAGGGGTGACTCAGGCGAGGTTTGCTCCTGGAGAGGGAATTACAACCTTCCAGCTTCTCTGCATAGATTTGACAGGAGGGCACTGTACTTTTGTAACCTCCCTATGGGACCACCACGGAGGTTAGACTAGTCACTCAATCTCCCACCTGCACACAGTAGACTGCTCAGCTTCACAACTCATTGCTATTTGTTTTTATCACATTTAGGATAAGACAAAGGCTTCATAACGAATCTACCAATGCATCTGTGGCTGCTTACACTGAGAGAAACTTTTCAGGGGAATTATTCAGAGAAACTCCTTTCCACGTTGCTGATGGCTGCAGTTCCTTCCTTGAGTGATAAGATTCCTATGTAGGTGGCTTTGAGAGCTTCCAGTTCTCCAAACCCAAAATAAAGAGGGATGAATCAGATATATTACACACACATTATGCTTTTATGTGCACTTACAAGGAAGTTTTTACTAATTGAGATTCTTTTCTCAAAAAGGGGCTCTAAAGATTATGAGTGTAGGTTCTGTGGTCAAACTGAAGTTCTAGCTCTGACATCAACTTTTCTAGTCTCTGCATGCCACAGTTTCCTCATCTGTAAAATGGGGATAACAGGATTATTGCAAGGACTGAATAAGTTCATACATATACTGTTACCATTTGTAATGATAATAATGTGGAATCCCGCTGAAAGAATTTTAAGGGCCATAAAAAATACTGCTGTTATTCGGAACTGACTGCCTTCTTTCTTATCTCTCTCAGATGCCAAGCTCTTTCCTGCCTCAGGGCTTTGGCCGTTGCTGTTTCATCTTTTCAGGAAACTCTTCCCCGGTCTTTCGCAGTGGACCTGTTCCTCCTGGAGCTCTGGGCTCAGACACCACCCCCTCAGAGGTGCCTTCTCAATACCAGCCCTGCCTCCACCCCTGGTGCCTCTCTGTCACATGCTCCTTGTTTGTTCTCTTCACGGGGTCCCTCACCCGGTTTTTCTGAAATCACCCTGTTTACTCTCTACTTGTCCAGTGTCTTCCATCACTGAACTTGAGCTCCACAGGGGCAGCGATGTTGTTGTCTTGTTTACCATGGCATCCTGCAGGCCTAGGGCAGAAGTTCTCAAAGTGTGGTCCGTGGACCCTCCGGAAGGGTCATGTAAGATCAACATTCCTTTCCTAATAATACTAAGACTTCATTTGTTTTTTCACCATGTCGACTTTTGCCCCGATGTGCAAAGGCAATGGTGGCTAATGCTGCTGGCATGAAATCAAGGTCATGACACCAGCTGTACCAGCAGTCGCTGTATCATTCCTCACCCCTCTGGACTCACAGTGGAAAAAAAAAGCCAGTTTCACTTAAAAGTCATGCAAGAATGTCTTTGAAGAAGCAGTCAAAAATATGAATTTTGGTCTTGACCCTCGAGGACATGACTTTTCAGGATTCTATATGATAAAGAGGGAGGATAAAACACTCCTGCTGGACACTTAAGTGTGTACACCAGTTACTTCCAGATTGAGCTGGGAGCTGGAGAAAACTGCATTTTTCATGGGATACCATTTCTACTTGACAGAGCAACAATGAGCTAGGGATGGGAGCACAGAACTAAAGATGTGGGTGTTTTTGTTTTGTTTTGTTTTGTTTTGTTATGTATTTTTAAAATTTTCTTTTTATAAATCTTTTTTATGGGGGTGGGGTAATTGGGTATTTGTTTGTTTGTTTATTTACTTACTTACTTTAATGGAGGCACTGGGGATCGAACCCAGTGCATGTTAAGCACACACTCTACCACTGAGCTATTGCCTCTCTCTTCAAGACGTAGTTTTGAGAATTACCGGCTAAGAGCTGATAGTGAAAGACAATGTCTAATGAGTACCTGACACTGTTCTAGCCACAGACAAGTTTCCTGCTCTCAAGGAGCTTCTAAGAGAAGAAACAGTAGAAGTCAGGATGGAGGTTTGCTAAATATTTGAACCTAGGAGAGAGGAAAAAGAGAGGTCAGCAGGAAACCACTTAGGAAACACACTGATTAAAGAAACATCTCTGCGAAGCAGTAGTGTTTATTACGAGCAAAGCAGGGTGGTTATGGGCTACAAGCCAAATGGAGAAACAGTCCCCTTATAACTGTAACTGTAAAGGTTCTGTTCAGCAAAATGAGATTCTACTTACACCAATACAACTTTAAAGGATCTTAATTTTTTCCCCTTTAATAGAGAATCCTTGCTCATCCAGAAAATTTTCAACATAAAAACATCCAGAATTAATGGGCAAGTGGCAATATAGCAGATATCCCTAATTACACTTTGTCAAACTGACAGTGAGAGTGACCATTTTTCATCCCTGTGTCACAAACATTGTTGTATTCATTTCTCAAGTGACTTGTTTATATTGTAGTCACAAATCTTTATACTTGAAAAAATAATGCTCTTAATAAACTCAACCTGGATTTTCCTTCCCCAAAGACAATGGCGGCAACCACAGTTTAAACAAGACTTTCCTGCTTTCTCCTGTCTAAGTCTGTGCCTGTGCATTCATTCCAGGTTTGCCCAGAGTCTGAGGCTGGCTGTTCCCCCTGAATCAGTGCTCTAAGAGGCAGATGCTGGAGAAAACTAGCCATGGAACCATAGGGAGTGTGGGTGAAAGGGAGACCATTTAGGGGCCATTGCAATAGCAGTGGAGATGGTTTGAAGAGGCTGGATTCTGGATATGTTAGGAAGGTAGATCCAGCCAGCCTGCCAGACTGGGTAGGAAGGTGAGAAGAAGAGAAATGTCAAGACTGCCTCTGAGATTTTTCATCTGAGCCCATGGTCAGAGAATGCCGCAGGAGTGGGTTTGGGGGTGGGGGGAGATCAGCTCAGGTTTAGGGGTGTCAGTTTGAGATTCCAGCAGACTGCCCAGTGGAGATGCTGAGGAGCCCATCGGATTAATGAGTTGTATATGAGATGCCCCAATCTGACTGCCCCACACACTCTTCCTGTCCCTCCAAGCCTCTAGCGGACTGGGGAGGTCTGGGAATTCAAAGCCCCTAAGAGAAGACCTGCTTGAGGCCAAGTAACCAAGAGGCCAGGCTGAGTCAACCACAAAGCTCCTCATAATCATCTCACCTCATGGCCCAAACTCCAGCCATCTCCTTCACATCCTCCCCACGCGGATGGAAGCACACCTGCGCCAATTGTCTGAAGACCAGCTTTTGAATTCTGATCCACGGTAAGAGTGAGAATTTTGTAAAATACAAAATCCAATGTCTGGCTGTCACAGCAGTACCAAATTGCTATAGAACACTGGTACATTTTTAGCTGCAAGTAGCAATTAAAAGTGGCTTCAACAAACCAGGGTTTACTTTCCATCTAGAACAAGAAGACAGGAGACTGGCAGCTGAAGGCATTGCTTAAGCAGCTCAGCACTTCTGGGTCAGGTTCTCTTCACCTCTTCTTTACCAATTAGCACAATTCTAGACACCCACATTCTGAGGATATGGAAACACAGCAAAAAGAGAATTCAGCATTTCTAGCCTCTTGAGTGAAGGTGAACAGAATAGGAATGAGTATTTGGTTAGGAAACAAACTGTCTTTCATAGCATTTTTGCCTTTTTTTTCTGTATAATGGTTTGCTAAATTGCATAAAACATTCTCTTTTTTTTGTTCTTTATACTTATACTTTAAAATTTTTTTGACTTTTAAAAAATTTACAATGTTGTATTCATTTCTGGTGTATAGCATAGTAATTCAGTTATACATACTGTATAAAACATTCTGATTCTAGCAAATATGGCCAAGGAATCACTCCATAATTCTCTTGGTTAGTCTTGCCTCCAAACTCCAGGCAGAGAAAGGCGTGGAGAGTCTGCTCATTCCTGTGGTAAATCACAGTTTTGGAGATCCCAGATCTCCTCAACAGACTGACTGACTTAGCATCTCCCACCTCCTGGGTTAAAGCCCACCCATCCGTCTTCTGCACCAAACGGCTGACTCTCATTTTAAATTGAGAAGAGGGGAATTGAAAAAACAGGAAACTGACTTTTTTGGGGAAGTGTAAGGACAAACAGGAAAAAAATGAAGACATGTAGTTGATATAGATCATTTGATTTTAAAAGAAAAAATAACCTCATATGGATAACAAAAAGTTCAAAATTTAGAAATGCATAAGAATTTAAAACTGCTCTAAAAAATTAAGTCCTTTTAAAAAATGCATAGTCCTGGCTGGTTAAAGAAATCTGCAGGCTTGCTCTTGTGGCATGTATAATAATGCTAAATAGTAGTTATGAAATATTTTTAGTTAAATAGAAAAATGTGAATAACTACGGTGTAGGTGATGTGCTATTTTCCAAATTAAAAACAGCACAGCAAAAAATATCCTCCAAATACCCATAAATAACTGGTTGACTTGGCAATAATTCACCTCCCAATGATTTCATGTGAAGTGTAAAGCAGCTTTGATAAATCATGTCTTCTAATATAACAAATATGAAAATAAACTACATTTAATATTTTGCATATACTAAAAACAGACTCTGTAAGTAAAGAAGTACCTATGAACAAGTTCTCAGAAGGACCAAACAATATCTTTCTTATTAATTTAATCCAATCTGCTCTCAATATAAGCAAATGAGAAATTGTAATTTTAATCTGAAAAAGCAAATCAGGGGATTTTGGAGATGGAAGGTCTCTTGGAAATCATCTGGATCCAAGCCCTCGTTTTATACACAAAGAAACTGAGGATTTGGACTTGCCCAAACCCGAAGGCCATCCTTGTCAATGGCAGAGTCTGGACTGGAAGCCACGATCCAGATATCCAAGCCAGCCCTGCTCCATGTGCCACACTAGCCCCCAAAACAGAGTGGTCTCTCTCTTGGCAGATTTCTTTGCCCTTTTTTAACCTTAGCAGTAATATGGACAAGAGATTGTATAACTGATCATCCCTTAATGGGCTTGCAAAATTGTTTTTTCAAAGTCTGCTGGCAGTTGGCAAAAGTAACTGTTGATTTTATTAACAGCAACCCACATTTCAAGAATATATTCAGAGGCCAAAAATAAAACTACTTTTCAAAACAAAAGGTCATCCTGTGACAGAAGTATGTGCACTTCTTACAGGGTATCTGGTGCTTCACAATTTTAACCCAGTAATAATTAATTAGCATTGCAATAAAAGTCTTAGACTCACACACAAGAAGCCCCCATTCATGTCAAGCAACATGCAATGCCTCGTGCAATGCTGTATGTTGCAATAGCAATAGAGCTGTTTATATTCTTGGATCCACATCCTGACCTCTCACACACTGACCATTCACTCTACTCCAAACTGCTTTTTGCCACCAGCACTCCACTGAAACAGCCTTACTAAGATCCACAATAAACAGCCAATAAATGCAATGGTTATTTTTCTGTGCAAGTCTACCTCGACCTCTCAGCAATACTGTCACCTTTGGCCACCCTCTCTACCATTACAGCATCATCCTTGTTTTCCTCCTACCTCTTTGACTCTTCCTTTTCAGAATTACCCTCCTCTACCAGCACAGGCTGGAGTTCTTCAAGGCTCAGTTGTAAACTGTCTTTTTGCATTAGACTGCCTTCCTTTTCAGAATTACCTTCCTCTACCAGCACAGGCTGGAGTTCTTCAAGGCTCAGTTGTAAAAACACTGACTCAGTATGCTGTACACCTGAAACTAATATTGTAAATTAACTGTACCTTAATTAAAAAGAAAACACTTGAGTTCTAAACCTATATGATTATTTAATTAATAACTTCTATTGGATTTCTCAAAGATGCCTCAAAATCCAGATGGCCCTGTATGAACTCAGTCTCTGTCCTTCCCAACCCAGCCCTCTTCTTTTGTTTCCTATCTCAAAGAGTGGTACCAGACTCTACCAAGCTGCACATATCAAACATGTGTGATTATTAATTTTTTAAAACAGAGGTACCGAGGACAGAACCCAGGAATTCGCGCATGCTAAGCACACTCTCTACCACTGAGTCATTACCCGCCCCCTCCAAACACGTGTGATTCTTAACTTCACTTCCTCCAGTGCCCAATCTAAGTCCACTTGATTTCATCTACTAAATCCTCTTGAATCTACCCACTTCCGTCATCTCACCACCACTCCTCTAAGCTATCTCATCTCCCTGCAGTCATCTCCAAACTGCTCTCCTAGCATCTCTGGTTCTCATCCTTCTGTTTCAAAACAAAGGAGTTGACTGTGACAATGCTTGGAATACCCCCTCTTGCTCGTCCTAACATAGCCTACAAGGTATTCTATGGTCTGAGGCTGGCCTTCTTTTCCAGTCTCCTGTCTCACATCTCCCCTTCCCTAAATGTACTCTCTCCCCTCCATCCTTTTTGCAGTTCTTTAAACTCATCCTAAATTCCCCCAATAGGCCTATGTGCTATTCCCTTTCCTCTCTACTCAGCTAACTTCTATATGCCCATCAGATTTCAGCTCAATTGTCCTTTCCTCACAGACACTCTCACTGACAGTCCATTCTGAGCCAGATTCTTTTGTTATAGCCTCCAGAGAACCATGTTCCTTTTAGGATGTAAGTTTATTATAATAAACTCATGTTTTTACTGAATTAGTGTCTATCTTTTCTGCTAGAACAATGTTTCTTAAGATCACAGGGAACATAGGATTGTCTTTGCACAGCCATGTTCAATAAATCCTTGCTGAGTGAATGAAATGAGCATTGTATTCCTGATGTTAGCAAGTATAAACCAGTTCAAGTGTGAAAACAAATGCAAAACAATTTATCTAATAAATCTGGTCTCCATTCTTTTAACCAAACTTTCTCCTTTGGCCATTCTGCATATTCATTCACCCAACAAATATTCATGGTTGGAGTCAATGTGGACTGCTTGGTGAACGCTGGCGCTTTTAAGTGAAATTGACAACTAATGATTTGAAACTAGCAAGTTAAACAAGGTTTAAAAAGTATTTCAAAAAATGAAACAGGAGAAAGCTTACTTCATTTCACAGGGAAAGATTTCTCTTACACTCTTTTGAAAGGGAGATGAGGATTTTGCTTCATTAGATGCTACACACGTGGGAGTGTCACCCCTGCACACACATGTAGAAATTACATGTTAATTTAAACACACAGAGAACATTTCTTAGGCAAACATAATGCCTGAGGCTCGTCTGATAAGACAACTTGCACACACACATGCCATCCTTCTTCCGCCAGTTCCAACATGCAATTCGAAAGTAAAAACATCAGGTTCTCTTTATTTGTAACAGGAAAAACCGAAGTTGAGCCATCGAACATAGGATAAAAAACAGGTGCAGTTACAACTGTAACAAAAGGAGAGTCCGCATGCATTCTCCCATACACTGCCTTTCGGGTTTGTCTCTGGGGTTGGTCCATGTCAGCTGATGCATTTTTTCCCCAGGAACTTTCTTTTCAATGGGAAGATGGTCCTCAGGGCAAAAAATGTTTATCAGACTTCAGTTCCAGCAGTACATGTTTTATTTACTTATCAATATGTACCCTGACCCTAGCTCGCTCCAATCTTCCTTGCATTCCTATTGAAGTTGGTCATTTATTATAACGTTCCCCCAACGTTGATTAAAAATCACCCCTCCCAAGTTCTATTTACAGTTAAGAAGTATTTGTACATGGCACAAATCAACTCAGCTGTTAGTGCACAGAGGTCACATAATACTCACTGTGCTGAAATACTTTTCTCCAGCTTTCGGGGAATAATTACGTGTTAATGTAAACATACACAGGGAACATTTCTTAGGCAAACATAATGCCTGAGGCTCATTTGGTGAGACAAATTGCTTTGTACTTCTTAGCACAATAAAATGTATCTTTGGAAACTGAGAATAACCAAAGAGTATTTAAAACAAAGAAAATAACACACACGGATCACACAACAGATTGACGGATACATTGAAATTCTATCAAAACAGATTCTCAGTGAGGCTTTTCATTTCAAACAGGCCAGGAAAAAAAACATCCTAAAAGGTGTATTTTATACACATGGCTCTCTGTCCACTTAAGAGTTGTTTTCTCATTTAAGGTTTCTAAATAATATTTAGAAAAAAAGAATTATTTATTACAAGAGGCATTATCTTCCTCAGTCAATTTATGGTGAGAGGTTATCAACAACTGCTTTGAAAGCTCAACTGTCAGGAGTCGGCAGAAATACATTTTGCAATTCAATATGTGGGACTATCATTTCTTTAAGTAGAAATCATGTATCTCCCCTATAACTTATTTTTAAGTATCCTTTAAAAAAATTCAGGGAACTTGTTAAATACTGATTATCTCTCTGCTTCTCTTTCAAATCTTTCCTCATATATTTATCAAGTTTCTGCTTAGTCTTTGATAACATTTGCTTTGACTTGCTGCTCAAGAAATTTCCCCAGCCACCTTAGAAAAGCTGACCTAGTTCACTCCAAATCCTTCAGTGCCAAAGAAAGCTCCGAGGGCACCTCAAAGTGAGGGGTAGGGAGTGATAGCAGGGAGGTAGTATTAAGAAATCACCAACCTGAAATGCTCACAGAGGCCAGGAGAACCACCACCAGAAAAGAAGAAATTGGCTCAATTCCTCCTACAGTCTTTTCTTTGGGCCATTTAAACATGGAGCTATTTTGTTTTTTAACTTCACATATAGTTTCTAGAGTTCACTAAGAGCTCAAAAACAAGAGAATACCTATAGGCACTGCAGTTTTTCAAAAACATCTAATTTCTTATATCAATTTTCTACCAGAGAAATGGTACTGTTAGAATTGGGTTCTGTCTTATCATCTTTCCAACACTTTGCTTTTTTTGATAAATGCGACTTCATTTCTATAAATTAAAAAAGCAGGAAGTTATACTAAAACAGAAATGCTAGCTTTAAATTCTGACTTGAATACTTTGGCCTAAATTATAAAAGAGCATTGGGGGACCACCTATAAGCAAGCAGAAGAGTCCTATGTGTCCTTCCTTAAAAACCACTATACATTTGTAGCACAGTGGTTTGAATTCCTTTGTCCTTATTATAAAACTTTAATTTCATGTACTTCATTTGGTATAAACAAACCATCCTATACACCTCACATAATCATCTTTGGAAAGAAGCATGAGCTATGTTTTAGAGAACGAGGTTTTTTTTAAAGGTACTCTAAAAGAGAAATAAGTATGAATAAAATTTCATTTGAGTTACTTCTTACAAACCATCATTTGATGAATTTTGCAGTGTTATTTTTTTTCTTCTTTGAAAGTAACTTGCACACTTAATACTTAAGAAAAAATCTTCTTGGGGTGACTTTCTTTTCTCCACAAAAACCCCATTAAGGACGTTGTACCAATTTACTCTTACTTCCTTCCTGTTCACTGAGTTTAAAATGGGTGTAAGCGAGAATGCCAAATAATGTACATAACATGCCAAGACCCTGATTAACGGACAGCGGGTCCTTAAATAAAACATATCCTCCAAATAAAGTAATGCAGAACTTGAAGTGTCCAAACATGTTATAGCTGAGGTTTTAGGATAAGGATAAAAAATAACAAGATAGATACTATATTCACACACACAGAGCAAAGCTTCCTGTGGCTGGAAAGAAGTGCATGAAACAGACTGAACAGCAGCCCCCATCCAAAGAACAAGAGAACTTCAGTGAGATGTGGGGCTGATCCTAGTTTCTTCAAGTAGGTTTCAGCAATTAATCAGTGATAGGAGGTTGCCTC
Source organism: Camelus dromedarius (assembly GCF_036321535.1). Lineage (NCBI taxonomy): Eukaryota > Metazoa > Chordata > Mammalia > Artiodactyla > Camelidae > Camelus > Camelus dromedarius. The sequence continues at coordinate 41,328,501 of NC_087446.1, forward strand.
AACTCTCCCCATTGACCTTGCCAAAGAAGAGAAAGGGGGCTATAATATGAGGTTGGGAAAGAGATTCAAAACAAGGTACAGAGAAGATATTTTGCAGAGCACTTTGTGATGCTGTTTCATAGAGCCATTTCTAATAAACCTCCCCTGGCTAATGAGGTGAGATGTGTAGTGTAAGGCACCAGAGAGCTGCCTCAAGGTCAACACATCCGCTGTGCATAAGTTTAGGAGGGAACCAGGGAAAGGGGAGGGAGGAACACTGGTCACCAAGCACACAGCACTGCTGTCTATTTCAGTCGACGGCAACTCTGCTCTACCAGGTGCTCAGGTCAAAACTGGGTGAGTCAACCTTGTTTCCTTTCTCATTCTCCACTTCCAATCTGCCAGTAAAACCTGTTGGCACTCCTTGAACATATATGAAGAATCCAGTGACTTTTCACTACAGCCGCTGTGACCATCCTAGTACCAAACTACTGTGGTCTCTGAAACAGCACCCTGCAGTGGCCTCCTGATGGCTTCCCTTCTTCTCTTGGCCCTTTCAGTACAGTGGTTCTCAGCGAGGGCTGATTCCGTCATGTGTGCAAGGTCTGGACACACTTTCGGTTTTCATAATTGGGGAGGGGGGTGCTACCGGCATCTAGTGGGTAGAGGCCAGAGATGCTGCTGAACATCCATCCTCCCGTGTATAGGACAGGCCTCTGCAACGAGCAGCTGTCTGGTCCAGAAGGTCAACAGCACTGAGGCTGAAAAGCCCTGCTTTGTCTAGTCTCAACCCAGCAGCCCAGAGGGGTCCTATGAGAACATTCATAAAGCCACATCATTTCTCTGCTCAAAACTCCAATGGCCTCCCCTCGCACTCAGAAAACAATCCTCATATGAAAGCTCTGCTCAGTCTGGCTCCCTGTTACTCTCAGAGTCCTACTACCCCTGCCCTCTGTTCCTCCAGCTCCAGCACACAGGCCTCTTGTCCCTTCGGCCCCTCCCTGGCTGTTCTCTCTGCCTGGAATGCCACCCGTGCCCATCTGCTCAGAGTAACCTCACTCGCTTCAGGTCTTTACTTGGAAGTCCCCTCCCTGTGGAGGCCTTCCCGATGGCCCTCTGTCCCCGACATTCCATATTCCCTTTCCTGCTTAATTTTTTCTCCTTGTCACTTAACATTATCTAATACTGTATATGTATATTTCTTATTTTTCTTATTTCTAGCCTGTCTCCTGCTCCAGAATTTAAGGCTGTGAGAGCAAAGAGTTTTGTCTCTTTGGTTCACTACTGTATCTCCAGTGCCCGATATACAGTAGCTATTCAGTATGAGAATACTTATTAAGTCAAGGAGTGGTTTACACTGGGTGCTCAATAAATATTTGTTGAATGAATGGATGTTCTTCATCAGGGCACAAACTTAGATGTCATGATTTGGCAGCACGGTGCACAAGTTCTGGGGCAAGACCTCAGGGGCTCAAATCTGGACACTGAGCTTTTCAACTGGATGATGCTGAGTTATCCAACCCCTCTGCACCTCCACTTCCTCCTCTGTAGAGTAAGATGACAGAATTTATCTCATCAAACTGCTCAAAAATGAAATGCTTAATACGCATAAGGTGTTTCAAACAGTCCCTGGCACAAAATAAACACTTACTAAGTGTTGTTTTTTAAAAATATTATTATTATCATTGCTTTATTTATTGATAATTGGCAAATACGCTGCTTTTTTTACTTTGCTCTCAGTGTTCACTCATCAAAAGCAAAATGTTAAAAATGGGCAATTGAGTTTGATTCAGACCTTTAAGTCATGACTTCATTTCTTAAATGTTGAGAACATGGGCACACCAATGTCCAAATAAATACAAAAACAAATTCAAAAGTCAGAGTGACTGGTCTGCAATTATTTCTGTTATTTGGATTAACCACATCTAGCTATTACTATTAATAACTGAAAAGTGATGGCAAACCAGAGTATCCACTTCATTAGTTGCTCAACAAATACTTATTTAACTTCACTATGTGCAAGGAATGGTGATCTATGTTAGTTTTGGTAGGGGAAAAGGGCAGCTCTTACTTAAGAAAATTCAAAAGCATTTATGGTACAGAAAGTTAACCCATTTCTCTAGTACATATTTCTTTACATTTCCAAGGACTCTAGTGTGAAAAGATACACACTAAAAAAACAAAAAAGAATTCACTCTATTCAACTGAGGCCATGCAATAGGAAATGTAGACTGAAATAACAAAATGAAGGTGACAGAGTTTTGGAGAGTACAAAAGACTAGGCACCTAGGCACTTGTAAGTTACTAGGAAAAGGATACGTGACTGGTGAAGTGTTTCCAATGATCCAATAAATCGATAAGTTCACCATGAAAGCTATTACTCCAGATAGCAGGACCATAAGCTACAAATAAACCAAAAGAATCATTAATGCAAAGCTGCTGCAATCATTACCATCATCAAGTAAAAAATACACTTCGTCAGGAATTTCCATCAACCATTAAGAATAAGATTTTTAGTGGGGGGCGGGGTATATGTATAGCTCAGTGGTAGAGTGCCTGCCTAGAATGTACTCCTGGGTTCAATCCCTGGTACCTCCATTAAAAAAAAAAAAAAGATTTTTAAAAAAGAGAGAATCAAGTTGGGAAACAGCAAGAACTGAGGGTAAAAGAGCAGAATGAAAATTATTCAGAAATGTAATTTTGTCTATAAAATGTAATGGGAAAATGCTCCAATAATATCCTGCCTCTAAATGTGAATTTCCAGGTTCATTTTTCTTATACATCGAAAAAAAAAGCATTTTGTAATAATTTCTTATTATAAAAGTAGTATATATTCATTATAGAAGAGTCAGAAAATAAAGATGAGCAAAAAGAATATAAAGAATTCTTTTTTCTTTCAGTTTTATTGAGGTATAATTGACATACAGCACTGCGTACTGTTTAAGGTGGACAGCGTGATTTGACTGATTAAATGATTACCACAGTAAGTTTAGAGAACATCCATCATCTCACATGTATACAAAATTAAATAGGAAAAAAAAATTACTTTCCCATGTGATGAGAGCTCTTATAAGGAATTCTTATAATGTCAACCACTCACTGCTGTTAATACCTTGGTATATATCTTTCCAGATCTTTTATCCATTGAACTGCTCATACTCATTCTTATTTAAACTCATTCAGTAGGCATTCACTGGATATCTACAAAACTAGGCCAGGCCTTGTAAGGAACACAATGGACTCTTGCCCTCAAAGATCTTAGAAACCACCTGAGGACATAATAAAACTCTTAATTATCATAGCTTATACTCACATAGTACTCATTATACGCCAAGAATTGTTCTAAATGTTTTACACATACAAGCTCATTTAATCCTTACAAACAGCCGTAAGGAAGTAAAATATCTTCCATTTTCACAGACAAGAAAACAGAACACAGAGAGGTAAAGCAACTTGCCTAAGATACACAGCTAGTAAGTGGAAGGGCTGAGATCTACACCCAGGGAAGTCTGGTTCTGGAGTCCTGGCTCCTAACTCACTATGCTATGCTACCTCATAACTATGTGGAAGAGAGAGAGCAATACAAGATGCACAGCTCAATGAAAGAAAATGAGTCCTGAGCTCTGCCTCATCATTGAGCAAAGAGACAACAGATTGTACAGGACTCTCTAGGATGGAGATGGCATTTTGGGCTGAGAAAGCAAGAAAAGTCTTTGGATTTCAAATGTATGTTTAGATTAGAGAGAGAAATAAGAGGGGTAGGATTTCAAGCAGAGGAAACAGTATGGTTCAGAGCACGGAGGCATGAAAGCATGGGTGTCACAGGCATGTGCCTAGAACAGCGAGTACACCGACATGGCTGAGGACGGCGGACAAAGTGGCTGCACCACTGGAGACATACAACATTCTGTTCAAGCCCATCCCACAGCATTACTGTAAAAGTTATAAAGTCATTTTCTATTTCTGAAATAAGAGAATTTAAAGCAAATATTAATTGTGATTTGAATTACTAAGAAGTTTCAATGCCAAAGAAAACATGTCATATTTGAAGATTCTTTCTGTCTCATGTGGGTTTTTTCAGTTTTTATTTTTATTCATTTTGTTTTTATTTTGGGGGGGGTTTAGTTATTTAGTAGTAGTAGTAGTAGTAGTAGTAGTAGTAGTAGTAGTAGTAGTAGTAGTAGTAATAGTAGTAGTAGTAGTAGTAATAGTAGTAGTAGTAGTGGTAGTACTTTAACAGAGGTCCTGGGGATTGAACCAAGGACCTTGTACATGCTAAGCACACACTCTACCACTGAGCTATACCCTACCTCCTTTCAGCTTTTAAATCAGTGCAGTTATAAGGGGACCAGGGGAGCCCGATGTACTTCCTATTTAGGTAGAAACAGGAACACCTCATTTGTTTGCCAACAGTGAGGTTCGTTCAGTTTTCAACCAAGACAAACTTGCTCCTTAAAGACTTTAGAAACTGTTTCTAGAAATGTATCACTGTTGATTTTACTGAGTTCACAGAAAGTCACAGACCTATTTCTTAATGACCTGGCACATCATCAAAAACACAATTACATACTCTACTTTTGAGGCAATGATGCCCTCTAGGGACAAGAAGGAATGAAAGAGACTTTCCCTTATTCAATGGCCTCAGACTGCTGTGCTCTTGGTTCTTTGACCTTTCTGATGGCTTTTCAGCTGAGTTCTTCATTTTCAAATCTGTTGGAGGGCCAGTCACAGGAAACCTCTCCCTTTCTAGTCTAAGGTGCCTGAGCCACAGTGGTTAGGAGACCAGATGACCAAGTTGGCTAGAACTTCAGTAAAAGTAAGAGGAAATATTATCTGAGAGAGGTCGGTTGGTTTCTACTTTGGAAAAAAGGCCCTATGGCCAAAGTACACAAATTTGAAACAACTACCAATCTGCTCATAGGTAGCCTAGTAGGTGGTTAAGAGCGTGGACTCTGGATCCAGAATGTGTGGATTCAAACTCTTGCTCTGTTATTGGATCTTAAGTCAGTTACTTAACTCTATCTCTCAGCTTCCTCAACAGTAAACAGGGATAATAATAGTACCCACCTAATAAAGTTGTTATGAGGATCCAATAAATTAATATTTGCGAAGTGCTTAGAATAGTGCCTGGAACAGACTGAGGGCTATGCATGTTTGAGAAATTAATGTCACCAACAAAAAAGACATTCCCACAGACTGTGTTAGAAGTATGAGAAGCAGAAGTTCCTTTCCTCAGTAGGGGATTATACTTTCCAACTTTATTAGAATGTCCCCAGCATGCATACCCCTTTGATTTGGCAATTCCACTCTAAGACTCTATTCCATAGAACACAAAGTTCCCGTTCACGAGGACACATGTACAAGGATGTTTACTGTAATACTGTTCACAGTGGTTAAGAATTGCAGCTATTATACAGACACTCAAAAGAATAATTTGAAGAGACTTCAAGAGATATTGTTAAGTGAGAAAAGCAAGACACAGAAAATCATGTGTAATACGGCCCCACTTTTGTAAGAGAAACAAACATTTAATCTATGTATACACACGTGTTTCCGTGCCTGTGGATGTTGTGTGTGTTTATATGTGGGCATGTACAGCACGGAGAAAAATATGGAGAACAAACACTAGAATGTGAACACGACCTACTTCAACAAGCAGGGGTGGGGAAACGGGATGTTGAAGTGTGTGTGGGTAGGAGGGCTGGGGAAAAGGAATCCATGACAAGAAGAGTATATAAATTTTGTTCCATGTAAATAAAATTGAACACACACACATACCTGTGTCTGTGTATATGAAAAAGAGATCTGTGAAAAGATTATCACCAAAGTGGTAAAGGTAATTATCTCAGCGTGGCAGGATTCTGAGAGACCTTCACTCTATATTTTCATGTACGTTCAGAAATCTATACAACGAGCATGTACTACTTGTATTATTACAATACAATCAACAAAGCTATACTTTCATTATAAAAAAGTTAATAAAATCCTGACAGTATTTGTGGGCTATAGCTTGGCATGGTCAGGATAGTAGCCAGGCATCAGAAGACCTGAATTCTAGTCCTGGGTTTGCTGCTGACTAGCTGTTTGACCCTAATCAAGTCCCTTAATCTTTCTGTGCCTCAGTTTCTTCATCTGAAGAATAATCCTTAGCTTGCTTGCCTCCCTTACAGGGTAATTTTGAATATTAAATGTGAAAATGGATCTGAGACAGTGCTCTGAAAACTAAAAATTGCATTAATAAAGGAGAAATTATTATTGTCTTGTTTCTTAGACACCAAAACAATTAGAACTTACCAAAGCAGAAACTGACCAGGGACCAAATATTCCTCCTTCTCCAAACACTGGCTCAAAGAAGGGCACGGCGACCAGCAACATGGCAGATGACATCGGCGCCTGGTAGTAGAGCAGCTGCATCGAGTTCACTTGTAATTCATGCTGCTTAGCTCCCACCCACTGAAAATTGAGAGAGAAAACAAGTGAGGCAGAAATGAAAAAAAAATAGCATCACTTAATATGCAACTCTAGCCACAAAGGTGGGAATGTGGGGCAGAGCTAGGGGAAGAGGAAATGCCTAATGATCTTATAAGATTCCAAAGATCAATAATATACATGCATATCCTTTAAGCACCTTGGATGAAAGGAGCTTTATAAATTTAATGATCTATTTTCTTCTCGATTGTAAAGGAGAAAAAAACAGTCTTCTCTTCCCTCCTGATCCTAGTAAATGGGGAAAGTCTCTGCATCCAGGGCCTCACAGACATTAGAGATCTTGGGAAAATTAGGCAGGAAAGGAAAGTTATAAGCAGGAATAAGCAGGATAATATTTACAAGCAGGATAAGCAGGAATACAAATGCAGAGTCAGACTTCATTTCTTTCTAAAAATGGCCCCTCAAAGCGAAGACGAGGGGGCAGGGCGGGCTCTAATTAGAGACTGACCGCAACCTCAGCTATCCCAGGTGGCTGCCAAGGTGTGTGGCTACAAAGGCATGTGAGGTCTTTTCATTCGCTTCAGAAAACCCGATCGATGGTAGAAAGAACTTTCCCCTTCACGGCTGACTTTCCTGTGGGTAACCCCCCACCAGGACACCTCAATAAACTCAATAATCACAAACCCTCAAAGACCATCATTCAGTAGAACCAATGCCTCAAAGCCTCAAATCCCATCAGTCCTCAAAATGCCTCACAAATATAACTGAAAAGGTGGCTTTAAAGAATGCTCCACAGGACTGTGTGAGTGCGATCTGGCAGGAATAGCCGTGCTTTTGAATCACCGCTCCTCCATAATTCTTTTTCCTGTAGGTCTGGGTATCCCGTTACATAAAGTCTCGTCTATAGAAATCCACCAGGACAAATATAGCAGGAAATCTGAAGCGGACTCCTGCCAGCCTTGCTTAAGAGTTCTCTGTGCCTGTGAAGGACAAAGAGTCGATTCTCTGGCGCAGGGCACGCAGGGAGCAGTAATGAAGGCACCGAGGATCCGCTGGCCCCGCGTGGCTGCAGCAGCCTCTCTGGGCAGCCACGTGTCCAACACAGAACAGCCTGGGACAGTGGGGACCTCAGGCCTCCGCGTGTCCACACTGCAGTGCAGCCTGGCTTCCAGCTGCCATCCCTCTCAAGAAGCTGCTCCCCCAGAGGGCACCCTCCCCTCCACAGCCACATCCACAGACTCCTCCTAGGCCCTCTTCCTGCTGGAGCTCCGTGTACAACCTGCAGATGCTCTTGAAAGAACGTGACTTCAGTTTGCACACCCTCCTCACTCACCTCTCCCTCCACCTACTATCTGTAAAGGAGACTGGCCTTCTTCATTCTCCCCAATTGATCTCTTTTACTCTCCACTGACACCTGCAGTTCTGACCTCCTTCCCTGAGCCTCCTGAACGTCACACCTTCCACAGCTTACTGGCTGGCTTCATTAGATAATCTGCAGGAACTTGTTTATGGTGAAGCTCCTTCCTTCCTTTCCCAGAGTAGCTCCTCCTGGGTGGGTTGGATAATGAAGATATAATAATCTCCAAGGCTCGGGCTCCTTACTTTCCTCACTCTCACATTCAGTCAGGTCCCACTAATTCTTTTTCCAAAAGGGCTCTGGAGTTTTACCTCCACGCCCAGTACCACTGTCCTTGTTCAGGTCCTGCCCGCCTGCCCCTTGAACCCTGGAGAGCTTCCCAACTGCTCTGTCTGTCACTCTGCCTTCCTTCTCCTCCTCTCCCTTCACTGCCACCAGAGTTAAGTTTCTAAAACAGGGAGTGATCAAGTCACTCCCCCAGCTGAACTCCTCTCCCGGTGCCCGCAGGATAAAGAGCATACTTCCTCCTAGAGATACTCAAGTACTCCACCATCTGGTCTCACCCACCCCTTAGCCTTGTCTTTCCACAGTGCACAAGTTTCCACAAAGTCTAGTCTCACCAAACAAACCAAGTTCTCCAAAAATGCTCCGTACTTCACACATCACTGCCAAGAAAGACCTCCGCTATACTTCTTCGCTAAGCAAATTCCTATCCTATGTGTCCTTTGATTTAAATTAACTTTCCCATAACATCTTACCTCCTCACCCTCTTGCAGAACTGCCCCTTCTTCTCTGGTGTTCCTCAGAACTTTCCTCACACCCTCAGCTATACAAATTGTGATCACCTGTCTCCATGTGTTTCTGCTACACTGGATTATAGCTGCTTTTCATCTCTGTAGCAAGCTGAGCAGAAGAAACGTCTGCTGAATGAACGAAGGAGTCAACCGTCTATCTACTACTAAAGCTAACAGCTGATCATGCATCTTTTAACTCCTTTCAATGCTCTAGCAGTATAAGAAGAAATAACATAGAAATTACACCAGGATATGATGGAAAAATACGACTTTCTTTAAAATGAATTTTGGGGGGAATGTACCTATTCTGTAACCGTACTTTTATCATTTACTAGTACTCAAAGACTCTGTCCATGAGTTAGTAGACAATCATTCCTTGATGAACCTCATTTCAGATAGCTACCTGAGGATAAATATACAGGACCCTTCGATTCCAATCTAGAGCAATTTTAAGACTTATGTGAACAAAAATGGTCATATCGGCATAGACGGAGAGTACCATGAATTGAAGTTATTGATGAGAAAAACAAGAAACTCTAATGTTCAACAATTAAACTTGCTATATTCAATAATTAATCCATACTAGGCCCCCCCAAAAAGTTCATTTAACAAAAAAGGTAAATAGGAACGTTCATTCACTGGATCTAATAAAAAAAATTTAAACTCACTGAAATACACCCAAGTGTAGTTTTCTTAAAGCACAAACCTGAGCTTCCTCTGACTTCTCTCTGTAATAAAAGAATATCTTAGAGCCAAGGGACAAGACTGAGTGGGTGCCCCATCCTTTCATGTCACTGTTCTTTCATTTAAACTGCTTCTGTGCCACTTAAAAAAACGTATTCAACCCCAGAATTTTCACATAACAATGTTTCTGAAATGACCAGTACTAGAAAATTTAAGATGCTAAGGCTGTATCATTAAACTCCTAACATTCTTAACAAGAATGCCTTAGTTGATAACCAGTGAACATTTGCGAAAAAAGTAAAATTGGTCACACATTTTGGCTGATTCCCCATGCAGGCACACCCAGAATTTCCAGTCCAAGGTTTTCAGTATAGAGAAAATACTGTTTCACTGTACCCTATACCGTTCGTTATTCTTTTCCCCACTATATACAAAACAAACAAAAACTTGTATTTGCTGAGATTTTATGGTAACGAAGTAAGTGAATGAACAAATTTCTAAAAAATGCCTGCCACAGGCAAAGCACAGCGCTAGTGCAAGAAGTAAAATACCCACTGCTATAAAGTACTGACACAGACAAATTACCAGAAGTCAATATATAAGCTGTAACTGTGGTATGTTTTGGGGGGGCAAGGATTTATAAATCTGAAATTTTCCTTTTGTGTTCAAATTTTTGGGCCTGTACTCACTCCTTCAAAATGATGTCATAATTAAAGAGTAAATGATAAATATAACCAGTGAACTCAATCCTCAAGTAAAAAGCCTTACTACTCATTTTGTAAAGATTTCCCAGAAAATAATATAACATCACCCCAAACTCAGACTGTTAAGCATGGGTATTATACACTTACTAACAGGTAGGGAGGTATTTGGTGAGCATCATACACCCACGTGTCTCTGTCTCCTTTCTTCTCTTCACCTTGAGTCAGACAATTTATGCACTTATGCTTTCTTTCCAACAGTCTATTGTCTCTATACTGTATTTTCTAAACCTTGGGACACAGCTTCAAAATTTATGCAATCTGCTAAAAAGGCACATAAAGAAAAAAAAAAATTACCAACCACTTGATAAAGGGATGTAACTAAAACACCAAGAGCAGCAAACACCATTCCAAGGAAATTAAACTTCACATCGTAATAAGAATTTAGGATTACACCTAAAGTTATAGGAATCTGTAAAGAAAAAGAGGTAAACGTTGTTCAGATTAAATTCACGAGACAAAATTAGTATTCCTTTCACAGTGTCTTACAAGGTTAATCATAAAAACATCACTAGGAAACAACAAATCTCCACAAATACTTTATTCCATTCGGAAAAGATACAGATAATCCTATTCTTCAAAGTGAAATGATAATTCTGTATTTATGCTCACATTTAATTCTGTTTAAAATTCTGGGTAAAATAATGAGTCAATGTATTTCACTTTGCAAGAAAAAAAAATCACATGTATGCAATAGGTGTAAATGGACCCCCAAACCTAGTGTCTCAACAATATATAAACAAAAACGTATAACAAAAGCATTACGATTTTGAATATTGTAAGTTATGAAGTGCCAAAAATACTTTAGCCCATTTTCTTGAATTTAAAGATGCAGAAACCTCTGCAGTAAGTCGGCACAGGCATATCCTGAGACATATTTTATGCTAAACTTTTAGCGTTGATCATAATCGTTTTAGTTTGAGATTTTGCACTTAGTCCGATACACTGACTTGCATCACCCAATACAGTTTTCTTTTCTTACTGATCATAGCATTTCATTTCCATCAAATTATAGTTATTAAAACTCACACAAGCAACGCTATTGGGCTAAAAGCCCAACAGAGTGCCAAGATGGCTTTTTTCCACCTTTCCCAAATAAGCCTGAAGTTCACATGCTCACAGATGACTCGTGTGTGGATTTCAAGATTATGGGAAAGAGAATTAGTGCAAGGTTAACCATTCAAATTTCCCAGGGGGAAAGACGGTCCAGGAGGTGGGTGGTTGGAGGGGAGCCTCGTCAAGCTGAAGCTACTCACCAGTGTGAGCTGTATTTTGATAGAGAAGGTTTTCTTGTAGCAGAGGGTCTGGATGACTATGATCACCGGCGTGGTCATGGCCTTGGCCAGCTGATAGGTGCCTATGGTGTTGTTCTGCAGAGATAAATTGGTGAAGACCACGAAGCCACAGAAGCTGAGGGCTAGGAGGAGGAGCTTGGAAGGCGGCAGACTTTTGGGGGCAAAGATGTCCAGCTTCTGGCAGACATACAAACCCAGCCAAGTGACCACGAAGTGCACCAGGGTCAGGCTCATGTTAGGGAAGCCATAGCGCACATAGATCCATTTGTTGAGGAACACGATGCAGATGGACGCCAGCAGGTTGAGCAGAAGTCCGGCGGCGATGCGCCCGTTGCCCCGCACTCGGTCCGTCAGGCTTGCCATGACCCCCACGAAGCCAGGGCCTAGCAGCCTCCGGAAGGGGCACCCGACCTGTGTCTGGCTGCCGTTTCTCTCCTCCTCCTCTACGTCCCTGCAGCCGCCGGCTTCACCATCGGGCCAGGGATAGGCATGCAACCTTCGGGTCGTAGGCGCGCAGCAGCCTCAGCGGCAAACACATGCTCAGCCGCCGCCCATTCAGCCGGCGACTACGCGGCAGCACGTCCCGCGCGCCCCGCCCCTTTCCGTCTGCGACCACGTGACGCGGGGCGCCCGCGCTTCCGGGCTGGACCTGTTGGCCGAGCGGCTTCTGCCTGCGCAGGCGCGTTGGGCTCTGGGTGTGGCGAGCTGAGCTCTAAGTCCCTTACCTCCGGTGTTGGCTAACCCTCGCTGGGCCGATCCGGGACTCCTTTCTTGATGTTTGACATTTCCTGTGTGTCAGTTGGGTCAACTTGCTGCACAGTATTGGTGCTGAATAAATTTAGCCCTCCGCAGAGAGAGGAAAGCATTACTTCTTGAAAGCATATTTTTAAACATTTTATTTTAAAAATCCAAACACATAGAGGAGTATACGGACAGTACGATGAGCCGTCACATACTCATCATGGTTAGTAAATTATTCAGATTTTCTTCTTTTTGAATCAATGTTTGGTTTTTCACTGTCCTAGAAAAGTGCCCATTTTACTTTAATATTCTAATATGCTTGGTCAGAGTCGGCTATAGTATTCTGCTGTATTTTAAATTAATTTCATCGGTTGTTACATCATTTTACTTACTCTAAACATGCATGTGGGTTTCCTTTCTCCTTTGATTAGCCTTGTGCGTAACTGTGTATTTTATTGGCCTTTTCAAAGATAGCTTACAATGATTTTGTTTCATTTTTTTCACTCTGACTTTTTTCTGATTTCTTGAATGGAATGGTCAGTTCATTTATTTTTATTTAAAAAGACTGAAGGCTGTGAATTTCCCCGAGATTAGCCTAGCCTGCCCACAGTCTCCAGAACAATGTAGTAGTCTCTCTGTCTTTAACTCCTAAGTAGTCGGACAGTTTCAATTGCCTCTTTAAGAATTATTCAAATATTGAGCATCTGCTCTGTGCCAGGCACTGTATTTGGCACTTGGGAGGTAATGGCAAGTAAAATCAGACCAGACCCTTTCTCACACATGTTACTAGACAATTATAATTGACACTAAACAATCGTAAACCATGAGAAGTGAATGTTCTGAAGCAACAAAATATAATCCTTTGAATGTGTAATAAGAACCTGATCTAAACTTGCCAAGGGAGATGTGGTCAAGGGGTTCCCCAAGAAAATGATTCATATGAAGATTTGAGAATGAGAAGTTAATTACGTAAAGTCTGAAGTCTAGCTTTCCTAAAACTGTCTTCCTGATAAGCTTTTCTTCCTGTCATGCCACCAAACTACCAATTCCTTCTGTACTGTGCGCCTTCTCAGTCGTGTGTTTATATTGCCACCCTCTCATCCAGTTTGGATCCACAGAACCCTTACTGGTCAGTGACTTATCAGACGTTTACCCTCACCTGCTCCCCAAGAAACGGCCTAGCTCTTAATTAGCTTATCTTCATTTAGTCTACCCAGTTCATTTTCTCCTTGTGGTTATAGATTCAGACTGCTAATCTAAGCGTGAATGATAAATTATATTTTTATCATTCCTCTATTTCTCTTTATAATATTTGAAAATATGTTAAATTATTGACTCTGAAATTTGTTAACTATTTGTTAAATAGTTAAAATATGAACTCTGAAATTTGGGCTAAAATATAAAAATATTTAGCAGATTCCAAATGCTTATTGGGTTAGGTTTACTAATCCTGCCATTCAAGGCCTTCATGAGCCTAACCCCACCTGTGACATTCATTCAATTTCCTACTCTTCCAGAATGTGTACCTCCCCAGTCTGATTCAGTTGATTAAGTGGCTTTCTCTGCCTTCCTCACCAAAGCACAGGGGCCTTTATCCTTACTTGTCCTGAAGTGTGATTATTATTATCACTAACAGAGGTTGAAAAGAGATGTCATGGGTGTTAATCTTGCAGCTAGAATGGGATAAGAGTAAGATTCAAACCCAAATTTCTCTGGCTCCTGGTCCATTTTACCTTTTTTTATTATGAAAAATTCCAAACAAGATTAAAATGCTATGGTGGTCAATCCTTTTTTATTTTTTTTATTTTAGTGGAGGTACTAGGGATTGAACTCAGGACCTCATGCATGCTAAGCAAGCACTCTACCACTTAGCTATACCCACCCCACGGTAATCAATTCTGTCCAACAGACCTGGCTTCACCAACTGCCATTTTTGTTTCAGGTATCCCTACTCCCCACCCCATTTAATTTTTAAATGGTAAATTTGCATTCAGTGAAATGTCCAAACTTTGTACACTTTTTGACAAATGGATGCACTTAGTAATGCATACCCCTGTCAAGATACAGAACATTTCCAACACCCCACAAAATTCCCAAGAGAGTCCCTACCCCACCCCCAAGAGGAAACCACTGTTCTAATTTATTTTCACCATAGATTAGTTTTAACTGTCCTGGAATTTCATATTAATGGATCATACAGTATGTATTCTTTTGTGGCTAGGTTTTGTTGACTAGATCAGCTCTTTCGTTTTCATGTTGGGTAGTATTGTTTTGTATAAACACGGCACAATTTGTTTAGCATTCTCCCATTGAAGGGCATATGGGTCATTTCCGGGTTTTGGCTATTATAAATAATGCTGATATGAATATTTTGTACAGGTATCTTTGTGGAATTTATTTTCATTTCTCTTATGTAAATATGTAAGAGTGAAATTTCTGGGTTGAAAGGTAGGTGATTGTTTATAAGAAATAGTCCAAACTTTTCCTGAAGATTCTACAAGTTTACATTCCCCCCAGCAGTGTGTCCAAGTCACAGTTTCTCCACATCCTTGCAAACACTGGTTGTTAGTCTTTTTGATATTAGCCATTCTGATGGATGTGTAGTGACAGATCGTGGTTTTAATTTACATTCACTGTTGATTTGAACACTTTTCATGGGCACATTGTTTATGTATTGTCTTCCTTTCTGAATCACGTATTCTAATGTTTTGCCCACTCTAGATTTTTTTTTTTTTTGGCCTTTTTCTTATTATGAAATTGTAGGAGTTCTTATCTATTCTGGACATGAGTTTTTTGGGCCAGATATATCTCTGCAAATATTTTCTACCAGACTATGGCTTATTTTCTTAATGATGTCTTTGATGAGCAGAAGTTGTATATATTGATGAATTTTTTTCCTTAGTGGTAACTGCTTTCTGTCTCTTGTATAGGAAATCTTTACCTACTCTCAGGTCATAAAGATATTCTCTATTTTTCTTAAAAGCTTTATAGTTTTAGCTTTTATATTCAGGTTACAATACATCTCTAATTTTTGTGTACAGTATAAAGTAGGGGTCAAGGTTCATTATTTTCCATATGGATATTCAGTGGTTCCCTCACAATTTACTGAACTCTACCCAAATCTTTTATTTTGAAAATTTTTACATCTGCAGAAAAGTTGAAAAACTAGTATAATAAAGACACCTGTGTCTTTCATATAGATTCACTAATTAACATTTTTGCCATATTTGCTTTATCTATATAGTATTATTTTAAAGCTAAACCATTTCAAAGTAAAGTGCAGACTTCATGACCTTTTATTTCTAAATATTTCAGTATGCATCTCCTTAGAGTAAGGACACTCTCCTACCTAGCCACAATACCATTATCAAACCTAAGAATATTAATTCAACCATACCAACTAATTTACAACTATTTTACACTAGAATTTTAATAGGAATTGTGTAAAACCCATATATCAATTTGGGGACAATTGAAATTTTTACTATGTTGAGTCTTCCAAAGAATGAACACGGTGTGTCTCTCCACTTATTTTGTTCCTTTGTTTTCTTTCATTAGCATTTTGTAGTTTTCAGCATACAAATTCGGTACATGTTTTGTTAAAGTTATATTTTCACATCAGTTCATACTTCTACCTCATTTTTTAAATGGATGCGTAGTAAGGGGTAAGAATTGAAGAGGTTTTGAGAAGTAAACATTTCATCTTTGGATCACTTTATTGAGCATAATTCAAAACTTTAGGCAGAGTCCGTTACCTCTACCTCTCCCCAAATAATGCCAGGAGGACAGTGTTAAGATCAACTACTGCCGTTTGTCTTGGGTACAGGAGGAGGACCAATACTCATCTCTGATTTAAGCCAGAATGTCTTGAACCTAGCTAATTAGAATCACCTACGGCCTACCATATTTAAAAACACAAATTCTATGACCCTATCCTAGGCTCCTGAGCCAGGCAGCTCTAGGGGTAGTGTCCGTAAATACATTTAACAAATTCATCATGTGACCCAGATGATCAGCTAGCTTTGGGAGTTGTTAATCTGCATCAGGTTTCTCTTAGAGTCACCTTCTCTTTCAGTCATCTCATTTGTGAGTTCTACACTCGAGTCAGTTTGGTATATTTGCTGATTCATAAACAAGCATTTACCATTTGTAGGCCTTGCCCAGACCAATTTCCTAATCTTCAGTGCCTCACTCTTGTGCTTTCTCTGTCTTTCCAAATTCAGGCATTACTCAAACCCCAGCTCAAATGCTACTTCCTCAGAAACCTTTTAACTGGAAATAGTTTCCTCCTGCTCAGCTTACTTGTACTTTTTTTTCCCTTAGCTTCATTAGGAAGCTGGCTGACTTTTCTCATTTTAAAAATTGAAGTATAGTTGATTTACAATACTGTGTTACTTTCAGGTGTACAGAAAAGTGATTCGGTTATATATATATATATATATATATATGTGTTTTTTCAGATTATATTCCATTATAGGTTATTATAAGATATTGAACATAGTTCCCTGTACTATATAGTATATTCTTGTTTATCTGTTTTATGTATAATAGTTTGTATCTGTTAATCCCATACTCTTAATTTATACTCTGCCAACAGATTACTTGTATTTTTAATGGCATTTAAAAAAATATATTTATTGCATTTCCCAGACTACAAGGGCCGGATTAGATCTTACTCATTTTGTATTCCCAATTTATTCAGTGCTGTGTGCCAGACACTATGTTAAGTCTTTACACGCTCCAACTTATTTTGGAGCAGATTTGTTGAATGAGAGCTAATAAACTAGAAATGTCTTCAAAATAAAGAAAACAATCTTTAGAAAACATTTTTCCTATGTTCATCTAACTCAGTGTGATATTTTAAAAATACTAAATTTTATGAGGAATTACAAACCCAGCTTAAAAATGTATCTGTTTTCCATCCTGTTTATAATTTTAAGATAACACAGTCCTTATGATCATAGGGGAAAAGTAGGATAATAGTAAACATCATTTCTTATTACACAATACAGAGACAATCCTGGAGTTTGTAAGAGTAGAAATTTTAAATTTTTATATGATTTTATTAATAAACAGGGAAATAGTGATATAATACATTAAATTTTCAAAGTGTCACCACAGTATTCTTAAAAGTACAAAATTCAAATGTCTGAATTTTACAAATATATTCCCCATGATAATGCAAAAGAAAAAAAAAAACACTAATTACAAATACATGTATTTTACAAAAAAACTCGATTTATCATGGAAATTATTGAGATTACAAAGACTGGATGATTTCATATCCTAGCGGATCAAGTCCCTGGTCTAGGAGCATTAAAGAGGATTCTCTTAACTTCTGTAGCAATTTCCTTAGTTCTTCCTTAGAAAATACCTGATTTTTTAAAATGAGAGAAAAGAGTTAAGAATTAGAAAAAGGAAGAAGGTGAATTTATAGCCATCTAATCAACCTGATTAGCTTAATACCAGAAGAAACTCCTCTTTAAGACTTATGTAGCCAGGGGCCAGTATATTAGCACAGCTCAGGAACTTCAAACCTATTTTTCTGAGCCAGTCTATATACTTCTAACTGCTCAGAAATGTATACACATTTTAGATAAAAAGGCGCAAACATTAAAATTGGACTATTAAATCTAAGAGCAGCTAAAAAAATATAAACACATCTCACAAAATTAAATATTACTACAGAGTTTACCAAATCACTAAAATGTAAAAGTGTAAATACTCTAGAACTTACCAGATACAGCTTGTGGCGCTCAGAGGATACCATATCTGCTAACTGCAGGCATTCCTGATACTGACCGGTACTATGCAGTATGGTGTGGAGCAGAAAACACAACATTGGCAGACAGAGCTTTCTCAGTAAAGCCATTTGATGTGTCCTTTCATGGTCTTCCTCAGCATCCTACAGACAGACATCAAGTAGTCATTTTAATAACAGTAAGCTAAATACTCTTACAAAAAAGTCAATGAATCAAATCAAAATGCAACAGGTAGAAGCTAAACAGTTTCTATAAATCTTATCATGCCCATTAAAAATAAAACAAGGCAGGGTTTCAATCATGGTATCTAGTAGACATGAGTTTTTGGCAAAAAACAAAAAAACAAAAAAACACAAAGATGAACAAAATTTACTTCAGAGGAGCTACAAGTCTGTTAATGAAAACAAAATGCTTCTGAACCTGTATTTACTATGTCTTGAATAAAAACATGCATAAAAGGAAAAGAGTTAGAGACCAGAACAAAAATCAGAACAGAAATATTCACCACTCCCCTGATTATATACAGATGGAAATACAGACAGATATTGGGAAGTCTGTGAGGACATTCCAGACCCATAGCAGTCATTCCTGTTGGGAAAAAGGCTCAGGCTGAGGGAAGAGGTGTGCAGGGATGACAACTTCACTGCAAATGCTTTGTTTTTTAAACAAAGAATGAATTTAAGATGCTTTTGTATAATTTTTTAAAAATAGAAAAACTGGAAGATTCTAAAGATCTGAATAATTCAATGAATGAGACAGCTAACAGATACATGAGGAAAACTTACTGCAGAGAAAACAAAGAGCATTTCTTTCTAAGTATACATGGATCTTTCTAAAAGGTTTTGTGGGACACTAAGAGTGCAGAAAAAAGAATAGCCCTTTTATGCCCACTGCATTTTCTTACAACAAAGTTGAAAACTAAAATAATTAATTAAAATAATAAAAAGGTACCCAACCACAATAAAATTTCTGAAATAATCTTAAAAGCTGGAAGGAAATCCATAGTACTCATAGTGTAAAACAAAACAAAAACAGGACAAACTAAAATAGTAACTGGCTATTTTAAAAGCCTAATAAGATACCTAATGAATTTTAAAAAATTTTTCCTTATGACAATTATATTAATCACTAAAAATTTCTTCATATGAGAGGCTATAATATTAAATTGCTAAAACATTTTTCACGGTAGATGTAAGTGAAGGTATGAAGCAACACAATGTAACCTGGAAATTATATCAAGGAGTAACCATTACAACTTGGTGTGACAGGTCAGGTTTCCACACACAGGAAAAGTTACTGTCTATCAACCTTTTTGTCCTGTTTTGAGTTATGGATACAGAGAAGCAAATAGTAAAATGCATGCTTTGCATTTTGTTAGCTTTAAAAGGAAAAGGACCTTCATTTCTTTTCTCAAATAGGCACTCACTACTTTCAGAGGTGGATTTAAAACACCTCAAGGTCTTAATCATAATTCATATTAGTGATTCCTACTTGGAGCCATTGAGAATGAGAGGACCACTTCTTCCTGGGTCATTCCAAATGTGCTCCAATGCACTTTTTCTCCCTACGCTAAAGAAGAAAAGTACCCCCAGATCCTAGACTCTTTAACACCTGAAAGTAACTGCAGGCTCACTGATGCACTCATCTCACAGGCTGGATTCTGGCACCTGCCCCTCCTAAATCCTGTTGCTGCCAAATATCAGGGTGTCATCTCTTCTGCTGACTGTGAACAGATTCCCTTACCAGCAGACTGGCTGCTATCAACCATCCAGAATCATCCGTGATGGGCCCAGCAATTTGCCACAAGGAAAGGGGAATAAACTGCTCTGCTACAACCTATATTTTTCTCAACTGAATGAACAAAAGCTTTGAAAAATCCTCTAAATATATAAACAAAAAAAGATTATAGTGAGGGAGAGCAGTGGGATACAAGATTGGGAAGGCAGCCAAGGTCCAGGGTACATGTGATCTTGGCAGTCAAGGAAAAAACTTTCAGTTTTATTCAAAGTGTAATGAGTAGCCATCAGGTTCTAAGTAGGAAAGTGACATCTTTTTCATTTTAAAAGGATTACTAGCTGATCTATATGAGTAGTAGACTGTATAAGAAAGAGTAGAAGCAAGGGAAAGACAGCTGAGGCTTCAACTGAATGTGGTAGAGGTGGAGATGGCAAAAAGTAGGAAACCTGACCTCCCTGCTCCCCTGTGTGGCCTGCATGCCACTAGTCTCCGACCATTCTGCAGTTACGTAAAAAGTGAGGTGCAGATGTAGGGGTTAGCATATAAGGCCATGGCTTTGTTGAACAGTTGTGCCTTGCACAATGGTGCTGTGAGTGAGTGGGTGCTGAAATCTAACTGGTGATCCATTCTACAGGTCATGTGCACCTGGCCTGCAATCTATCTGTGTAAGAGAATGGGCACCATTTCCTAATTCTTATACGAGTGATGCATGTGCCGGCAGGAGCCCTGAGTAATTTCTCGCTTCGCTGAATATGTAAGAGTATTAAGCTAAACTCAACCAAGGTGATTCAAAGTATCATTACTTATCATCTGATTGTTCAAGAAATCTCCTCTTGTCTAGATTAGATTTGAAGGAGTCATTGAGACTGAATATTGATTTTTGAATGTCTGATTTTAAAAAATGGTATCATTCATTGCCTTCCATTCCAACTCCATTTTTATAATACTCCAAACTGTTCTGTGGCTTTCACTGTCCAATCTACTAAGATTAATACTGAGAATAACAAAGGTTTATGCATAAATAAGGCATCAAGTCTTCTCAAAATTTAAATACCATTTAATTAGCATTTCACAACACTGAAAATTTATCTTCATGAGAACCAGCATGAATCAGAAGAGACAACTTTAGCATAAGGAACCTGCTAAAGTGCAAAACTTTTTATGAAGTCAGCTTTTAATATAAGAAGTGGAGAATTTAAGATAATTAAGATAATTACTGTATCAGGAATAGTAGCAAACAGGGGCTCAAATCTAGTCTTCTGTCTCTAATGTTTTTGCTTCTGGTCAGAAAAGGAAGCCAGAGGAGCTAGAAAAATATAGTAGGAAAAACTAAAACAAAACAAAAAAAAAAGGAGGCAACTATATTAGGATTCAGGGAATGGGAGAAGGAAAGATACCAACAACACTCCTATGGTTTTCTGTTCAAAATAATAAACCTATTATCCAAGAACCTGGCATTTACAATCCTTGGACAGAATATCGGTCTGCGGAGGTACAGCTGAGTTACTCACTGTTCTGTTTCTGCCGCAGGAGCAGGCCTCAGTGTCTTTCCCTCAGGTGATTATCGCCTGCAGTAAGTATCCTTCCTTTCCCCCACCTCAGCTCATCCAAATTCTACCCCTTTGTTCAAGGTTCAGTCAAATGCTATACCATTCAAGCATCCTGTCCAGATCTCTTCCAGGCAGAAGCAACCTTTTCTTTTCCTGAGCTCACAAAATGCCTCCTCTATGCCTTTCTTATGGCATTCAGTACTTCTGTAACTGGTTCTCAAGCCAGGCTACATGTTAAACCTCTTCAGATTATTTAAAAAAAGTCTAGTCCTACCTCAGACCAATTAA
This sequence comes from Camelus dromedarius, assembly GCF_036321535.1. Taxonomy (NCBI): domain Eukaryota; kingdom Metazoa; phylum Chordata; class Mammalia; order Artiodactyla; family Camelidae; genus Camelus; species Camelus dromedarius. The sequence continues at coordinate 41,349,878 of NC_087446.1, forward strand.
ATCAGAACCTCTGGGGGTGGAACCCAGTGTTTTATTTTGTATTTAAAAATATATTTTATTTGGAAATAATTTCAAACCAATTAAACTACAATACTACAAAGAATATCTCAATACACTTTACCCTGCTTTGTTCAGTCTTTGACCTGTTAGTTTTATGATCTGCACCCATGTGTGTGTCTATAAACACACATTTTTTTCACCCTTTGAGGTCAGGCTGCATACATCATGTTTCCTTATCTCTAAATGCTTCAGTGTTTATTTCTAAATAGAGAATTTTTTCTAATATATAATCACAATGCTGTTCACTATTTCAGGAAATTTAACACTGATGTAATACTCACTGACTCAAGAGTGTCCATTATAGCATCTTCTTCCTCAATGGAGGATCCAGTTTAGGACCACATACTGCATTTAATTTTCATGTGTTTTGGGGACTCTTCAAAAGGTTTTTTTTTATTTACAGCACAATTTTTAAAGGTAACACTCCATTTACAAAATACTGGCTATATTCCCTGTGTTGTACACTATGTCCTTGAGCATGTCTTACACTCAATAGTTTGTATCTCAAACTCACGCACCCCTATATTGTCCCTCCCTCCCCCTCCCCACTGGTAATTGCTAGTGGAACCTAGTATTTTTGAAAAGTTCTCCAGGTCATTTAAATGGACAGCTCAGAAGTGAGAGCGACTGCCTTATATATCTCTAACTCATACTACACTAGATTTATCTTCATATCTGTAAATTGAGTTGAATACGTGTATAATTACATTTTTAGGTCCAGAATTTAAAAAGATTAGATTTCAGTATCCTGAGCAAACATTAAATATGAAGAAATAGTTTAGACAAGGGCCAAATGTTCTTATATTCCCTAGCTAGTATTTCAGGTTAAGCTTAAATTATGGGATGTTCAGTTATGAGTACCAAGGTTATACAAGATCTGCAGATGCTCCTACTCAGAAAATAACTTTTAAAAGACATAGTTTGTTTCTGTTTTTAGCTATAAACAGTGCACACAGCTTACCTCTCTAACATCTACCATCCACCCTCCATCAACAAACAACAAGACATTGTACATTTTCTCCTTGACATCAGCAGTTAGGGCATCCAAATGCCCTTTCCAAATACCATAATCCATCTGCAAAACAAACACAAGTCAGATATATAACGGACTGAAACCAATAAATGATATATTTATAAAGTACAGACAGGAAAATACATATATGGAATACCATTGTAAAGAGCTGACATTCAGTGAGCCAAATATATAATACACATCAACAGACATTGAGCTGTAACCATTTCAGGTCCCAAGGTACTTCTGTTAAAGGTCTGGGTGATCTTTCTACCTAAGGGCTGGGCTTTTTACTTTTAAATAAAACACTAAATTATTAACTATGTAAATGAACACTACTGTCACCTGAAGGTATGTTTCATGTTTGGTTAATTATCTACAGAAATGTAACCAAACAGATGGCTTTTTTCAAAGCAGAACAGTAATAAGGACGATCACCTGTTATAATAGGAATGTAACTGCTGAGGAAAGGATTGCTTTAAATATTTTTCTGTATATATATACTTTCATTGAAGTATAGTCAGTTTATAATGTTGTGTCAACTTCTGATGTACAGCATAGTGCCTCAGTCATACATGAACATGCACATATTCGTTTTCATATTCTTTTTCACAACTGAGTTACTACAAGATAGCGAATATAGTTCCCTGTGCTATACAGCATGAATATACTTCTCTCTTCTATATAAATCAGTTAGTATCTGCAAATCTCTAACTCCCAATTTATCCCCCTCTCCCCCAGCCCCAGGCAACCACAAGCTTATTCTCTAAGTCTGAGTCTGTTTCCATTTTGCAAGTAAGTTCAGTTGTCAGGATCTCTTTAAATATATGACATGTATTTTTAAGATGCAGTAGACACGTCTCATCTATATTCAACTTACTTCATATCTCTTTTCTTTGTGTTCATGAGCCACTTTCTCAGTAAAAGTTGCTTGAGGTATCAAAGTAGGTTTTTGTGGAGCTGAATTCATATGCTTAAACCACTCATTAAAGGTTTCATGGGCTTCCTAAAATGTAAAATAAAAATAGAAAAATACAAAAAAAGAAAACTTTTCACATATGTTCAACAAAGCTTTTAAAAATTTGGTTCTTAGAAATAATTTTGCAGCATCAAGAAATAAAATTGTTTAACATTTCTTTTTTATGCCAAAAAAAGAAAAATCATGGTGAGTAAGTGTTTTGTTTGTAATGTTCTCATGTTTACTTGTCTGTCTTCCTGACTAGCCCGTTAGATTCTAGAGGGCAAGGATAGAAAGCCATCCAGACTTAGTCCTAGAACCCAGCCCAATGTAATCATTTCATTGTTTGTTGAATTTTGAATGAATATGTTTTTATTTTAGTCATAATATAGATTATCTTGCTTTTCTCAGCTATTGCCAAAAGCATAAATGTGAAAGTTGAGATAAGCTTTCAGAGAATCTTAAGAAAACATATTTTACTATCTACCACGTGAGACGTTCTTGATTGGTCAGCACTGATTAGAGGCTTATGCAAATGAGGACCAGGTCATGACTGCAAAGTCCTTGTGGATATATCTAGTTCAGTACCACAGCACAAGGGAGGTACGATAATGAGCCAACCACCACATCTGGAAAAACAGTTAAAACTCAGAGTGAATCAGAAAACTCATCATAAGGAAAGGCACACTTGTGGTTTTCTTTGCAGTCTCACCAAGTAAGCTCTGATGCACAAATGTTCTCGGATAGCGTTATCATCTTCGGCAGGAAGTGGGCTTTCCATTCCTTGTTCCTCCCACTGGTTATAGATTTCTGCTATCGAATCCTGAGGAATTTTCACAAATACTTCTTTTGCAGCTTCGTGCTTTTTTAATGCTGTAAAAAAGATATACAACTTTTCAAAATACATGGATTTCTGTGTAATGGTTTCTAAAGGAGTCAAATTATTGGTTTGCAACTTTCACATTGAGCTGTAACCATTTCAGGTTCCAAGGTACTTCTGTTAAAGGTCTGGGTGATCTTTCTACCTAAGGGCTGGGCTTTTTACTTATTTCAGTGTGACAGTCACAAAAGGATTCATTAAATGCACTTACCTGTACATACTTTCCTGTGTCTTAAAAAAAGCAATTACATTTTTCAAAGCCTTGAGATTATATGCAAAATTGAGTAGGACATGAAAATTCACTGTTAAATATGTTTCGTTTCATAATACCATGTTTAATATATGAGTGGCTGTTTCATATCTTATCCTATTGAAAGGGTTAAAAAAACAAAAAACAAAGTTCAAGAACAAAACAAAAACTTTTAAAAAGAATATAAAAATTCAGCATACCCAAGAATTTCCTCATTATCGCATTGCCTTGTTTTAGTGCTTCTGCCCTCTGTGCTGGGTCAAATACCAACCAGTCAATTACATCAATTTTTAAACGGTCCTCCTATTCATTTAATTGGAAAAAGATAAATGTCAGTTTTGTTTTTTTCTAAGATACTCTGCAAATTAGTAGAGTTAACTTACATCTGTACTTCTAGTGAATATTTTCACTCAAGTTACAAAATTGTGAAAGAATATAGCTTTTCCTAGTTTATTTTCACGTTTAATAGCTCTCTGTTAAATTATAGAAAAAACTTACTGGACTGTGAACCTGGAATTATATATTCGATGTCCCACCAACTTAATCATGTGACTCCTTTAAGTGCTCCTCTAAAGTTTTTTTCTTTCCTAGATAAAACTTTCTATTCTCTGAAAACAGGAATAAGTAAGCTACATAAAAGTTAGTGATTGATCAAGTATCTAGAACAATCTAATGAGCAAAAATCCAATGCTCAGGTCTTTTCTATTAAAGAAGCTTCCTTTAACATAATGCTAGTACTAAGCAAAACTTGACATAAGACCATAAGTTTGCTGCCAACTGTTACAGTTTGGCTGACAAAGAAAAATTCTTAAAAAAGGAAAGAAGCCAGAGTATTTTAAGATAGAAGTTCACAAAACCATAACATGAGGGATTATTAGGAGTTACATACCACACCTCCCCCATCCCTCAAACTACCTCAGTAGTGCCAGTATCTAGGGCTGGGGCCAGGTCATGATGACTGAATTCACCATTATCTTTCTTTCGAATATTCTCAACTACGGTTTTTGTTATAGTTGCAATATCCAAATCTAAAGAATTTTTTGAAGAGACAAAAACAAAAATTAATCACACGCACTAATATTCTCTAAACAGTCACAAAGATTTGGTAAATTTGGGATAACAATTCTTTAAAAATGTAACATATAAAATATGAAAGACATTACTTAAAAAATGCCAAAATTAAAGAATATTTTACACGAGTTACAGTGTAAGTTATTTCATTCCTAAAACAGAATTTCATTGAACATCTCATTCTTCTTTTTTCCCTTCTCAAAAAAAAAAAATTTAAAACTAGAAGGATAAATGTTACTAGAGCCAAAATGATACCTGCCTACAAAGCCCAACAGATAAAATTCTCAACCACTTTTACCTGCTTCTTTAGCCAGCTCCAGGCATTGGTGGCGCTGTTCAAATTCTGTAACACCTTCCAAAAATAATGCATATTGAGCAACAGCTAGGTCTTGAGGCAAATGACAGGTATAAAATGCTATGAGATTTGTGTGTTTCTCATTTATTAATAGCTAAAAAACACAAAAGGATCAAAGTGTGTCAATAATAAAACAAGTTTTAGGATCAGCAGTACTTTTTAAAAAGTTCACTTTAAAATTTCAAACATATTCAGGAGAGATTCATAGAGACACAGCTTTGTGCTGCTAAACAGAATTAATTTTAAATTCCAAGAGAAAGTACTTATGATAATTAAAAGATCTCTTATGGAGTTTGATGACTTTCCTGCCACTGGATATTATCATTCTGATTTTTGTTTTCATTAAAATGGTAAGAAAAAAAAATCAAATTATGGATTCTCAAGTTTACCTGTATGTATGTCTTTAAAACTTCAATGGAAACTTCTTCCTTCACAGGAAAAAAAAGACATAATTAAATGATAAAACAACTGCTTATGTGCACCAGCAATATACCCAATAAAAAATCTGCTGTAATGATTTAATGGTTTTTAATATCTACTGAACAGTAACTACATGCCAGGCTAAGTGCTTAGCAAAGTTCACGTATTGCCTGATTTAACCTTACCATAACTCTCTATGAGTAGTTACTATTACGTTCACATTTTACAGAGGAAGAAATTAAGACCTACGGAGGTTTTATTTAACTAGAATTACACAGCTAGAAGCTGCTGAGTAAGAATGTGAGGTCAGGATTCTTAGTCCAAAACCCAAGCATTCAAATGCTGTATCATTCTGCTTTCTACATGTATTCTGACCAAAAGTTACCAATCATTTAAGACAGGAGAAAAAGAAAAAAGAAAACAAAGGTTTAAAATCTCACAGAGAACTTATTCTGGTTCAGTTAGCTCAGCTGGTTGATTTAGATTTAGGTACAGATGAGAGTTAAAAGTTACAAACTGTCCAAAAACCAGGTAACCAACAGCACTCTGGAGCCCCAGATTAGAACCCTAACAGGTCACCCACAGTTGAGTTATCACTGAGTGACCATGAGATTATATGCACCCTTATTACTGTTTCTAGAAAATAACAGCAAAAACGTAGCATATTTTCACGATGACAGGTGTATAGCATCAGCCTTGCAGAGAAGGGTATATGGCTCATTTTCATTTACTTTGGTCTGTAGTCCCAGAGTGCGGAAAAACAAAATGAGGTGAGTCATGAAGCGGAGGAGGTGTCCAGGTAGATTGTTTCTGCTTTTGGAGAGCCATTTGCTAAATTCATCCATCAAACCTATAATTCAGCAAAGCAAAGATTCAATGAAAGATATAAAAATCAAAGAGATATAAACACTTCCCAAGGACATTTACTGTATTCCTACAGCACTGTCAATTCAGACTCACTGACAATTAAGTAAATAGCTGCATTCAAATAGGCTGATATTCATAATTACAAGATGTGGTAAGTCATATGCATTGTTTTGATCGCTTTTTACAAATTTACTGTAAGAAAAAAGAACTCATACAAAGTAAAATAAAATATATCTTACCATCAATGTCTCCCAGGATAAGGAATTTTTGAACTATATGATAATGTTCTTGATTCTCCTCCAGAACTCTCTGAAAAAATTTTTACATTTTCTGTAAATCTACTATGGTCATTGTGTAGTATGTACTGATTGGTAAGCTAAAGACGCCAACTTTTGAAGGAACATATATAAATAAAAAACTGGAAATGAAGGGTCTTGAGACAAAAATAAAATATTCCAAGGATATTGCCCTTGGAATATATACTGAAGGTTGAACATTCTCTTTGAAAGCAGAGAACTGTGGTAAAACACTTTAATTTCTGTGAATGTTATAAAACTTATACTTATTTTTTTATATTTCACTACTGTTTTCCCTGGCAGTCCATGGTGAACCAGAAAAGAAGGGCACATGTGACCTAAGCAAAATAAACAATAAGATTTCCTTCAACATAAACAGTGGTTCTTGAAAGCATTCTTTGGGTATTCACTTCTGCAAATGGTACTAAGAATAACAAAACCGATCAAAATAGTGATTAGGCACAGAGCAGAAAAAATCACTTACCAGTTATCTGCTGTTGGATTTTTTTTGAAGGAAATAATTCATATTTTTGCAAACATATTTTAATTTTTATTTAGTTGTCTACATTTTCTTTCAGCCTTTATTCTTTTTTTATATTCAAATATTTGCTACATCTGGAATTGATTTTAAATATGGCATGAGGTAGAGATCTAGCTTTGTTTTCTTCCAGATGGAAAGTCAATTATGCCCATACTGTGTATGTAAATAAATCATCCCTTTACCTTTGAAAGATCATCTCTGTCATCTATTAAGTTCTCATAAATACTTGGATCTAATACAAACTTTTGGTTCCAGTGATCTATTTATTCCTGTGCCAATTCCATAATGTTTTGTTGTATCTTTATACTGTTTTATTATTGAGTAAGACAAGTAACCCATAACTACTGTTCTTTTCCAAATTTTCTTGCTTCTCACTTATTCTTCTACCTGGAAATTTTCTGTTGAGAAATAATACCCCCAAAGCACTAGGTTTCTATGTTAATTTTGGAATGACTGATATTTAACATCAAATCATCTCATCCATGAATGTGGTATATCTATTTATTTGTGTCTTTCAGTAAGATTCTATAGTTCTCTTTATGGAGGTCCTCAAATTTTTGGTTAACTTTATTCCTAGGTATCTAATAGTTTTTGGTCAGTAATTCAAATGGGACTTTTTGGGGGAGCTAAATCCTTTTCTAACTAGCTGAACATGTACAGAAAGGCTATGTTTGTTTTGTAACTTTGTCTTACATTTAGATACTTTAAAAATTCTATTAATTCTAGTTAACTTACTGAGTCTTGAATTTCTAGGCTTATATTTTTATCACATATATAAATAAATGTTCCCCTGTTTCTAATATTCATATCTATTCATTGGCTTTCTTGTTTTATTTTAATTCACTGGAATCTCCAAAATAACAGACTGGTAAAAAACACTTGGTAGAGAAAGCATTAATTTCTTTACTATACAAAGAGCTATTATACAATAAGGAAAAGATAAAATCCAACAGAAAAATAGATGAAAGATCGAAAGAGGAAATTCAAATGGTCAATAAACATAAGAAAACTTGCTCAGCCTTATAAATAGACAAGGAAACGTAAGAACAGTGAGCTCCTATTTCCCACCTAATCTGATGGACTGGCAAAAATTAAAAGTGTGACTTTAGGGACTGGTCAGAATGCAGGGAAATGCCCACATTAATAAATCACATGTAGGAGTATGAATTAACTACTACAACAGGGAATTAACTTAAATATACATATATCCTTGAACTCAGCAACCCTGCTTTCAGGAAACTTATCCTAAAGAAACAGGACTAGTAGATAAGCATAAACAAGAATAAATAAACAAGAATGTTCACTGCAGTGCTAGAAACAACCTAAATACCACCAAAAGAGGAAAGACTAAAAATAAGGATACATCACTCTATAGAACATTATATACCTATTAAAAAGAGTAAGTTGCCAGGGGAGGATATAGCTCAAGTGGTGGAGCATATGCTTAGTGTGCACAGGGTCCTGAGTTCAATCCCCAGAACCTCCTCCAAAAATAAAGAAAGAAAGAAACCTAATTACCACCCCCCGAAAAAAGTTAAAAAAAATTTTTTTAATTAAAAAAAAAAAAAGAATAAGTTAGATTAAGTTAAATCTATATACACCAACTTGAAAAGAGTATCATTAAATGGGGACGTGGGGTTGTAATGTAGGCAGAATGCTGCAAAAAACATCAAAAAAATCAAAACCCTATCCTGGAATATCTACATTATTTACAAATATTTGTAAGAATATGGAGAAGGATATTGAAGGAACATATATATCAATGTTTTATCATCTCAGTGAATGAGAATAACCATAACGGGTTTGGAAGGAAGTTACTATAAAGTCCTTACTTATACATCTTTCAATTGTTTTGTTAAAAGTATATACTTTGGTTATTTACAAAATTTTCATAGAACATTAGTTTAAAAAGTTAAATTATTTTGAGATCTAGGAAAAGAAAGTCTTATTAATTTCCCACTATATATTTTAATTTTTCAAAAGGAAAGGTATAAATTAGCTTGTGTGAATACATTATATTTAGACGAAACCAATCCTAAACCAAAGAAACAGAAATGATGTATCATTTAAATATGCAATTTAGTGTTTTCCTTTTAAAGAATATCTCTCATTTGGATTAAGAGGTGAAGAAAGAAAGAGAGACTATAACAAGATTTCACATACTTTATTGCCTTTCAGCTACAGTGCACAACAATGTAACATTTTGTTTCCTATTCCAGTTATCCTAAAATATTAATATTTACCTTTTTATCAGTAGCTTGAAGTTCTTCAAAAACCTTTTCTAAGGTCCAACTTTGAAAGAAAGAACAAGGGATAAAATAACATTAATAATATGAAAAAGTGATACAAAATGAAGCTTCACAGAGCACACTACAAATCCTCATAATGGAAAACAAACCAACGAACTCACTTTGATTCCAAATATTCTCTAGGGAGTTCTTCAGTTTCATCCAGAGTCATTACTGATGTCCGGATCTCCTGTTCTACCAGACTGTCCACCATCACCCGAAAGTAAGCCCACACTGTGTCTTCCCAGGTGTCACAGACAGGAAGCAGCTTCCCACCATTGCAAAACAGAAACATGGAGACACAGTCACCAAAATAAAAAGAAAAGCAGTTGCACCCTTTGATATGGACTACAAAGTCACTATAATGACATAAAACACTACAGATTGTAAAGTATCACACCAAATAACCTCCCCACTCCACCCTCCAAACCACATCTTCAAAGAACTTTAAACTATTAAGATTTTTTTCCATCATGAGTTCAAAACAGCATAAATTTTTCATGCTGACTTAAGATGCTGCTTCAACTAATTATAACATCCCTCACAACACCTAAAAAATGTAGGAGTGGGAGGAGTTGTAAGAAGCACACACGTATGTACAACAATCCAGTCACTGTGACTTTGCAATACACTCCTGGATAAAGCTATGGGTACCATAAGTCATCAATAAATGTGTATTGCAGTTAAATTTACAATTCTTAGAAACTGAAGTCTGATTCTGTGTATTAAAACATCATTTGGTATATGAGATACATCAAATTAAGCAGCTCAAGTCACTATTTCATGATTATCTCTATCATTGCTATTCTTAGAAAGTAACTTAAGCTGATACAATTATATATGGTTACTGTATTAGAATATTTTATATACCTGATTTCATTTCATAGGAAAAAAAAAATAGATTGCATACCTGCTTGAGATTCCCACTTAGAGCTGCATAAATTGCTCTCTCATATCTATTAAAAAGCTCCTGAAATACAATGAATATAAATAAAATTGAACTATTGTTTTTCATAGTATGTCAACTTTTTTCACAATCTAGAATTTTGCAGTATCTTCTAAACTGAACTTATTTATTCACCTGACAGTTTCTAAACTTCAGTAAAAGATCTAGTCGGGTAATAAGAAGGAAGGACCTCTTAGTTTGATACAGTCAATGCTGAACCCTTCAGGAAAAGTCAAACATTTAAATTTCAAATATAGGGCAAAAGCAGATCCAACTCTAATGTACGCTTTGATTATTTATTACAGTCAAATTTTATTCCAGATAGAATCTGTGAAGGTGTTTTCCTCTACAAAGTTTCTAAATACCTAATACTACCTGATACTGACTCTTAAGAACAACATCAAGGGCACTTGGAACCTGTCATGCCTGTCATGCTTCAGTTTACATCAAATTCCTAAGCAGAATTAATTATATTCATCAAATTATCCCATTTTACTCCTGGATTCTAGTAATGGCATTTCCAGTTTTCTCATCATCTAAACAAGTGACTTCAGAAATTCTCACTATGTAACAGTCCTCCTCCGCCTTCTGTTTTCAAACACTGGTGTTGACCAATTTGTTCCCTTTTCTACCCTCAATATTAAGCTAGGACAGGCCCTTATTACTTAATGTCTGAATAATTCTGACAGGCTCCTAACTAGTTTCTCAGCCTTTAGTCCATTCAATTTTAAGACTATTTTCCACTGTCAGGTTAATCTTCTTAAAGCACTGTTGTCATGTGCCCAGGAGATTTGCTGGTTCACCACTATCTGTGGTATAAAGTTCCCATTCCTTATAGGAGCACTTGAAGACCACTCTTAATTTACCTTTTTCAGTCATATTTCCTGTTACAGTCAGTTCTGCTACAATGCTTATTTTGAAAATGTGAATTTGTTCCAATACAATTGATCTATCAAGAAACAATTTTAACATAATACAAACTTTCCACTTGCTTATGCACAATTTGGTCCCCAAGAAACACTAGTTGAATGCAGAAAACTACACCTAGCTGCACCAAGCAACCTAGAAACACAAAAACTGACACACTTCAAACATCTACCCACTACTTGAGCTCTCCAGGTGTGCCAATCAGGTAAATCCACCCACAGCAAGTGTTACAATTTTGTTTGCTTCTCCTATCATTTCTAAATAACTCACAAGCTGCAACCCTCTGACAGTCAATCCCACAAATACACCTTAGTTCTTTTTCAAGGTAAAGTGCTGTATTTACTGCACCATTTACGTATTTCCTAGCTGTTTAACAGTGTGAAACTGTGCTACCTTTTTATTAAGTTTTTATCTTTTTCCATATCATTGATAATTTTTGAATATTGTGCTCTTAACTCCATTTTCCCTAAAAGCCCTATGGGTTTTCTGCACAATTTTTCATGCTGTAGTGATTTTTAGGAATGCAGAGGTCGTGTCATAACAGAACTAATTCTATTTCCTTTTGTGAGCATTCTGCTCCAACCTGGCAGATCTACTTTCCCTTGAGTTTTCCCAACCTAGGCATCCTGCCTAGAATTCCTTTCTCTGCTTTTCATGCCCAACAACTCAAATCCTACTGATTTTTAAGAGTTCGATTCACTTCTCTCTCTTGGGAAACCAGCCCAATGCTTATTCTGTGAATTCATTTGGTATCCTTTTTATATTCTTTTTTTTTTTTTGGCCTTATTTCAGTTTTTAATTCTGAACACTTTAGTCTCTGAATAATTCTGATTAGTAGTTAAGCCTGCCCTAATCTTCAATTAGATCAGAAGTTCTTCGAAAACAGGAAGTTTAGTCTTAAAGTACTCTCAACGTTTCAGAGCATCTTCAGCAGGCCTTCAGTAAATTAAGAATAGAAATGAGTATCAGTATATCTTGTAGTATATCTTACATCTTCTGCCATTCTCCAGCAACTTATTTTCCAAATGCATCTATATGGATTCCCTTCAACAGGTTCTAATTCTGTTCCTATAAAACAGTAAAAGAAATAAAATTTATAGTTTAGAATGAGATCCCTTTATTTCAATAACTTCTAAAAACAAAAGCTATACTTCACAAAGTTCCCAGTTAGAGCTAAATATACCCCCGACTCTCAGAATAAAAATTAAAATACCTCCATTAACATTGGGGTCATGATAGAGTTTCCAGCCTTCAAGAGTTGCAGCTCTCCATGCCTGACCACAACGTTTGCAGAGTCGTTGTGCCTTTAGAAACAAAAAAGAGCAGACAGTCATATAACCAATGCAGTACTGAAAAAGTACCTGTGTCTTATGGGAAAGCATAAGCAATTTATAATAGGATTAGGTATCTTATGGCACAGATGGTACAGAGGATGGTGTAGACAATTAGCAATGGCATTTCACTTCACCCATATGCATGTCTTTCTGTGGTCTCTGCCTTTCTTTCTTTCCCTAATAATCCCTTTGCTCTTTGATTCTGGGTTTACCACTAGGTGCCCATGGTGCCAGCAAGCATTTAATTCTGCTGGGCACAAATGGGCTAAAAGGGTTGATGACCACAGACTTATGTAAAAGTATTACAAACACTTCTCATTTGTCTCTATAATGACAGGGTGCTATTGCTCATTCAGCTCACTGACAACATTTATGTTAAACGACCAGATGAGCTTGATATACTAGTGAGATAGATACATGTTTATTGGTCCATCATCTCTTTAGGAACCATCTCTTCCTCATTTAGTTGATATGGTTTGAGTAGGTCATATGATTCCATTTCTGGACTTCAAGGTTGCATGTGATCTAACAAGAATAACTCCCAGGACTCTTGCTGGAGATACTGGCTGGGACTGTAAGATTGTAGGAGGATGTAACCTCCTGGAGCTGCTTGTGGCCATCATTGGCACATGTGGCTCCTTGAGAATGAAGCCACAGAGAGGGGGCAGAGCCAAAAGCCTGGAAGACTGTGTCCTAAAGACATATTCTGAGTCCCTGGATCCTGTTAACAACCAGATATAACTCTCTAACACTTCTCTGTTCCATGAGTCAATCAATCCCCTACTTGTCAGTAATCTGAGTTGAGTTTCTGTCATTTGAATTTACAGAATCTGATTAATACAACCAGTTAAAAAGTATCATACCCCAAACATCATTCTGGGCTTATGGCTTTTAAAAACTGTGAAAGCTATGTAGCAACATGGAAAAATATTTTTAAAGTATTTGATATGCTGTCTAAAAAAGGCAGAACAAAAATCTGCATGCAGAACCTTGAAAACATATTCCTAAGTGAAATTAGCCAGACACAAAAGAACAAACATTGTATGATTCCACTTACATAACATAGGCAAATTCACAGACACAGAAAGTAGCTTAGAGCTTGCCAAATGCTCAGGGAAGGGGGAAACGGGGAGTTACTGCATAAGGGTGAGAGCTTCTACTTGGGGTGATGAAAAAGTTTTAGAAACAGACAGTGGTGATGATTGCACAACACTTGAATGTAATTAATGCCTCTGAAATTTACACTTGAAAATGGTTAAAATGACAAATTTTGTTATGTATCTTTTATCACAATAAAAAATTAATAATGTAATATTCCAAAAACTACTGAATTATTCATTTTATAGTTTTAAAAATTCTTTTGCTGAAGAAAGTGAATTATTCACTTTAAATGGGTGAATTATATGGTATTTGGATTACAGTTCAATAAAGATGTTAAAAAAAAAAACCTGAATGTATACTATGATTATGATTATGTTAAAAGAGGTACAAAATAAAAAGGGTTGTAAATAAATTTAAACAACTCCACTGTATGCAATAATGTAAAGGTAGTGGGACCTCGAGAGTTTTTGTTTTTCAAGCCTTTCAGTAATGTGACTGTATTTTTGTTTTCTATTTTTAAAAATATATCCTTCTTTGCCACTGTGATTCCTTGCTCATCACCTGGGACTTAATGAGTGGCTGGGACTTAAATATTTTCTGAATACATGAGTATGTGTATATTTTTCCTTAATTAAAAAATAAGAATGATGTTTAATAATCCAAGACTTACTACTATATTACTTAACATATACTAGTGGTTTGTAACAAACAACACTTTGAACTAGTATATTTCTATCTAAGGAACATCACCAAGAGTACAAACAGGTACAACAGAATATCTGAAGCTTGAATCTCCAATGCATCAGACTGCCTCATCTGGAGTCCACAAAGCCATCCAGTAAGCTATCTAATTAGATATTTAACATTTTATGTACAAGATCTTAACTATCACAAAGGAAGATACATTTAAAAGAGGTGAAGTTAAAAGGAAGTTTGAGGGTATCATAGTCTTCAAAGGCTGAATAGTGTCATCTATAAGAGCAACCAGGGTCAGGCTTACTCTCTACTCTTAAAAATCCAAACTGAAAATAATGGGGCTATGCCTAGGGTATGCACTACAATATGGGAAGGCAAAATTTGCCTTCTTATAAAGAATTTTCTATCCGAGTTGTGCAAAACTTAAGTGCATTGCTTCCTGAAGCAACGTGCTCTTTCTTGCTGGAAAAGTTTAAACAGGCATTAGATCCAGAAATTCTGTGAAAGAGATTACTGCACTGAGGAGGCATACAAGGTAGTCACAAAGATCCCTTCCACCTGACAGTCTATGACTTTTTGAAATTGGAAAAGCAGGGCATATACATCATTTACCTCTTCTGTCATTCCAGCACGAATTAGAGTGAAAAGATATTTGAGTAATCTGACTTCATCTTCTCTATCCAGATCATCAAGGGGCATTTTCTGTCTTATGGGAGCATCAGGGTCCTACAAAAATAAACAAACAAAATCATCAACTATAAATCCTTATACGCACATACAATTTAATCATCAAGAGATGATAAATCTCTCCTGAGTTTACTTACTGAAATGAAGTCATTTAATTTAGCTAAGTAACAAAGGGAATGAAAGTGTCACAGGTGTTCCAAGATGGAAGCACCACTAGGCCAGCCCAGCAGCTCTAGAAATGCTACTCATAATTCAAGATGACTTGAGCTTTACCCTGTTGTAGAAACTACATTGCTAAGTGAATCCTAAAGAGAATTTGGCCTAGATGGAGAATGAGTACAGAGGAGAAACTGCAGGAATCACAATGTATTCTGTGAAGGTGCTCAGCCGGCTCTTTCTGAGAACCTATGAGAAGAGAGCCCAGTATGGGATTAATGTTATATGAAACACACCAATGCCTAATAAAAATTTTTAAAAACAGATTTCTAATAAATACCTCCACCCCTTAAAAGTTATTCCTACCACCTACCTTTCATGAATAGAAAGAAATGTGTTTTTAAACATTTGGGATAACATACTGTCCTCACTTTTACAGCAAAGAGCACACACGATCAACAAGATGAATTTCAGACATTTTAATGTGATTTTAAGAAAGGAAGTGACTCTTTTTCCAAATGTTACTGACTATATGGTAATATGAATATCGATTCTGAAAATGGAATGCATAATAGGTCAGTTGGCTACTTTCACAAATATCTTGCAGACAGATACAATCATTCAGTTTTGGAACATGGTCTCTTTCTGGCAAAAGGAAATCACCACTTTCCACATATTAAGAGTAAATGATTTTTAGTTGCTTGCTACAGGATAATTTTGCTACAATTTATTACAAGCTCTTCCAGTAGTTTCCAAATAATTTTCATCATAACCCACTCAGTTACCAAATGGAATTTTATCTATTTTTTCAGTTGTTACTTACTTCTCCCACTACTCACTATAAACATTAAATTCACATGCCTCCATCTATCACAAAGCTCTGTCCCTTCATTTCTACAATAGGCTCCTATTCTTTCCAAATCTACTGTTACTCTATTACTCATACCCTAAAATGACCATTCTAACCTCAAGCTAATTCACAAAGCTTTATTTTTACCCCTGCTTTCTATATAAAAGAGCTTCCACAGGTTACCACCTTATAGTTGAAGAGTCAAATCTTGCTGTAAGGTCAAAATTAATTTGTTTTAATTCTGGCAAATCAGGAATACTTTCTGTATCTTCTTTTATAACTTATAATCCAGAGGCCACAGATGGGTTCAAATATATGCCATCAAATTCAAACACAACTTAGTACTTTTTAGAGTTAAATAGCATATGCAATCTTTTGAGACAAGGAAGCAAAAGAAAAATTCTCAGCCTTTAGGGGAAAAAATCACAACTTTGAAGGCAACTTTCATTTCAAAGAACACTTACCAATTCAGTGACAAGAGGACGGACACTTCCCATATAAGAGGATAGCTGCCGCTGTTTCAAGGTATGCAGAGTATTTTCCCTGAAAGAAAACGTAAGTACAACTTTTTTGAAAGGAGTAATTTTAACAGGCATATTTAAAAAATCAAATCAAGTTAAAGTAAGAAAAAGAGAGTACAAACTCAGGAAAAAAAAAAAACATGTAAAATGCTAAGTATAAAAGGGCATTTTAGCTCAGATGACTAATGATGTTGAACACTTCTACATGCTTATCGGCCATTCATCTGTCTGTTCAAATCTTTGTTCTTTATATTGGGTTACCTTTTTGTTACTGAGTGGTGGTTCTTTACGAACTGCAGATTCTATGTTTCTTCCAGTCTGAGGCTTGCTATCAATTCATTTTTTCAATGACTTATTTTAATGAGAAGTTTTAAATTTTGGTAAGTTTTAAATTTCTTTCCCCTGATTATTGCTCTCTGTGACCTAAGAAATAATCGCCTGTGCTACAAGCCACAAAGATGTCCTCTTACATTTTCTTCTGAAAACTTTATGGTTCTAGCTTTTACATTTGGGACTATGATCCATCTTGAATTAACTGTTGGGTATGGTGTGGAAGAGATGCTGAGGTTTATCTTTGTTCACAGGAATATGCAGGTTTTCTGTATGGTTTGTTGAAAAGACATTCCTTTCCCCACTGGATTGCTTTAATGCCTTGTTGAAAATCAAATGACCATATAAGTGTGGCTCTGTTTTTGGGTTCTCTATTCTCTTCCATTGACTGGTTAAAATAAAGAGAGAGAGAGAGAGACTAACCGATAAAAACCTTGCAAAAAACATTAACAGGACATTTTAACTTTAAAACACTTTTTTTCCTGAAAATGAAAATTTCTCTCTCTCAGAAAAATCACAACTACTCAAGATTTAATTTTTAACAAACATTTGGTAGCACTAATTTCCTACTCATGCAGAGAAAAAAAATTGACTTGTAGACTTTGTACATAAGTAATGTTACTGAATTTAAAGGCAATGTGAACTTTTTAAAGTCTTGAAATAAATTGTCCCTTATCCTAGGGGTGCTTTCTGGTTTCAAGGTCCTATAACAATTTAGAAGTATTGAAGGATGCAGGGAAAAGAAATTAAAACAAAAAAATCACAAATAGCTAGAAACATGGTAGAAGTGTCTTCTTGATGATCCAATCATGGTTATTAAGAAAACAGAGCAAAGTGATTCTTTGAAAACACAAATCAGACCATGTCATTCTTTTATTCTTGAGGTCTCCCGTCACATTTAGAATAAAGTCCCAAACCCTTACCTTGGCTGCCTGCAGAAGTCCTGTATCAGCTGGCTCTCTTCAGCCTCACTTCCTATCACTCTCTTCTTTGCTCAGGCCTCCCTCTGCAAATGTTTTACCTTCTTACAGTCTTCGCAGCTTCTATTCTTGCCCAGAATGCTTGTCCCTCAGATTTTTGCATGACTTGCCTCCTTTATTTCTTAAAAGCCTCTCATTCTTACTACCTGTTACTTCCTTAGACAGGCCTTCCCTGGTCACCTTTTCTACTTAAAGTAGTACCCGTTACCATCTTCTATCCATCAGCTCCGATTCTTTTTTTCTTTCAAAGCTCTTCAGGCTGAATGGGATATATATATTTATTTGCTGTCTAATTCTCCTATACAATTATAAATCCCATAAAAGCAGGGTTTTTATCCATTTTGCTCACAGTCTGAGTTCAGTAAGAAGTGAACAAGTATTTGCTGAGAGATGAATCAACAAAACCAACATTAAGTGACTTCAAGAATAAAAGTTTCGTGCGCTCGCTTCGGCAGCACATATACTAAAATTGGAATGATACAGAGCAGATTAGCATGGCCCCTGTGCAAGGATGACATGCAAATTCGTGAAGCGTCCCATATTTTTAAAGAGAAGCCATCCAAAAAAATGAGGCATGTTTCAACCATTTCCCCAGATATCAGTAACACATGCATAATAGAGTTTAATATGCACAATTTGGTTTTGCCGTTATAATAAAATAGTTGGCAGTTCAAAAAAAAAAAGAATAAAAGTTAAGTGACTTACCAATATACTGATTTTGCATAAAACTCAATATTATCAGAAAAATCTCCAATCTCGTCTTTGGCAATGCTCTCTAACCAATCTACCACCAGCTAGGAAAGAGGGGGGGGAAGATTATTAACTGTAAAATCTGTAAGTATTTTATTTGAAGTAGTAGTATTCCTACAATTAATTTTAAAAAAAGTTTCTAATTCAAAAATGCCAAGTAACAATTTTTCCTATCCCTATTTTTACTTTTAAAAGATATATAAGTATTACAAAAAGAGAATGAAAATTTTTATAGGAATAATACAGCTTTTAGCAGGTTATTACTGGAAATCCTAGGGCTATTATTTGAAAACCAAAGAATAAGGTTCTTAATTACTTTTAATTATGAATTAGAAGATCAAAAAGACAAAAATTAAGAAAAAAGTTTTAAACTCAAAAAACTTCATTTCTTTTACATCATTTGCCTTTTCTCCATAAGTTTGTGAAAAAAATGTAAAAATTCTACTCATACCTGACTTTGTCGGACAAGTGAATCTCTCTGAAATAATGATTCCACAACTGCTTTTTCACTGGCATTAAGAGCCTATTTAAAAAAAAATTTTTTTTGAAGGAAAGAAAGAAAAGATGTTCAAAGAACATTATTTTGACAGAAAGGTAAAAAAGAATCCGAAATAAGTATATTTAATTCCCCATAATCTTTTTAACAAAGTAAATCTGAATATTCACCTTTGAAAAATTTTTATAAAGAAAATACAAACTGCTAGATCAATTTACAGCTGCTCTTACTTGATATTTTAATTCTTGGCTACACTTGAAATTTTTAAGTTCTATTTCCCCAGAGATGTTGTTTTAGGGAAAAATAAAACACAAAGCAGAGTAAGCATTTTCACACACTAAGAGTGTAAACTGGTACATTTCATTAGTAGGGCAACATGACAATCTCTGTGAAACTGCCCCAACAATTTCACTTTTAGAAATGTAGGAAATACTCGAATATGTAGGCGAGTATGAAGAAGAATGTTCACTGAATTATTACTGCTACAGCAAAAATAGTGAAAACAAGTTAAGTATGTCCAGCAGAACATCTGAAAAATATTATGGTACATTTATATTTCAGCATACTATGAAAAAATAAGGTAAACTTATATGAATTGACATGAAAAAAACTAAGAAATACTTATGAATAATAAAAACTCTCAGTATAATGTATACATGAAATCACACTATACAGTGAAAAAGAAAAACAAACAAAAAAACCCCCCAAAACTATGTGTGTGTACAGAGCCAGGGAGACTAGATGAAAACTAATGCCATAATTCCTGCAAAAAATGAGGAAGGCTTTGACTTAAATGGTGGCAACAGGAACAGAGATGAGAGATCAGAGTTGAAACAGAAGAGACAGAATCAACAAGATTTGATGACGGACTAAATTTTGAGATGAGGCAGAGACCGAGGTCTAGACCCTCGCTACTCGAAGTGTAGTAGACAGACCAACAGTATCAGTAGCACCTGAGAGTTTGTTAAAAATGCAGAATCTTAGGCCCCACTCCAGGCCTACTGAGTCAGAATCTGCATTTTAACAAGATCCCCAGGTAACTCACATGCACAGTAAAGTTTGAGAAGTACTGGCTTAGAGAATGTTCAGGTTCCTTGGAAAGCTGGCTATGGTGCCATCCACTCAAAGACAAAAGTAGGTTTGACTTTTGACAGAGTGGAGTCACGGTGCTTGAACATTATCTTCCTTTAAAAGAAGAAATGAAATACAGCCAACCCTTGAACAATGCAAGGGTTAGGGCACCGACCCTCCTTGCACTTGAAAATCCACATATAACTATACAGCCTGCTCTTGGTATCACCAGTTCCTCTGAATCCAAGGTTCCGCATCTGAGGATTCAACCAACTGAGGATTCAACCAATTGCAGATCGTGTAGTCCTGTACCATATATTTAGTGAAAAAAAAATTTCCATATAAGAGGACCCATGCAGTTCAAAGCCATGTTGTTCAAGGGTCAACTGTATAAAGTGCTGGGTTTTGAAGGATAACAAAGTGGCTGAGTTCCCCTGGGTCTGCTGGGAGGAAAAGAAAATTATGGAAAGACCACTTATTGAATGAGGCAGAGCCAGGAGACTCATTCTCTTCAGGATCTATCTTCTCTCTGTTTGAAGTCTCTAGAAGACAAAATGCATTCCAGAGCAAAGAAGTCTGCACAATTTAACATCTTGACTCATACCTTTACAAGGAGCCAAGTCACTGAATCCTGCAACACTTCACCCAGGTTGCATTTAAAAAGACTTCTGCTCAATGGCCTGAAGGACATCGCCCTCAAATTTCCCAGAAGCCTAATGTCTGACTGAGAGGAACGTTAGGCAAATCCGTCATTGCCTTAGGGGACCCTTTGTTTGAAGAAAGGGATCTCTAGAGCACCTCGGTTGATCTTTTCAAGGTTTAACTACAGTGACATTCTCAACCTGATCATTAAAACAAAACAAAACTTGTGGTGTATATACATGTATAGAGATGCACAGAAAAATATCTTATAGGATACATGCCAAATTGTTAGAATGAAAGGTAAGAGGGACAGAAGAGGACTTTTACCTTATAGTCTACAGTATAAATAAATATTTGATTATTATACGTTTACTGCACCTTCACTTGTAAAATTTTAAAAATGAAGAGACTCAGATGGGGTAAAAAATCAAATTCTACTACTAAAAACATTTAAAATTTTAAGCATTCATAAAGGAAAAAAATTAAAATAAAACTTACAGTAATTGCAAACATATTTTCATCTTCTAATGCAGACTGTATTCTGTCTCTGGGGGAAAGTAACAAAAAGAAGCCTTATTTCACATGAAATATGAAATCACCTTTTAAGCTAGATACATGCACAAATCTGCATTCCATCCAGTGTAAACAAATGAGCTTCCTATTAACTTAGCCCAACATGCTTAAAAACAAATAGTAAATGCCTTCTAAATCTAATACTGACATCTGAACAAAATTGATATTTACTAAAACACACATTGCAAAGTCTTTAATGGCTACCTGCTAATGCACACCCCTAACTTTTTAATGTTTCCACATGGCAAAAATGAAAGAATGTGATTTTCTCTCAAGATTTTTCCTCATTAGGATGAGAAAGCAACAGAATGAGAGCCAAAACCAAAAACCACTGAGCACCTGAGAGAAGAAAAATTTGGTTATCTTCTCTTATATACATTATATAAAGTGTATCCATCAGTTCTTTCTCTTCATCTATTCACTGATTATTCCAGTATTTTTAGCACTTTCCTTAACTCTTTATACATATCCAGTTTTTAGTAGCTACCAGTTTTTAGATTCCCCTCTTTCCTCCTAACTCACGTCTGACAACTAAGGCATTAGAAATGACAAGCATCTCAGAATAGCAGAACTATTTCCAAACACATCTTACTCTAACTTCTAAATTAATACGCCAATTGGTTTGTTACCTTGTGTTTATTTCTCTTACAAGTCCTGTACAACATTACCTATACAAAGAAGCCAGCAGCCTCCATGTGACCATCTCCTGTTGAAGAAGCCAAAGCATACTAGCTGTTTTTGAAAATTTTTGAAGTCCAGGTGTTGCTCGGCTCACTATTTTACTCAGTATATTTACCTGAATTAAAAACACAAACGTAAAGAGGTTTTCTATAATTTTGAGTCACAATTTTGTATTCTTCAAGTACACAGTGCTAAAACTATTCATATATACATTTTATATATGTATACATTTATATTATAAATTTTCCTGCTGGATATTTTCTTTTTTAATTGAACATAATATACTTCCACTAGAAACGGCCTTAATTTGAAGTAAGGTGTGTTTATGTGAATATATATGTAAAGTTTAACATACACTAGATTTCAGATTCAACAATAACAGCCCTGAGTACATTTTTTTCTCCCTGTAGATCAACCCAGAACATAAGATGAATCTAACTTGTATCTGACAAAATCATAACACGAATCAACAGAACAGCACTGAAAGTTAAAAATAAGATACCTTCAAATTACATCTGAAAATTCATACCATATGAAAAATCAAGAAAAAGATTTTCTGAAGACTGGTACCAAAGTATTGTCATTTCTAACCAAAACTTAACCAAAATCCCTCCTTGTTCTAGAACAGTAGTTCTTATCATTTTTGGATGTTTCATGAAAATCTAATCCATTCACTTACTAAAGGGCATCTGAGTTGCTTCCAAATTTAGGCTATTATGAATAAAGCTGCCATAAACATCTACGTGCAGGCTTTTGTGTAGACCTAAATTTTTAACTCTTTTAGGTAAATATCACAGAGTATGAATGTTGGTTTATATGGTAAGAGTATGTTTAGTTTTGTAAGAAACTGAGAAACTGTCTTCCAGTGTGGCTGTACCATTTTGCATTCCCACCAGCAATGAATGAGAATTTCTGCTCTATACCCTTGCCAACATTTGGTTTTGTTAGAGTTTTAAATTGTGGTCATTCTAATAGGTTTTTAGTGGCATCTCCTTATTTTAATTTACAATTCTCTAATGATGTATGATGTTAAAGATCTTTTCATATACTTACTTATTATTTGTAGATCTTCTTTTTCAAAGTTGCAGAATCCTTTTGTCCTCAAAAGAAATCTTATATGGACTCTCAATATGTAAAAAGGAGAGCTGCTGTGGCTGACGTGCTAACCATGCCACCCCTGCCACTACACCCCTGAGACATCTTCCTTAAATACAGTATGAAAATTTACAAACTGATGCTATTCAAAAAAAAACCTAAGAGCACTGAAGTTTGACCAACAATAGAATTAAATTAACTTACCTGACTACTACAAATGTTTTCATACTCTTCTACAAGGTCAAAAACTGTAGTTGAAGAGTGCTTCAAAAAAGACTGCAGAAAATCAGAAAACATACTCACGGATGCTAGAACACATTAAAAAGAAACAGAAAGTTCAATGACATACTTCTAGGTAATTCTGTTTTTTTTTTAAACTTAAAAACATAGCTATGAGTCCTCTTTTTTTTTTTAAACTGCTGTATTTTTAAAAAATTATAACTGTGGTAAAATACACATAACAAAATTTACCATCTTAACCATTTTTAGGTGTATAGTTCAGTGGCATTAGGTACCTTCACAATGTTGTGCTACCATCCCCACCATCCGTCCACAGAACTCTTTATTTTACAAAACTTAAGACTCAGGATAGCCAAGGCAATCCTGAGAAATAAGAACAAAGCTGGAGGCATCACACTTCACTGGCTTAGAAACAGACACATAAACTAATGGAACAGAATGGAGAGTCCAGAAATAAACTCTCACATACATGGTCAACTAATATTTGACAAGGGAGCCAAGAACACTGAATGGAGAAAGGACAGTCTCTTTAATAAATGGTGCTGAGGAAACTGGATAAACCCATGAAGAAAAACAAAATTGGACCCCTACCTTAAACCACGCATAAAAATGAACTTGAAAAGGATTAAACAAGACCTGAAAATCATAAAACTCCTAGAAAAAAATATAGGGAAAAAACTCCTTGACACTGATCTTGGCAACAATTTATGGATACAACACCAAAAGCACAAGCTACAAAAACAAAAATCAACAAGTGGGACTATATCAAACTAAAAAGCTCTGTACACCAATAGAAACAATCAACAAAATGAAATCAAAACCTATGGAATGAGAGAAAATATGTACAAACCATACATCTGTTAAGAAGTTAATCTCCAAAATATATAAAGAACTCATACAACTCAATAACAAACAATCTGATTTAAAACTGGGCAGAGGAACTGAACAGACATTTCTCCAAAGACATACAAATGGCCAACAGGTACATGAAAACATGCTCAGCATCACTAATCATCAGGGAAATATAAATCAAAACCACAATGAATGTCACCACACACCTGTAAGAATGGCTATCATGAGGGGAGAGAGTAATAGCTCAGCGGTAGAGTGCATGTTAGCATGCACGAGGTCCAGGGTTCAATCCCCAGCACCTCCATTTAGAAAAAAGAAAAGAAATAAGAATGGCTATCATCACGGAGTGGTGTGAGAAGAAGTGAACTTTCGTGCTTGATGTTGTAACACTGTAAGGATTGTTCCAAATACTAGTTGCACTGCTTTGTTTATAATTGTTAATATTAGAAAAATAGTAGACAAATGCAGCAGTAAATCAATTGTTTCAGCAGAATTTTGTCCTCACTGCATGTGTAGTTTGAGTACAGATTCCAAATCTATGGCTGAATTTCTTCTAGTATATCAAAAGTTTGTTTTGTTCTTTGCTCTGAATAAAATTGAACTGTGGGTTCTCTATAGAAAGTGGCATTTTGGGCTTTCCCTCTTTTTGTAAAGCGATTTCTACCTAGTTATTCTCCAGTTAACTTTAGTGACTTTTAAAAGTTGGCATTGTAAATAAAACAACTTGCAAAAAGTGAAAAAGAGAAAAAAAAAAAGAATGGCTATCATCAATAAGACAAGAAATAACAAGTGTTGGAGATGATGTGGAGAAAAGGGAATCTTTATACACTGTTGGTAAGAATATAAATTGGTTCAGCCACTACGGAAATCAGTATGGAGGTTCCTCAAAAAATCAAAAAATAGAACTACCATTCGATCCAGCAATATCACTTCTGAATATATATTCAAAGGAAATGAAGACAGGTTATCAAAATGGTACCTGTACTCCCACATTGACGGCAACATTATCCACAATAGCAAAGACAGGAGTAAACACCCAAGTGTCCTCACCAGATGAATGGATAAAGAAATGGTATATAGACAATGGAGTACCATTCAGGCATGAGAAAGAAAGAGATCCTGCCATTTGCAACAGTATGGATAGACCTTGAAGGCATTAAGTGTGATAAATCTGATAGACACAAATACTGTATATCACTTTTATGAGGAATCTAAAAAACCAAACTCATAGAAACAGAGAGTAGAATGGTAGTTTCCAGGGGCTAGAGGGTAGGGGAAATGAGAGATGCTGGTTAAAGGGTACAAACTTGCAGTCAGAAGATGAGTAAACTCTGGAAATGTAATGCACAGCACTGAGTACAGCCAAAAAATCCGTATGATATAGTTCACAGTTGCTAAGAGACTAGATCTTAAATGTTCTCACCACAGAAAAGAAACAGTAATTATGTGATGTGAAGGTATGATAGAGGTGTTCGCTAACACTAATAATCATACTGCAATATGCAAATGTATCAAAGCAGTATGGTAGTATGTTGTACACCAAAACTTAAAGAATGTTATATGTCAATTTCATCTAAAAAAAAAAAAACTAAACTAAAACTATAATTTCCATTCCCCTCTTTCTCTAGACCTTAGCAACCATTATTCTCCTTTGAGTTTTACTTGGTGCCTCATACAAGTGGAATCACACAGTATTTATCCCTTATGTTAGTATTTCATTTATCATAATGTCCTCAAGGTTCATTCATGTTGTAGCATGTGTCTGAATTTCTTTCCTTTTTAAGGCTGAATAATATCCCACTGTAAGTATATACCACATTTTGTTTATGCATTCATCCATCAACGGACTTTTTGGCTATTATGAATAAGGGGCTATGAACATGGGTATACAAATCTCTTTGAAATCCTGTTTGCAATTCTTTTGCGTATATACCCAGAGGTAGAATTGCTAAATTATATAATTCCATTTTTTAATTTTTTGAGGAACATCAAACTGTTCATCATAGTGCTGTACCAACACTGTACAAGAGCTCCAATTTCTCCACATTCTTGCCAACATGTTATTTTCTTGTTTGGCTTTTTGTTTTTGTTTTTGTTTTGATAGCACCCATCCTAATGGGTGTGAGGTGGTATCTCACTGTGGTTTTGATTTGCATTTCCTTAATGATCACTGATGCTGTGCAACCTTTCATGTGCCTGCTGGCTATTTTTATATCTTCTTTGGGGAAACATCTATTCAAGTCCTTTGACCTTTTTTCAATTGGATTGTTTGTTTTCTGTTATTGTTGAGTTGTAGAAGTTCTTTCTACATTCTGGATATTAACCCCTTATCAGATATATGATTTGCAGATATATTCTCCCACTCTATGGGTTGCCTTTTCACTTTATTAATTGTATCTTTTGACACAGAGAAGTTTTAAATTTTGATATAGTCCAATTTATCTATTTTTTCTCTTGTCACCTATAAATCTTTTAAGAGTCCAAAGATGTATTGGTCATTAGTCTGTAAACAATTACTATAAAAACATGAGCCAAATTTTAAAACATCTGAATTATATTTTAAGTACAAAATAGCTGAGAAAGTTATGACAGATAGTAAAACGACATGTTTTACTCAGGGGGAAAAGCATGCACTCTACTACAGTACTATATATTTCAGGCCTCAGCCATTGTTCATACCAAAAATGAAATGTTTATATTTTATAGATTAAGTACAAAGTATTTTGGAGTCACTCAAAATCTGAGTACTTATTACTGGTACACTACAAAGAATCAGTGGTCACCACAATGTTTAGAGAAGGGCTCTGGAATCGAACTGCTTAGTTTCAAATCCTGGGCCCATCACTTCCTAGCCAGGTGAACTCAAGCAGGTTACTTGATCTTTTTGAGCAGCAGTTTCCTTTCTATGAAAATGGGAACAGTTATTATAACTATAATGACTATAACCATTTAATAGCCATGAAATGAGTTAATGTTCACACCGTGGTAAGCATACTGACTAGCACTCACATATGCAAACTTAGGATAGAATGATGACGAACTTATGTCATAGTGTGTAGGTACAGACACACTAAAAGCAAATGTTTTTTTCCAAAGGGAATGGTAATAACCAACCTAAAGCTAGAATGGTCACAACGCTCTTTGGAAAAAACAGCATTAGCATCCAGACCAAAATAAAACATGTCAACAATGTCAGACAAAACTTCAACCAAAAGAGAAAGAGCAGCTCTTTCCACAGCACAAATATGAAAAGAATAAAATCATAGTGACTAGTCTAATAACCTAACAGGCTGCTATTCACACTGAAAGATAAAATGGCAAGCTGCTGCTCCAACGGAGAACTAAGGTGAGGTTCTCAACGTTCTAGAGCTACTACTTCAAATAGCTTAGCCATTACCATCACTAATTAGCTTAGCAAAAATACTGTTTGATGACACTTAGAAATAGGAGATAATTTCCCTGATCTCAGTAAAATGACAAGCTACTGTGTCACAAACACAGCTCAAGGCCATCTTACCAGCTTCTCCAGGATCATCCTCACGTAACATCACGGCACTGAGTGTTACATCCTCCGTTACACTGTGAGGCTCTGCGTTTGTGAAGAGCCCTGCACGTTGTGATGAGAATGCAGCTGCCCAGTTACTGTCATCCAGGTTAGTTACCTTAAAAAAAAGGGAAGATGCAGAAAAGCAATGGAGTTATTACCATTGAGTGAAAAAAGGCTAATACTATTAAGATTTTTAAAAATCTTATGTGTTTCTCATTTTTAAAAGATAGCCACGGAACTATTTTGTTAAGGAAATTATGGCTTTTTTGATTGTTTCCTTCTCTGAACTACTCCACACTGTAAACAAAAAAGCCAATAAAGTTGCATTTTGTAATATTCAAGTTGCTATTAATAAGAAAAATAAGGAAGTCCTACTGCTCTAGGACTAGTTCACACCAATTTTTTTAAACTTTGGGAAATAGAACAGGATGAATAAACCAGTTTCTTCGATGGATAAATGATAATGAAAAAAAGGATGACAGAGGAACTTGTAGATTAAAATACTTAAGAGACACACCGAGCAAATGCAATGTGTTGAACTTGTTTAGATCCTGATTTGAAGAAACCAACTTAAAAAATTTGACACAACTGAGGAAATGAAAACACTTAATGAAACGTATTGTAAAGAAAAAAAAGTAAAATGGCTATTTGAAATGATAAAAGAATTACTCTGTGTGTCTGTGTGTGTGTATGTGTGTAGGGAGGGGTTACATGTGTTAACAATATTGCGTTTACGTTAAAGAAAGCATCCTTATGTCTCAGAGTATTTATGGATAAAATGGTATGAAATCTGGGAACTGTAAAGTAATGTGGGGGAAATGCTTGTGGGTATAGATGAAACAAGATCAGGCATATGTTGATAACTGTTGAAAGTGCACAAAAAGCACATAGGAGTGACTTTACTATTCTATTTTTGGATACATTTTAAAAATCAATAGAAAGTTTTTTAAAATTCACCTTTATTTAAAATCCAGGTATGAGCAACAATAAAAATGTACCTGTAAGTGACTTATCGTCATTAGCATAAAGATCAAACTGAAAATCTTACACAGCAGTGACATTCTGCATTAAGAAAAATACTTTGGTCCATAATCAGATCTTGGTAGGTAGACATATGGTAAAATTAACATAGCAAATAATTGTACTTCCTTCAGGGCAACGTACATACCCAAGACCACCTCTCACAGCTGATATTAAAATTGGCAAAACAAATCCAAGAAAATACTTTTGACTACAAAGTCATTTCCAAACATTTTGTAATAATCACTGCACATTTACTCTATCCTGGCCTTTAAGAGAGTAATAATTTTACTATTCATTTTGTAGTTTGGAAGCAGTAAATAATAGTCATTTTCCTTTGCTTAAACCCAGAGGCAGTCAATTCACTCATGTTTTTAAGTAGAATAAGAATAAACATTGCCAAAAATTATCCAGTTTCATAAGCAGAGTAAAACTGTTCAATGACTTAATCACTGTTAGACAGTAACACTCTAAAAATCTCTAAGACTATATATATATATTTTAAAGACTGATTTAACCTTCTAAGACAAGAAGAGGTTTAACATGCAAAACCATTTCTCAGAAAACACATAATTTAGACAATTTCAGTGTATGTAAAAATCTCTGTGCCTTTTTAATAAGCAGAAAGCCAAATAAAAAGCCATTTTTATCTTGTTTTTGGAAGCAAATGGGCCATGATACTCTCCTACTCCAACAAAACTTTTCCGTTCTCTTCTCAGTGAGATACAGTTCCTTCTTTTTCTACAGGGTATTTTAAATACCTAGATTAAGTCATTCTGTATCACAGTTTACATGACATTTCTTTTGCTATTTATTGGTACCACAGTGATTCCTAAAGTGTCTCATATACTTCTCCCTAAATTTTCTCTTTTCTTTCTTTTAATGCTTTGCCTCTCTTCCTTATGACAGTCTTCACTGATTACTCTTGGCTTCCTTCTCTTCTATGCTTCAAAACAGGACTCAGCTTTTATAGCCACCAGCAACCAATCAGATTTCATTTATTCTGAGTAGGAAACTGTCAGATTAACACATTTTACCTGCATCTAACAGCTGCTGGTGTCACATCTTCCACCTACAGCAGGAGACGGTTAAAATTATTTCAATCCACACAACCTGGTTACTTTTATAATGAAAAAGACTTCACTTCTCATTAAAAGCTTTTAACCTAAATTACTCAATTACTTAGATTCTAATCAAATAAATACTTTCAATACTAACCTTTACATAAATATCATAATTTTATAAAATGGGAGAAAATTTCAGCCCCATTTTTCTACATACCATTGACAAATTTCCCAAGAACCCTGAAGACTGTGTAAGCCGGGGAGACCTCCCTCCAGTTCCAAGAATGCAGGAAACATCTGGCTGCCTTAGGAAGCTTCTGTTTGGGGGAGTAACTACAAGCAAGAGGTTAGTAAAAAGAATTCAAAGTGCATGAGCATCAATCATAAAAATAAAACAAGCAAACAATAAAGAATATTTTTCACTTCTCAATTACTTAGATTCTAACCAAATAAATACTTTCAATATTAATACTTCCATGATACAAAGATTTGACTTATTTTTTCTCAGTATGTTTTGGTACTACTGAGCCCACTAGGAAAAATTTTACTGCACACAGAGATGCTTTCATTATAACATAACTGAGAAAAAAAAAAAAGACATTAACGAGTCCATGAATTTGTCATAGTCTAATTTGATAAAGTATATTATAGTATAGAGGGCATGGGTTTTGGAGTAAGATTATGGTTTGAATTTTGGTTCCATTACTTACATACTTAGCTATGTTATCTGCATTAATTGACTTCTCTAATTCTCCTCTCAGTTTTGGCAAAACGATAGCTAAGTCATAGTTATTCTGTATTTACGTAAAATACAGTGCTTTACACATGATGAGAGTTCAACAAATAGTAACTGCAATTGTTATTATTTGTTCATAATTACTGCTACTCTAAGCAAATATTATAATTATTATGTGTATTATAGGTATTAGTTACTATTATTATTATTATCATTACAAATGCTTTAAAAACAAAAAAAATCTTACAAGGTGGTCGAAATGAGCTGGGAGTTCGGGGGATAACCTGGTTTCTTGGTGTAGTATTAGCAAAAGTTTCATCTTGGGATGCCCGGACTACAGGAAAAGTTAAGAAAAGTTTTCCATGTATAAAAGACACCATTAAAGATAGAGTGAACCATACTTACACTATACAAAATATATGAACATTTTTCAAGAATAATTTTATAGCTACCATTTTTTCTATGTAAAGAGTAAATAATTCCCTCTCCCATTTAAATTCTCAGTTATCAGTCTTAGGTTACTACACACTGACTAAGAGCTCTTAGTCAGATTTCAAATTAAAAAAAAAATCTAGTCTCAGCAGAAGCCAACCACAATATGATAGTTAACAGTAAAATGGATTATCTTTGTTTTCAGGGAAACATGAATCTCACTGAATTTCAGTATTGTATTTACCAAATAACACATCTGGGGAGTTAAAAAAAAAAAAAACTAATTTCCACAGCATTTTATTATCATAGCTAGTGTTTAATACCTCTTATAAAAAGAAAATTCTATAATGCTAATTCCAAACATGTTGCAATTTTTATGAGGATGCTTAAAATGCAAAGGATACTTAAAACTCTTTTTTGAGCACTCTGTTTGCGTGCAGTCCGAGTCACCTCCGCGTCCCGGATCACAGGGGATGACATCTCTCCAAAGCCACTCCTAAAACAGCAATCAAGCTCATGTGAATGAAATGAGAACGTAGCATTTGTAAGAAACTTAATAATCATGATTGGAGCTTTAAAGGACCCTGAGTCAGTCATGGCGTAGATCATCCCAATAGCCAAGTCTTTGATATTTTTGTTGACAATGCCCTTCTGGCTCCAAATCCTTCTTATCCCTCAAAGTCCTGCTCAGATTCTACCTGCACAAAAACTTCTTTGACTTTCTAGCATTCACTTATTATTTTCTCCTTTGGAATCATTTTAACACTTGGAATCTAAATCTACCTTATAACACTGTTTTAGATAATTGCTTCATGAAGGTAAATCTTTCCTCGTTGGACTCAGGAAGTCCTTAAAATTACAGGTACTCTCTCTTAAAAGGATCTTCTGTAGTCTCCAAAATATTTCAAACCACAGGTAATATTGTTTGAGCTGATGAATTGGAAGGCTAAGTGAAAAAGAATTCTAGTAAATTGCAGAGAAATGATCCTTCAAGTTATTTTTCCCCAGAGTACACTGAGGGTGTCTCCTGTCCCAGCACTATTGTAGTCACAATGCCTTTGTCATTCTCAGCCCAAAGTCTAGAAAATTAACTGTTTGAATTAAGAGACCAGTATGTTAAGACAAGAAACTAATACGCGTTTTCTCCACACTTCAAATCTTCAGATAGCTGTCTCTGGCCTAGAGAATCAAATCTAAATTTCCTAGCATGGTTTTTACAGTCTAACTCCAATTTAACCAGTTCTGCCTCCTATTCAGCCACAAACATCACTCCCATATAAACATACACTGCACGTGACCACTTAGCTACACTTTCATATTTTTACACCTTTGTACATTTTATTTCTTTTACAGAGGTCTACATTTGCCTCATTAGTCTTCCTGGTCTCCTGGAGCCTAGAGAAACCCAGATCTAGGTTGGCAACTTAGTTCTCTTTGTTAGCTTCCGAACTGACCAAGTTCCTTAACCTCTTTTACTTCCAATGTTATCTACGAAAAGAGGATCATAGTAGCTATCCTCATAGGATTGTCAGAAAGATTAAATTAGCTCATAATATGTTTAAAGCATTTAAGGTACTCAATGTAGGCTACTGCTACTATTCAAAGACCAACAAGAAAGTTACTTTCTATGAGAGGTCTTCCTGACACCTCCCATGACAGGGTGATTTCATTGCTCCTTCATTTCTTTTCCCACAGAGCAGTACAAAACAATCAATTCGCACTGCTCAGCTGTCCCATCCACTACACCTTCCCCGAGGCCAAGGCCAAGAACTTTGAATAACTCATCTTTTTCGCAAATGCCAAGCGTAGGGCCAGCGTCATAGAAAGAACTCGATTAAATAACTATCTAATGCTAGAACTTGTAATCAGAAAGTCTGGGCTAAGATCCCTGTTCCGTCACTGACTGGCTTTATGATTTCGTGCAAGTCACTCAGCATCTCGAATGCCCGGCCAACACCTGCCCTGCCCATACTAGAAGCGAAAATGTCGCACCAAAGTCGCACAGACGGCCGGGATGCCGTGGGAAAGCAGGAGACTATCATTATCCGTATCGCTCCCCGACCCAAACGGCCTTTCTTCCATCAGCTGCAGTCTCCCGGACCGGGAAAGGAGTCCTAGGGTCAGCACCTGGGCCCTCCTCTGCTTCTTCTGGAAGTCGGGTTTCACCTATTTCGTTCCTCCAACAAGCGGGAGGGACAAGTCTCCGAGCTCAGTAGTCACCACCAGAACTGACCTGTCCATGGTTACAGCCTTCTCCCCTGAACACCTTGCAAACTCAGCTCCAGTTTAGCCACCGCGTTTCAGCCTTCCCGCTCTCCGGAAGCAAACCCTTCGACCCGGAAGCAGGTCCTCAAGAAGCCTCTGCAGAAAGAAAGGGCGAGGAGAGGGAGGAGAGGGGAAAAAAAACTCTCAACAGACGCATGCGCGACTTCTTCCGCATGCTGCAGCGTGTCTGGTTTGCGCAGGCGCAAAGGTATGCCAGCGGCTGACCGCGCCGGGCTGGGTAGAACCAGGGGCGGGACAGAGGGCGGGGCATGACCCAGTTTAGCGGTGATGGGCGGCCGCCACTTGGCCTGACTGGCATTTGTGGGCGTGGTCCAGGCTCCAGGTTCTCCTACTGGGATACTTGACGTATATTGATCGTCTAGAAAAACGTGAAGTCATTTCCTGGTATTCTCTGAGGAACAGCCTGGATTTGGAATTCAGACATGCAGGCACTGCCTTACACCTCGGGTGTCCCTCTCTTACTGTACTCACCTTGTTTGAACTGTAGTGTAAACCCCCATACAGTTTTTAAAATTGTTTTCCATAACGGCTATTTGTTCTTTACTTTGTATTTTTCCCTATTAAGGAGAAAAGGGTCACCTGTCTTAAAAAGCATAAAAGATGATGGTATTGCCCTCTATTTCCAAGTGCCGGATAGGCAAATATAGTATATTCTGGCTCTGAAGGAATCAGTCGAAGTTTTGCCTTAGGCATTTGCATTCTGTTCTAATCCCGGGAAACGTCATTCCAGGAAGGCTTCTTCATACCTGATTCTCGCTGAGACAACGTAGTGTTTCAAAAAAACGTGTCTCTGGGAACCATCTAAGCTCGAGACCCCTGCACTGCAGATTCCTCATCTGTAGAATGGAGATAACGCCTTTATCACAGAATTCTTGGGAGGATTAAAATGAAATGTCAAATGTGCATTACACACAGTAGTCATCGAAATGTTAATTTCTCTTCCTTCAGTGACTACTTGAGTTCCATCCTGATGGTTCCTCATTTTCCCCATCTTCCTATTTTCTTGTAAACAGAGCACTTGTTCTCTTACGGGAAATGAAATGTGGTCTTAATGGTTTTTGTCCGTGCCAGAGGCAGGTATATTCAAAGTATGAGACAGTGTTTCAGGTTCTTGCCACGCGTCCCTTAGCAAGTGAATTCCAATGTGTTTTACTCATATAACGTACTTGAAGTGGTTGACCATAAGGAACACAGTAAAAGGGAAGCACAGTTTTGGGCAAAGGATTAGCTCGATGTTCAGTTCATATGCAGAGAACACTTGTTGAAAAATGCACTGGGATTCATTTTGGCATAATGATTAGTAGGTATGAATGCCATACTACCTTGAATATTTCAAAGTATATTCATCTGACTGCCTTAGAACTGTTTGGAATAAGTTCCTGTGTGATGCATATTGTATACATTCTAGCCTTGTTTTTAGAGTTCTTAGTTTCAATCACAGAAATTCACTAGGGCTAACTTAAGAGAAGGAGAATTTACCAGAAGCCTATCAGTAGCTCATGGAATTGTTAAGAAGCTGGAGAAAAGGCTTGGGAAAGTACAGCTGCTCAGGAGCTAAAGACCAGCAAGTAGCCATCTCCAAAGCACTCAAACCTGAAGTGTCTAACCTGGAGCACCCTTTCCTCTCCCTCACTCCCATCAGCTGAGGAAATCAAACATCATGTTTTCCCTGCTCCCTGACTTTTTATACTGAAAAATTTCAAAACTACAAAAGAGATGTAAAATAAGCATTAATATACTCTGCACCTAGAACCACCAATTGCTAACATTTCCCCACAGATGCTCTCTTTTTTGCTTTTTGCCTGAACCATTTGAAAGTTTAGTTGTAGATATCTTGACCCTTCACCCCAAATACTTCAGAATGCATCTTCTAAATCAAGAACAAGACATTCTCCTACTTACTACAATAAAATAAACACTTAAAAAACCTATTTTTAAAAACATTTGAAGGGACGAGGTGCAGGAATACTACGTAAGTATTTCTGAGTATTTCTCAGTCACAACAGATGGCACATGAGGTCAATTGGCTCTTTCAAAATCTGCCCAAACTCCCTCCTCCCTCAAACGAAAGTATCCTTTCACCTGGTACTCCTTCTAGCTGTTATCTTTTCTGTGTCCTTCCTGTCTCAGCCAAACTTGTTTTGGTAAATTATAAATAGCTGTTTCATGGTTTTCTTACTATAAATCCAGTAGATGTGACTATTAGAGAAAGATAAGAAAATAGACAGAGGCAAATGGAGAAAAATTTAAAATTCCTATGGTTCCATTAACTACATCTGGCTACAACTACATGAGAGACCCTCAACAGGAATCACCTAGCTGAGTCCAGTTAACCCACAGAACCAAGAAAGTTAATGTTTTCCAGCATTACATTTTTGGGTGGCTTGATGTAGCAATAGATAACTGGAACAAGTGGGAATAGACTATAACACTTTTATAATCTGCTTTTTCACTTAATTGTATGAACATCTTATCATATCAAATGTTATTCATCTGCATCATTTTTCCCCTTAATTTTTAAAAAATGGAGATAATGGGGATTGAAACCAGGACCTTGTGCTTGCTAAGCATGTGCTCTAGAGCTATATCTTCACCTCTGCATCATTCTGCCAAATATTTTGAAAAAAAGAACATTCCCTTTTGTCTCTATTTACATTGACAATGCAACTTAACGCAGTCTGACTTCAACCCTCACTGCTAAATGAAAACTGCTCCAAAGTTGCTAATGATCTATCAGTAAAGGTTTTTTTTTTTGTTTTTTTTGTTTTTTCATTTCTCATCATCTTGGGTGCATTTGACACTGTAGATCACTTCTCTTCTCTACAGGGTACATTATGTCTTTTCAGATATGATCTTTTTTTGTGGGGGAGGGTGTGGTGGTGGTGGTGGTGGTATCTGGTTTGAAGGAAAACGCTTTACCTTGAGGTCAAATGGGGTCAAAGTTTAAACATGGAGCCCGGTTGACACTTGTTTGTCTATCTTCTCAGTAAAGCAGCCAACATAGTGTGATGCAGTGGGTAGGATCTTGGTCAGTTCACATTTGATGAGCTATTTCACCTCTTTACACTTCAGTTTCCTCTTCTGTAAAATTAAGATAAGAGTATTGTCCTCAAAAGTTTGTACTGGTGATTAAATAATATTTATGTAGCAATTTGAGAGGTGGCGCAGAACACAAAGACTCCTTGGGTTGAATCCTGGCTCCCCCACTTACTCAGTGGAGCCTTGTACAAACTACCTCTCTGCTTCTGTATAACACAAATAAGAATACCTGCCTCAGAGATTTATTATAAGGATTAAATGAGTTTACATAGATTATCACTTAGAATAGTGTTTGGTATATAATAACCACTCAGTAAACATTGGCAAATGTTATCATGCACCACATATAGTAAATATTCAGTATCAGTGTTTGCTCTTTTGTTCAGCTCTAAGGAAGGGATTGTAATTTGTTTTATTCACCTCTACCTGTTGTCACTCTGTAGGTGCTCAAATTTTTTTTTGAATGAATGTGTCATTTCTAATTGATACAATTGCATTCAATTCTTCAACAAATATTCTAATAAGAATATCTACATTTGTACAGTGAGACTGAATTTATTTTCACCTTTATTTATATTCTATCGTATATAGAAATCTCAGTACTCTCTACCAGTTCAAAAGACTTCATCATCTTAATCTCGCGGAGCTTAAAAACAGGAAGAACCCTCAAATAATCTGTTATAGCTTCTCCTCTTTTATATACATGAATATTTTAAATTGTAGCTTCTCCTTTTAATTCTTTCAAATTGTGTTCGTTGTGAATAGGAAAACAGAATTGGTGAAATGTAAAACTTTGTAATTTCAAGTAACTGTTATTGCTGAATTGTGATATAAACGTTGATGTCGGGGAGATTTTGAACATGAAATCACAAATACGTTATTGCTCCTTCAAATTCTGACAGTAGGGTTAGCTCAATACAGGCTTCATTGCAGCTTGTGCTTCTAGTGTCGTAAGCACTGAGCAGTCAATGACATTTTCAAGGTAGTGGTGAATTTGCTGACAAAAAGTTTGCTAGACAAATCAATTGAAGTGATGCTTCTCTACAGACATCTCAGGCGTCATCAATAGTGAAAACGATCTTGGGGGCAACTGAAAAACTAAAATCGTTATTCTCTGTTGATACAGGACACTCTCCAGCTAAACCACAAAACTATTATTGCAGCTTATGCATTTTACTGTGCTGCTTTCACATACTTCTCTGTTTGGCATAGAAGTCTTGTAAATCAAACACACATTCGCAATATTGAGGAATGATTTATTAAGGCCCTTAAGAGAGCATTGCTTTGTTCTGTTTTCTCTAAACAACACGATTTATACTCTGTTTAGCTTTTATTACAAAAAGGTAGCTAGCATGAACCTTCTCCCATAAATTTGACTGGCTAAGAAAAGTCACATTAAATTTTTTTCTTGTATGATCTTTCTGACTGAGCCCTCATCCTGCCTGGTTTGGTGGGTTGAAGGCAGGAAATTCAACCTCACACATTACGGGAGTTCTTTCCTCTTCTCTGGGGTTTGCATAAGAGTTCATGGAGTGGTTTCTGTGGTGCTAAGAATACAGATAAAGACGTTCAGCCTTCAGTCCACTTCATTCGATGCAGGTCATTGTGCAGACCTCAGTGTCTGACAGATGTCAGAAAGATGGGAGGCAGGTGCTGCCTGCTAAGTGAGGTGGAAGAGGGCAGGGAGGGATTAAAAGAATACAGGGAAAACAAACACACATCATTATCTGACTAAATGTTACTAAAGGTAAAAAATAATTAAAAAATTTGAAAGGATATCGTATCTACACAGTGATCTTCTATAAGTATCTTCTAATTAGAAGATTGTATGAAAATGTATCCATAAGAAGATGCATCATGCATCCATGATGCTATGAATCTATTCTTTAATGACAACAAAATTTTATTATTTTAATGATTGAAAATGTAGCATATGTAGTTCATAAGTCAAGAGCAGGAATTGACTTTTAAAATACTTTGAGCATATTTTGAGCTATTTATAGAACAAACTATGCAGGTTCTATAAATAGAAGTGCATTTAAAAGCATTAAGTGATATAATATAAGTATTTAGCAGTGCGATATGCCAAGAAAAAGCTGTGTCTGTCTTGAACATTGCCCTTGAAACTTGTTAGGAAGCTGGAGTCTGTGCCTCATAAGGGCATTAGGTACATCCATGCTTCAGAATCTATCCTGGCTTCCTATTTGCAATTTTTAAATGATTGAGTTGAATCTTTAGGAAACTGATTGCCATCCTAGGGGACTCCTGCTTTTTTGTCCTTTACAAGGTCAACTGAAGTTCTTCAGCTATGTAAAATGGTTACATTTCAGGTAATAGAAGAAAGCAAGAAAGCTAAGCTTTGGCTTTTGAAAGATGACTTTTTTTCTGATTTAGGTATGAAGTTATGACTTACTTAAATTTTTAAAAATTTATTTTTACTTAAAGATAGCATAAGAAAGCTAGGGAAGAAGAAATAATAATTCAAAAGTCATCCATATTACTACTGCTAGGGCAGTAATTTTTATTATTGAACATTATCTCCTACATGTTGATTCATACTTTACGTACAGTAATGAGATTAATACAGCTTTTAAAATTTATATTTCAGAAACTGTTACTTACTTGCTACTGATACTGAGGAATTCTCTGTACCTTTGTACTCCAGTTTTTTCTTTCCCACTGCTGTATTTTTGCTTTTCTTCTCTTACCTACTCAGATCCCCCAGTTCTAACTTCCTCACCCCTCCCCTCCTCTATGACCATGTTAACAGCCTGGTATGTATTCCTCAGTACCTCTTCCTGGCTCATGGAGTACACATACACACACACATTCCTTCTCTGTATTCTCCTTTGTTCACTTTCAGTACCTCATAGAAACCCTCTGAGTTAACCATTAAACATCACACTCATTTCTAGTGATTGCAAAATGTTCTATGTTATGAATGCATCATGATTTATTCAGTCATTCTTTATTGATGGTCGTTCACCCTATTTCTGTTTTTTCTTCTACATTGTGGCAGTAAATAGTCTTGTGTGTAGATACACACACACACATATAGTATTGTGTGTATAAATGTATACATACATATAATCTTATTTCTTTTGTGTAGCTATCAGGACTAGGGTAGCTGGGTCAAACATACCTATTTTGAATTTTAATAGGTAACAGCAGATAGCAAATCAAAATTTTGGTTTACCCAAAGGCTCTACTCGGCACACTTCCATCAGCAATATATGACTCCTTTCTTGCCCTCTAACCTCTCTTCTGGGGTTGTACTGCTATCTCTGCAAATTTTGCCCATGTGTTGGGTTCTTCGGTACTTTGTATCTCTCTGCCACTAGTTGGTGTGAACATCTTTTTTTGAGCACCTTTTTATATTTATGGGCAGTCTGGATTTGCTCTTCTCTGAACTGCTTAGGAGTATCTTTCACGCATTTTTCTTTTGGATTGTTTCTTCTCAATTTCTAAGAACCCTTTTGTATTTTATAGATATTAACTCTGCATATTTTATTTGTTCTATTTTCCCAAATCTACCGACTTTGTAATATACCTTGCTAAACAAGTTTTAAACTTACAAACTCTTTAACTTCATTAATTTAATTTAAACATAATTTTAATTTTAAAAGTTTTGAAATTTCTTGAATTGGCTAATGTCTCCCCTGTGTCTACACTATACTTCCAGTCTCTTAGATTTGTTTGGTTTTAGAGCTCAGAAAAATTAAAAATATCTGGAATTTGCTTTTTGTGTGACGTAGGGGTTGCACTTTCATTTACTTCAAACAGATAGCTAGTTGGGCCAGCCAGCACTTACTAA
Organism: Camelus dromedarius; assembly: GCF_036321535.1. NCBI lineage: Eukaryota > Metazoa > Chordata > Mammalia > Artiodactyla > Camelidae > Camelus > Camelus dromedarius. The sequence goes on from NC_087446.1 coordinate 41,389,742, forward strand.
GTAATATTCTCTCTTACTAAAATATAATTTTGTCATATATCAACTTGTTATATACTAGAACCTACTTCTGGACTCAATCCTATTCTACTAATTGTTTCTTCTTTCACTTGAACTTTAAGATCATTTAGTTTAATTTCAATTTCAAAACCTTCCCAGCTGAAATTCAAATTGGAATTGTACTACATTAAACTGTTAATTTGTGGGAACTGATATTTTGATATAAAATCTTTCCAGTCAAGAATACAGAGTTTGTTCAGATTCAGATCTTGATTTATGTTCTATTTAATAAGATTTTATAATAGCTCTTTCTTGTTAGCTTTATTCTTTGAGACGTTTGTAATTTTTGTCTGTCATAAACATTTACCTTCATATCAACTTCTAAGTGCTTATTGTAAATATAGAAAAAAAGCTATTGATTTTTGGCATATTTATTTTGTATCCAGCTACCTTTCCAAGTTCCTGAATAATTCTAGTAGACATTTTGATCTTCTGAGGCATTCATTTATAATAATTTTATTTTCTGGTGTTTATAATCAATGTTTCATTCTATTGACTTAACGCACCCATTATCACTATTAGGTGACATTAATATTCCCATTTCACAGCATTGTTTTGAATGCTAAATAAGATAAATACCTGTAAAGAGGTTAGAGTAGTGTGTGGCACATAGTAGGAGGTCCAACAAATGACAACTAACATTGTTATTACTCCTCAACTGTCAGAATTTGTGAGTTCTTCAATCTAAAATCTTTCATGGAAAGTTGTTAAGAGAGTAAATCCTAAGAGTTCTCATCACAAGGAAAACATTTTTTTTCTGTTTCTTTAATTCTGTATTTATGAGATGATGGATGTTCACTGAACTTACTGTGGCAATCATTTCATGATGTATGTCAGTCAAATCATTATGCTGTCCACCTTAAGCTTACACAGTGCTGTATGTCAATTATACCTCAATAAAGCTGGAAGGGAAAAATGATTAACATGTTAAATATTATTTTGCACATATTTTTTCATGATTAAAAAATGAACAAAATCTTTCATGGAAACATCATGCCAAAGAACAAGAATTCAACTATTATTTGCTGTTTTTTCTTATTCTTTCATCATTCTCCACTTTAATTGGTTTTGAGGAGCCTGGCTAACAGCTTTCGTGTAAGTTTTATTGGTCATTCTCTCATCTTCACAGGATGACAGGAAAGGAGAGCAGAGAAATAGTCTATGTATAGGGATGATTCCAGAGATTGTTATGTAATAATAACAGATTAATAAATAAAAATTATTACATAATAATTATTCAGCCGTTACTCTTTCATAACAATCTAAGGAATCATTACTATTCCAGACTATTTTTCTTTGAAAAAGACAAGTTATAGTCAAACTAGGTTTAACGCTAGATAGTGAATACATTTTGGTTTATCTCATGTGATGTTTGAGTTTATTGCGTGCAGGTTAGAGACCTGTCACAAAATCTTTCACTTCCTAGAATCTGTTGGCTTTCTTCTTTAAAGTGAGATAGAGCAGTTGAGGCAATTATGATTAATTCTACTGCTCCTCTCAGTGAGTTTCACAAGTAACTGAGCTAAGAAAAGTCCTTCCTTATGATGTAATAGCTTTAGGGAGACAAACTATTGGGGAGGATGTAGTTCTCTTCTGACAGTGGTGGGGGAGGTGGCATTGTAAATTGCCTTCACTTTCCAGGGCTGACATGTTTGACATTTTACTTCTACCCTGTTTAGATGACATTCTGAGACCTATCTTCTTTACCCTCTGTGAACTAGAACCTGGCAGGGGTCCCAGGGCAACAAAATCAATCCTGTATCCAGCATCACCCACATCCTGCCAAGGGGAGAATGCCCTGACCATAATATCCTGTACTGGTTTGGAGTAGAAGGATGAAGGGAGAGGTGCTGGGTGCCATCCTCTATGACAGCATTGGTGGAAGGAAATTAGTGGCACGAGTGGCTGATAACTTTCTGTCTCTGAACAATTAAGAGCTAGCTGTTAGGTGTTTGCTACATAGTAATTACCAGCTGCTCCATCTTCTGCAAGGAGCCCAAGATGTTATTTCAGGAATCATTATTGTCTTTAAGTCTAGTAAAATAGACTCTATGATTCCAGTTAAAATCTTGTATGATCCACGTCATGATTTAGTGAAGTCAGAAAATTCAAAGGAATGAGTGAATGGAGATTTTTTTTTTCTTCCAGAATAGTTCTGGTAGAAGACTGAATCAATTTCTGGGAACTGTAAATCTGTATCTCGAACATGTAAACCACACAGATGGTTACTGTCTCCTTGTACCATTGTAGTTAACGGAAATAATTAACAGATAAAGCCTATCTGGGAAAGGTCCAAATTCATTTTTAAAAGTGATTACCCAGGCCGAAATCTCACTCCTAATGCAGGATGTACTAACAAATACAAAACTCCAAAATCCTACTGGGTGGAATGAATCCATGATTTGCTTGAATGTTCAGTGTACTTTATTCCAACCAAATGAATTTTTATCTTTGAATTCCTCTGCATGTCCATTACTCTTGTTTCTTAAAACAAACAAGGAGTAAGTAAAACACTCAATTCAGTGCAGAAGTTGAGTAAAATCTTCTAAATCATGACACTGGTCTGAGAAGCACTCATTTTCTTCTACTATGAATCATGCATACCTAATTAAAGGTGCGGGGTGAAGTAAAGGGAAAATCCTTTCTAATGTGTCTGAAAATGAAAAGCAGAGAAAGTAGTTTGCTGTTATATCACTCCTAAATCTAAATCAGTGGAAGAAGGAAATTTCCACCATTACTGAATATAAAATGTCAGGTAGACAAGATGTATGCTAACCCAAGCAGAACGTAATTCAGTGGGATTATGGTTAACAACATTTCACAGATGCTCTATTGGTTCTGGAATTATGAACTAGCCAAACCGGACCTCTTATTGACTCCTGAAAGTCTCATCTGATTCTAGGCTTCCCTTAGAAGAACCTCTGCAGAGTAGTTTAATTCTGGGGTTTTCCTAGGTGAGGATCTCTCTAGGAGACTTTTAGGTCTGCTGATTCAATTCAGCATGTTTTTGCTTACCCTAGACTAGACCAATGCTGGTTGTTTTTACCACAAAGTTAGTAAAACTGTGCGATAGGCTAATAATGGCTCCCAAAGATAACTTCATATCCTGACCCCCAAATCTGTGAATGTTATATTTGAAAAAAGGATCTTTGCAGATGTGATTAAGGATCTTGAGATGAGATTATCCTGGGTTATCCAGGTGGGCCCTAAATGCCAACACAAATGTCCTTAAAATAGAGAGAAGAGGCACACAAAGGGGATTTGAAGATGGAGGCAGTTAGGAGTGATTGTGGCCTAATGCCAAGGAATACTGCATCAAGGAATGGCTTCTCTCTTGGAGCGGCTAGAGGGAGTGAGGCCTTGCCAACACTTTGATTTTGGGTTTTTGGCTTCCAGAACTGTGACAAAAAGTATCTGCTGCTTTATGTCACAAAATCTGTGGTAATATGTTATAGCAGCCCTAGGAACTAACATATACTGTTTAGCTAGGACACAAGTATTTTTTTTTAGAAAATAGAAACAGGGGAACAAAATGACAACTCAATTAAAAAACAGTAATTTACCTCTCTAACACATTTTTGTGGGTAGAACACCTAAGTGCCATTTAAGAAAAATAAGAGGAACAAAAATATTTGTATCATTAGAAAGGTATGAGAAGGAATATTTCAATGACGTATATTTGAAAGATGCCTTGTGGACTTGGTGCAGCTGAATTTGAAAAGAAGTTAGTCAACACTGGCTCTGAAAGACTTTATACAAGCATACCTCACTTTACTGTACTTCCCAGATACTGTATTTTTTCACAAATTGAAAGTTTGTGGTAACCCCATATAAAGCCGAGTTTATTAGCACCATTTTCCAATAGCATTTGCTCACTTTGTATCTTGGTGTCACATTTTGGTAATCCTTACAGTATTTCAAACTTCTTCATTATTATTCTATTTGTTATGGTGATCTTTGATGTTACTATTGTAATTGTTTGGAGAGCTATGAATTGTGCCCATAGGCCTGAACTTAATCAATAAATGGATGTGTTCTGACTGTGCCACTGACTGGTCATTCCTGTTTTTCACCCTCTCCTCAGGCCTCCCTATTCCCTGAGACACAACAGTATTGAAATTAGGCCACTTAATAACCCTACAATGGCCTCTAAGTGTTCAAGGGAAAGAAAGAACTACACGCCTCTCACTTTAAGTCAAAACCTAGAAATGATTAAGCTTAGTGTGGAAGGCTTGTCAAAAGCCTCTTGTGTCAGTTAGCCAAACTGTGAATGCAAAGGGAAAGTTCTCAAAGGAAATTAAAAGTTACTCCAGTGAACACACAAACAATAAGAAAGCAAAACATACTTATTGTTGATATAGAAAAAGTTGTAGTGGTCTGGATAGAAGACCAAGCCAGCCATAACATTTCCTTAAACCAAAACCTAATCCAGGGCAAAGCCCTAACTCTCTTCAATTTTATGAAAGCTGAGGTGAGGAAACTGCAGAAGAAAAGTATCAAGCTGGCAAAGGTTGGTTTCTGAGGTTTAAGAAGCTGTCTGCATAACATCAAGGTGCAGGGTGAAGCAGCAAGTGCTGATGCAGAAGCTGCAGCAAGTTCTCCAGAAGATCTAGCTCAGGTAATTCATGAAGGTGGCTACACCAAACAATAGATTTTCAATGTAGACAAAACAGTCTTCTATTGGAGGAAGATGACATTTAGTGCTTTCACAGCTAGAGAGAAGTCAAGGCCTGGCTTCAAAGGACAGGCTGACTCTCTTGTTTGGGGCTAATGCAGCTAGTGACTTGAAACCAATAGTCACTTACCATTCTGAAAATCCTAGGGCCCTTAAGAAGTATGCCAAATCTACTCTGATTTTGCTCTATAAATAGAACAGCAAAGCCTGGATGACAGCACATCTGCTGACAACATGGTTTACTGAATATTTTCAGCCCATTGATGAGACCTACTGCTCAGAAAAAAAAGATTCCTTTCAAAACAGCACTGTCCATTGACAATGCACCTGGTCACCCAAGAGCACTGATGGAGATATACAATGAGATTTATGTTGTTTTCATGCCTGCTAACATAATATGCATTCTATAGCCCACAGATTAAAAAGTAATTTTGACTTTCAAGTCTTACTTAAGAAATAACATTTTATAAGGCTATAGCCGCTACACATAGTGAGTCCTCTGGTGGATCTGGGCAAAGTAATTTGAAAACCTTCTGGAAAGGATTCACCATTCTAGATACCATTAGGAACATTCATGATGCATGAGAAGAGGTCAAAATATCAACATTAACAGCTATTTGGAAGAACCTGATTCCAACTCTCATGAATAACTTTGAGGGGTTCAAGACTTCAGTGGAGGAAGTAACTGCAGATGTGGTAGAAATAGCAAGAGAACAAGAATTACAAGTGGGAGCCCAAAGATGTGACTGAATTGCTGGAATCTCATAATAAAACTTGAAGAGATGAGTTGTTCCTTTGCACCAACAAAGAGTGGTTTCTTGAGATGGAATCTACTCCTGCTGAAGATGCTGTAAAGACTGTTGAAATAACAAGAAAGGATTTAGAACATTACATAAACTTAGTTGATAAAGAAGCAGCAGGGCTAGAGAGGACTGATTTCATTTTTCAAAGTTTTACTGTGGGTAAAATGCTATCAAACAGCATTGCATGCTACAGAGAAATTGTTTATGAAAGGAAGAGTCAATCAATGTGGCAAACATCACTGTTGTCTGATTTCAAGAAACTGCCATAGCCAGCCCAACCTTCAGCAATCATCACCCAGACCAGTCAGCAGCCATCAACACTGAGGCAACACTCTCCACCAGCAAAAAGATGATGACTCTCTGAAGGCTCAGAGGATGATTAGCATTTTTTAGCAATAAAGTGCTTTTAAATTAAGGTATGTAGATTGTGTTTTTTAGACATAATGCTACTGCATGCTTAACAGATTACAGTATAGTGTAAATGTAACTTTTATATGCACTGGGAAACTAAAAAAGTTCGTGACTCGCTTTATTGCAATATTTGCTTTACTGCAATGGTCTGGACCTGAACCTGCAGTATTTTCATCGAAGTATGCCTGCAGTTGCTGCACAGACATCCATAGACCTAGTACTAATTAGAGGATAGTCTTTCCAAAACTATCTTACCATCTCCTTAGATTAGCAGCCAATTCTCCACCAAGAAGTATATGAAGAGACATATAAATTATGATGCATCTAGAGAATGAATTACTGCTAGCTCACAGCACAAGACAAGTAGAGGGGAACACTGTCTTGCTCTTGGCCATCAAGGACGCTGCACTGCCAGGCTACAGAAGGCTATTTGTGGCCTTCTCTGCCCTTGTCTTTGTAACAGCAATCCTTTACACTCTAATCTTTCTCCTTCCCATCCCACTTGAGCTGGGCTTTCTTATTTTTCTTTCTCTATGCTTAACCCTTATGAAAATAAATAGATTCACACTCATGGTTTCAGTTGCCTCTCGTATGTCAAAGACTTCAAGGTCTAACTTAAAATCCACCTTTTCCCAGAAGATACTCTTTAAGATACTTCACTTAAACTTTGTTTACCAAAAAGTTTTCACTCACACGCTGAAACCCAAAATTCCTTGCTGGCTTCTGTATTTTATCATCACTGGTGTTCAATCCCTCTGGTTCTGCTAATATAATCTGGTATTCCACTCTTTCCTTCAGCCCTTGTATCTAAGCCATTAACCAATTCTCCAGTTATTCCTTTTTAAAACTTCTTGGGATCTCCTCACTGCAGATCCAATCCTAATAACTTCATGCTTACAGACTCAAGCAGCTATTATGAACTGGCTGGGTTAATCCTAGCTCTACCATTGTATCTCCTAAGCTATCTTTCACACAGATGTCAAAATCTTTTGCTTTAGTCATATTACTCCCATTCAGAACAATACAGTGGTTTGCTGGTAACAATCCACTCTACACTGTACCCATCTGATCTTGCTCCATTTCCAGTATGAAAAGACTTTTTTCTTCCCCTGCCAGTCATGTAGTTTTCCATCACTGTCTGATTTGCTCAGAGAATCTAACACTGACCTAAGTAGAACTAATAGCTAGAAATATAAATCAAACAGTCTATACATTTTAAAGCAAAATACAATTTTTACTGTTAGCCACATGGAATTAGCAAGGATAATGGAGCATGAACTCTCTGTGGTTAGATATGAGATATTAGATTTTTGCTCATTTGATACTTTCTGCCTGGACCTTTCCCACCACCAACAGCTAGATTAGCATCTTGCCAACAGGGACTGGGTTTATTCTATCATTTACTGCTCCCTTCTCCTCCAAGCCCAGCACACTGCACACTCAAAAGTCTGACAGTAAGTTTCCTATTCTGAACTCAGTGTTCCCAGGGGACATAAACTACCACACTATAAATAGAAATTTGACTGGGTAATAATGGCAGATGACAAAAACATTAAAGGCTTTGATCTCTGACTATTTAAAACCTGCTGTAACCTTTTGATTTAAGTGAATATATTATTCATATAAGAATCCTGTTTTCAGGAAAATCCAGTTTTCAGAGAAAAAACCCTGCATTTTGACCCAAATGCTAAATATGGATAATTATCTGATTTAAGTCACTCTATAAGGAAAATCAGGTTAAACTAGGTTCGTAATATAACAAAATAGTAAAAATTCTCTCTGCACTATTTCAGACAAGTCGGGATAAATTAATGCCTACAAATGAAAAAAATCTTCATACATATTAAAAAATGATACCATGCTTTTCTAAAATCATTAAATTGCCTCAAATGGAAATCTCTTAGAAAGTTTAACAGATTGTTACCAACTGAGCTTTGTTCATTTGCTGACTGTTCCTCCCTAGTAGAATGCAAGCTCCTTGTGGGCAGAAGATCCCTGCTGTATCCATGCTGGCATAGTGAACAGTGCTCAGAACATGGAAAATATGCAGTACCGAATGCGTTTGTTGATTCTTAGATGGAACAATCAGTTGGATATCCCTAATTTTGTATAAAACTTAATTTTTAAGGTCAGAAATCTACAGGCCACACAAAGGATGTTCTAAGGGAGCAAGTTCAAAGTATGTGCAACATGTAGAACACTTTTGCAGCATTTAGAAAACGGATGTATTTAGCAATAAGTATTTTATTTCTACCATTCAAAGATGAACTGATGTCAAGCCTACAAACTTAGTGCTACATTAATAGATTTAGTAGCCAGTTTTGACAAGTATCAGCAATATCACAAGGACTCACGCATTCTTCTCTCAATGGTCAGTTAAGAGAACGTAAGTCTAGTTCTATTTTCAGTCTATTCCACTTCTCTCATGCTTTCATAAAATGCCAGATGTACTGATGCACTGCAAAAGATTTAAAAAAATTTGAGTCTTATAAATCACAATTTGTCAAGGCTCACTGACAATTTGAGAAATAAGCCTACAAACACTATGATTTCTAAGATAAGGTCATAAGGGTATTAATTATAAAATACTATAACTCTACATTTCCAAGATAAAGAGGAGACAGAATAATAGATGGGGACTAAATTCAATGAAGACACAGACTGAAGTAAACTAAAAGAAGAAATGTTGCAGTTATGAGTTTTGATTCTAAATTTGCTGCCCTATATCTAAAGATGATTAAAATTTACAGCAAAGTAAAACTTACTTTCATAAATGGAGATTTTAAAGCTTTCTACTCAAGATGTCCACATGTGGTAAAGATCATGTATTTAAGAAAAAAAGCTAAATCCCAAAGTCAAAACAGGGTTTTCACACTTTTTAGAAAAATTAAGTAAAACACCAATCTGGTATTCTCCAAAAATTCACGCTTCTCCAAGGATCCTTGGGGACGTGAAAAGGAACTCATGAGCTTTCTGAATTATTTCAGTATTTTTTCCACTTAGGCACCAGAAAACTCAATCTCCGTATGATTTGCATTTCTAAGCTGCTGTTATTATTCTGTATGGGAGACAATGGTGCTTTTTGCCAAACCACAGCCTCATTTCTATTGGCAAAATACAAAATAAAAGAACAAAAATACTGACCTAGAGGATGACACTGGCCATGTACTTCACTCTCCTTAACTCCTACAAAGTAAGTGCTACTATCATTCCCGTTTTACAGACAAAGCAACCAAGGAACCTAACCAGGGTCACATGTTAGGAGGTGGCAGAGCTGGGATTTGAAATCCAGGAAATCTGGCTCTAGAGCCCATATTCTTATTCACTATACCAAATTGGCCATTTTATAGCCCTAACACTGATCTGTAATTAATGTGTTTCCCACTAGGATCAGTAGTTCTCAACTGGGGTGATTCTGTCCTCCCTGAATCTAACTGGAGGACACTAGGCAATGTTTAAGAGACAATTTTGATTGTCTCAACTTGGGAGTGGGGGTGGTAACACTGATGTCTGGTGGGTAGAGTCCAGGAATGCTGATAAAAATCCTACAGTGCACAGGAAAGCCCCCCACAACTCACTGTCTAGCATACAATATCTATAGGGCTGAGACTACGAAACTCTAAGGTAAAGTATAAATTCTAGGATGGCAGGGTCTGAATCTGATCTCGGTTGCTGTTCTATCCTCAGATCTAGAAAAAACACGACAAGAGATTACTTAAATTTCTCTGTTGAATATTTATGTTTTTAAGATTCCAGAAGTCAGCCTGGCACGGAGCTGGTAAGCAACAAACATTTATTAAAGGTAACTGAATTAATGGTGGTGCCCTTAAAGAGGGCCAATGAATGTACCAGGACATAATAAACTGAAGTGATTTTAGTGCTCCACAATTCCAGACAAACATTTTTTTCATTAGATACATGGAACCTTTAAATACTCAGAACTCTGTGAATTAAATATGTAAGGAATAAGACTTTTTTCTTCTTAAAATGAAGGCCTTTAAATGTCCCATTCAAATACCAAGCACTTCGGGGATTACCAGACACCTCAAAATCAGATGGTATCACTAATTAATTGCTGATATGCTCCAGTGGCTGGCAAATACTTTGAGAGTCTGAGTTAAGCTTTGTTTTACAAATTTCAAAAAAGAACTAAATTAGAGCATACATAAAACAAGGATAGACCCATTTTATAAAAAGATAGTAGTACTTGAGTCCACGTCATTTAAAGATTTTTATAACCATAATACTCTAAATACAACTGTACCCTATAATTTAAAAAAACCCTAAGTGTAACATCTGCCAAAGTATTTTCAATTCTTTCTCCTATACCTCAAGGAGCTACTGAACATTACCCAGAATGCATATGTTCATAAATAGTATTGCTAGATTTACAAAAAATTCTTTCAAAGGAAAAATTCAAAAGATGGTTATGTGGATATTCAAACAATACTAGGAAAAATATCTGACATTTTTTACTCATTATTTCTGTAATTAATCAATCAGTCTAGCTTGCCCAAATGTTAAGTTATGAAACCATGCTATGCAAAATGCACCTCTATTACATTTAAAAAGAAGTTAAACCCATATTTATTTACTAGCACTGTTAAACATTACACAGAACACATTCAAGTGGCAAGTAATTATAATGCAAGCCCTTGCATGGCAATCCAAATTTATTGAACTACTGATGCTAAGTTATACAAAATTGCACCACTTTAATTAAGGCTTTTAGTTTACATTTGGCCACCTCAAAGTAGTTGTAACATTAGGTTGGTCAATTTAAATACTGTGGCTCCCTGTTGGATAGACACACAATCTTTACACCCAAACGTTAATGCATACAAAGCAACAAGGCATTGTTAAATAAAACAGCAATAGTTACTGCAACTTAGGCCTTGTGACCAATTACACATGATTAAAATTACTTCCCACATTCACATCCACAGTACTCGTCCACCATTTAACATCTCAACCAAAACGTTACACATGTGAAACAATCACTAACAGGCAAAAATACTAAACCTGTATATTTGGTATTGCAAATACACTTATGCATGAGCAAGCAAGGGATTCACAGTGAGAATCTACAGCTGCAGAAGCCTGAAAATGATTTACAAAAATTGTTAAATCATTAAAAAATTGTTTGAAAATATACACTTCTTGTTGTAGACCCCCACTGTACACACAACTATAAACATTGTTCCCTATGTAAACAAAAAAGGAAACACATAATAAGAGATCTGAAAAGTCTGGACATTTCCTTCCCAACAGATATTAAAGGCAACGTCTTTAATCTAAGACATTATACTGAAAGGACTATCATATTTAAAGACAAAATCACTGTCTCCACAGGTTTTTTAAAAATTAAAAAAACTATATAGCTGTGTTAATCAAAGCGCTTATTTGTACAATACAATGATAATGACCTTGAATTTCTTAAAAAAAATTACAATAAGCTACAAGTATCAAAGAAGCAAAGTTATCTGGAGTAGTCTATATAGGAGCTCTTTGGACTTTCTTTTATTATGCTAAAATAGTGGTGCTTTTAGGATTTACATTATTGTACTCTCCAATACAAAGTATGGGGTGTGTTAAAGTATACAGTACACCATTTTCATACATGTACAACATTGGTGGATGAAAAATGTCTCTTAGCAGTAATACTGGATTGTAGCCTCTGGTTTTACCAGCAGCATACTCTAGGACTATTATATAAGTAAAAATCTCTTTTGTGATACTGGAAAGTGATTAGAATGTGCAAACTGATAAAGTAGCTTTCATCCGCCTCTTAAAGGGTACCACCACAGAAAGTCCATTTAAGATGTTGGTAGGTTTAACAAAGTTGGAATGCTGGCACTGTTGAATTGGGCAACAGTTCTTCAGACCTGCCAAAAGGAAAAAATTAAAGTAATTGAAAACATAGGTTGTAAACAGCACAATAAAGATTCAAAGGACATATTAAGACAAACAGTGCTAAAGTGTCAGAAATAAATATAATACACGTTCTTGTACTTGTCATTACACTAATATCAATGTACCATAATTCACAGCAAAGCATGAGTAGACATTTTCATCTTTTTTGGAATGATTTCATTTATTCTGCTGAGTTTTTGAAAGTCAGTCATGAAAGTTTTAGGTACAAAAAGGGAACGTACCTTAGTGCAAATTTCTGTGTACTGCCTTCCAAAGTTTAAAAGCGGAAAACCCCAACAAAAAAAAAGAACCCTCCAAACACCACATTATAACTTTATATCAGGTCAACTTTATTAGAATTAGGATTGTAAGACAGAAAGCAATATTAACAAAATGGGTGATCCTGTTAAGTGTTTACAATTCTAGGATTACATCACAAGTACAGAACGCACAACTAACCAGGCTTTCTAGTATCAGAAAATCAAGACTTTTCTTCCCTAGTCTTCAAATAGAGTGGCTAAAAACCTGGTTCAGTGAAGCTGGCAAAATGGAATTTATTTCACGATGACTCTTTACAGTTGACAGCTATGTAATTTCTAAATTTAAACAGATTCTATCAACTTTAAGATGGATGTCGAAAGAGACTTATTACAGTAAAATCTTACCTAATTAAACTTAAAAAAATTGAGAGTGATGTAAAAGAAAGTAAAATCAGAACTCATTGCCTGTCAACTATTTATTTACTATGGATGATTTTCTGCATACATGCCTGGGCCAAAAACAAAAACAAAATACATTTCCTTTCTAAAATTGGTTTTCTGAGAATGAGGCTTGTTGTAAGCTCCAGAAAGGTTGTTGATATAGATGTGGTTGCTGAAATAATTTCCGCAAATGTTTTGAACTTTAAGTCCTCGTTTAGAGTCTCAATGAGCGTGCTAAGTTTTCTAAATCCAAGCAGACTGAATGTAGCAACGTGGAAAGGACAAATGGGAGTGTGTGAGCTCAAGCACATGTGCATTTAAGAATGGGCACGTGGTTGGAAATGAGAGGATATAAAAAATGAGAGGTTGTATCTCTAAATAGAAAGCCTTAAATGGAAAGTAGGGACAAAAACTTTAGAAAGATACAGAATCAGAGTGCTACGGTGGTATAGGGCCATTTAACACAGGAATGAGAACCACAAACATCACAAGTTCTCAAGGGTAAGAGTATAGTAAAATATGGTTTAATGATAACCGGCAAACAGCAGCAGCTAATAAATGAGGGTTTACCATGTGCCCAAACACTGAACTAACTGCTTGACAAGTATTAACTCATTTAATATGAGTATTTTCAAAAGCTATGTTACAGTGTTGTATGTTCAGTTTTCCTTTGCTGTCTCACCTCTGGGTTGTATCTGTGGTTCTTTCTGCCAGGGAACTCCTTATCCCCTAACACAATTTCTACTTACCCACCAGACCTCAACTTAGGTGTCTCTTAATCTGATAAGACTTTCCCCAGATCCACAGTTCACATCTGACTGGTTTGGTACCCCAGTTAAGTGCTCCACTAGTACCCATAACAGCACAGTGACTAATTATGGACTTGGGAGCCAGTCCAGAGTTCAAATTCTGAGCCATGCACTCAGATCATTAGATTCAATTCTGGCTCTGCTATTTACTAACTGCAGGGCTTGAACAGGTAACAATGTTTTTGTGCCTCAATTCACTCATCTGAAATATGGGAATTATAGTCAATTCTGCCTCATAGGATTGCTGTGAGAATTCAGTTAATATATAGGCAGTAGTTCAGAGCACCTGGCACATGACAGGCCAGGAGTTCTTATTATCAGTACTATATTTAATTTATTCTATAATAGTATTTATCGTATCTTGCAATTGTTTGTTTAACTCTTCCTCTAGACCTTACTTAGCTTTAAGGCAACAAAGAAGAAAGCAGAGAAGACTGGTTCTGGTCATCACTGTACCGTCAGCACAAACCAGTGACCCACTGAGGCATGAATATATATTGGATAAACTCATCCTGAATGTTCACTTATGTGGAATACCTTACTTCTGCTGATGATGTACAAATGAAACTATTTTAATTACTAGAATATCATACTAATTCATGGATATGTGAAAAAGGAAGTATCCATTTCTTTTTTAGAACAGAAAACTCTATACTTGCTGTCTCGACAGAGTACTCTTAATGAAGTTGAGGTTGAAAGAGGAATAAAATGAACAAATAATCAAAAACAGAGGAAAAGATTAATTAACATACCTGGCTCAGAGCTACAACGCATTTAGTATATTAAAGCAGCTGACATGACGACTTTTTGCGGGCCTTCCCAGGCACTGGAGTTTTTCTGTTAATTTGCCGCACTAGGTCATAAAAGATCTGCAAACATATTAACTTTTTTTACATTACAGGAAAATACATTCCCAAAAACTAAAAATGAAAGAGTAAAATTAAAAAACTGAAATTCCCATGGATATAATGAACCTCAGAGAGCAAATATTCTGTTCAGTTAAAGAGAGAGTAAAACCAGGTAATCTTGTAATCACCAACTTCTTTTCTGTTTCTTTTTTTGGGGGAGGGGGCTAAAATTGTTCTCTTTAAAATAAATACTGAGTTGTAAGAGCTTCAGAGATCGTAGTTCAGTAAGGATATTTACCATCATCCAAAGAGAACAATCCTTTACTCTTCTTCACCTCTATGTATCTTTATTCTACAGCATGACTTTAAGCCCCTTCAAGGCAAGACCCATTCATACTTTTTTGAATTTATCTTCACCTTTTATATAACATCCTTCACATACCTGAAGACTAAATCTGTCTTCTCCATCTCTATCATTTTCTATCCAACCCTCCTTTACTTTACAGTAAATTCCACTGTACCAGCATTTAATAGAGACTCATAGCATCATCGCTTATTATTTAATGTAAGACTTTTGCCTATTTGATCAACAAAGCATCCTGAGTACAAATTAACTTGGAGTTGTGTTAACACACACATTATTTTCCATTACTTTTGAATGAATTCCAAATCAAGTGTTACATTTTACCATACCTCATTAACATTTATTTTTGATTTCGCAGAGGATTCTAAGAATGCACAGTTGTTCCACTGTCTTGCTAGATTTTGACCTTGTTCCTTTCCTACCACTCTTTCATCTTCCAAGTCACACTTATTACCAACCAGAATCATTGGAACCTAAAAGGGTAAAAGTAAGTAAGTAAATAAATATGCTATGTAAATTCAAATCAAAATTCTAAGAGTCAACTCGAAGGATTACTTTTTATATTATGCCAGAGAAAAATACTAAATTAATAATGTATGATAAAATTTACAGTTAAATATGAAAGCCTTAAAATGTTAATTTAAGAATCTTTCATGTGAAATTTTTAAAAACAAAACACAAAAAAGAAAGTATAAAAGTGTATGCCATAAAAGCCAATATATTCCAAATTTTATAAAATGTTTCTCCAAGGGATTTAAATCAATTTCAAATTTTCTGGTTTCTTAACATGTATTTACCAAGTACATATTCTCAATTTCGTAACACAAAAAGGAGAGAGAAATTTGTAAAGCCTCCAAAGTAGAATTTTTAGTTTCTCATATATTCTATGTAAAAAAGCCAGAAAGCAAAATCGTCTTAATTTACTAAAAATCTAGACCATATTAGTCATGTGTTTGGATATGTGTGATGTTTGTAGTTTTAAAAGGACAGTATAGGGAAAAATAATACTTATTCTGCAAAACTTCTATTAATCATTTAGAGACTGAATTTCTAAAAAATTTTTGGAAAAAATCTAAACTAGAAAATTACAAATTTTGGATTTTTAAGGAACAGACATATAGTATTATATTAATAAATACTTGTTTAATGCAATGGATAGAAAACTACATCATCTACCAGAGACACTGTTAAACAACTTTACTGAGGTTGCTGTAGGGTCCCCCAAAGTTCTGCCTCAGAAGTTTAGGAAATGGCGGCATTTCCCAGCATAGTATGTACCCACAAGCTCTCAAAATATTTGCTATAATTAAACTATACATAGTTTCTTAAAAGTTCTTAAAAGTGTGGTGCCCACACCAGCAGCACCAACACCATCTGGAAATTTGTTAGAAATGCAAATTCTTGAGCCCTATCCCAGATCTGCTAAATCAGAAACTCTGGGAGCGGGGCCTGGCAATCTGTTTTAACCAGCTTTGCAGGTGATTCTGATGCAAGCTCAATTTATATATAAATGTGATGAGGATTTAAAATAATCCTTTTGAAGTTTCCAATAGGGATTAAACTCCATTATGGTATACTGTGAAGGGGCATTACAGTATACTTCAATTTACTTTAGAATCTAGCCTTTTAAAATGATTATTATTGTACTCCTTCTCTGTCATAGTTGCTTGAGATGTGTTCATGTTGTTCTGATTTTTGTTAAAAAGGCTCTTAAACCTACCAGAAATATGACCAGAACATCAACTGCTCTATTAGTAATACCTGCCACCAACAACTCTCCTTCCTCTCAACCAAATGCATAATTTAAAAATAGAAAGGGTATAAAATTTATTTTACACAGGGAGAGAAGGTTATTTCTCACTTTTTACATTATATATAATGTTATGGGTATGTTTTTGCCTTTCAAGGGAAAAGCTTTTGAAAAACAAACAAAAGACCCCAAAATACATGAACTTTGAATTGGATTTAAGTTCAAACTTTTAAATTGGGTATCACTACAATAAGACGTTGAAATAAAATATATTTATTATGAAGCCAGCTTACATCATCAGTGTCTTTAACTCGAAGAATCTGTTCTCTGAGATCTTGTAAATCATTAAATGTGGACTGTGCTGTGATGGAATAAACTAATGCAAAGCCTTGTCCATTTTTCATGTACAAATCCCTCATTGCTGTAAATTGTTCCTACAATAGGAAGAAAGAATCATTTAAAAACAGTAAGATTTTTTGACAGTTTGACAATTTTCAAAGTCTATAATTAGAGCTCAAAGAAGAATGCAGTAGCATTATGTAAAATTTCTTAAAATTACAGTTCATGGCTATTTGAAAAATTGGTATTTCAATGTCTTTTATTTAAAAATAATACACCAAAGCAGATTTATGTGCAATAAATATACTCTATATAAGTAAAAATGTACTATTTTTGTGAGTACTAATGAGACAAAAATGTCCTGTCTCCAAAAGCTACTTATACACAGCGTTTTAATATATCACAATATGTAAGGTACCCAAATTGAATCACCAAGTTACTCATAGCTAGCTCACAATGCTCTAGTTCTGTGGGGTCCACCAGTATGCTTACCTATATTTTGCCATTTTCCCACACTTTCCCTCCTTCACTAGATTGTGAGCCTTTGAGTGTAAGAACACAGTCCATGGCACGTATCGGGTACTCAAACATTAGTTGAATGAATACCACATATCCAGAATAAATCTTCCCTTCACCTTTAGATACAAACAAATCTAGTTGGTCTGTAAATGCACTGAAGGACGAAAGATACCATTCCAAATACTTCACACAGCCTATGAGGAATAAATGTACACTCAAGTATTTTCCACATTATTTAATATATTTCAATATATTTTAACTTTTTAAAAAAAGTACTAGTGAGACCATGAAAATTTTCATCCAAATTTTCTACTTATTTCTTCAATAAATGACCCACTCCAACTGCAAAGCACACACACAAAGTAGAACTCAAAAAGATAAAAAAAATACAAACAGCTTTAAGACTTAATGCAAGCAGTACTTTTAAATAAGCTTACCTAATATTTGTCTACAGAATACTAGCATTTCATAAGGTCAACACTGCACAAGTTGAGCATATACTCTGGTACTTTGTTTACATACCGTTCCTGCAGTATCCAAGATTTCAAGCATACACTGTTGTGCATCTACTTCAACTTGCTGGGGGGAAAATTAAAATACAGCTTCATTTTTTAATGTATACAAGACTAATATACAAACAAAAGCTAACATGATATTTAAAACAGAGATACAGATTATAACAACTTTACAACTAATCTCAAGTAATACCTAAACAAAACAGGAGGAAAAAATAGCTAGATAACCAAAGTCCACTGACGTCCAAACTGCATGAGATGCAAAAACCATGTTTTCTCAATTCAACACAAGGATATCTACAAGATGCAAATTCAGTATGAATCACTCAGCACTTAATTCTGGACAGGAAATGATTTCAAAATAGCTTAAAGAAAAAATTTTTTTAAACCAGTAATAGTTCCAATGATATCAGAAGTTATTCTATCTCAACTCTGCCATACTTTAGGTACTCCTTCATTTCTCTAGATAACCACATCCTCTTCACCATACTGGAACAAAATTTCTGGTTTGCAAGGGAGCAGAGAACAATTATCAGATAAATTATATACCCTGTTATCTTTTTCATCTAACATTTCCTAGGAAGAAAAGTTATAGATGTGGAAAGAAGAGTAATATTGCCTCACAGCTGGGGTGCAGGAAGGGGTTTCCCTTTTTTTTTTCCTTCGGTAGACTGTGGACTCAGAGGGAGAAACGGAAACACAATGTCTGCACAGCAGCAAAGGTCAGGTTGGCTGCTATATTAATATGGGGAGATAACTCTGTCTCTACCAAATTAAAAATGTCTGCAGACATTAAATTTTATTGTCACAAGTTGTGTAAGTGAACACAGAAATAAGCCTTTCTACTATTATGAGCAGTGGAACTTTCTCAAGGAGTTGTAAGTAGGAAGGTTAGGGAGATTTCTGTACTTACATCTTAATGTTAAAAAGAAGGGAGCCTGAGAGTAGTCAGTCTTTGAGGGGGCAGGAAGGGGAGAGAAACATGAGTTACCACTTGAAATGGATGGCCTAACTTTAAAGTTTGTGTGTCAAATTACAATTTTGGGGTCAGTGTAAACTTAAAATTCTTTGAGAGAGAAATAAGAAAGAGCAAGAGTGACTGTTTAAGATCCTCATAAGATGGTAAATATGCAATATCAGGAAATAATCAAGTGTGATCTTTCCCCACTAATTTTATAAATTAACTCTACTTCTTCATCCTACTTTGTAAACAACATTCAATAATTACTAAGCTAAAAGCAAGAATTTCTATTCATAGTTAACTCAAAAGCAAAAGGCCTTCTAAAGTAACATATACCTTTCTATAAGAATCTTCTATCGTAGGATCGTATTTTTCAACAAAAATTCCTTGAACAAATTGTACAGTCTGCAAAAAATTAACATACCATTATAATTCTGAAAAAGAACAAATTCAAATCTGTACATTTTAAACTATTGATTTCATATAAGTAGTTACATCATTTATTAAAAAAAAAACCCACAACTGCATTTGAACATATACATGTTGTGGGAAAATTACCTTAGAAAGCTTTTTTAAAAAAATTAATAATCACCATGCTCCTTATTTGGTAAGTCTAGATTTAGAGAGCATATATTTAAAAAATTTTAAATAGCTCCTGTTTCAGTCTTAAGGGTTTAAATTTGAATTTTAGTTAGAAAGTGACTAATTATTTTGTGTACACCCATATGTGCACACTGAAGACACCTCCCCATCACTTTGGATATATTTACAAATGAAAAAGCAGCTCATCCCTCTTGTACACACTTCTCAGTTTGACCCAAGCATGTCAAATTCTGTGCTAGGTGTTCATTCTAAGTGGCAAAGTATGATGGTCAATCTGTCTTATTGTGGGGCTTTGCTAAACTCTGAAATATCCATCAAGTTCTTTCCCCAAGTTTTTCCCCCTTTCCCACCCACCACCCTCAAGTTGTGTCTTCTTTCTTGCCATACTGTTCCTAGATACAGAAAACAGTGGGATAGTCAAAAGTAGTATTTGAAAACACTACAAAAATAAGCTTTATTTAATTTCTGTAACATAAAACTTATAAGCCAACTCACAATGAGAAAAACCAAAATGTATTCCTATCTGGCTCTGAAATGGGGACCTTCAACACATTTACATGCTCTCACTCTAGTCCAAACTGTACTGTGACATATCTCATACTGGTCTGCAACCACTGTTCCAAAGAGAATATGATCTATTTACCCAGAAACAATTATAAGTTGACTAAAATTACAAGAAAAATATGCTGTTTTTAAAATTATGAGATTTCACCTTAACAGATAAAGACAAATATGCAAAACCAAAAAATCAACAGAAAAACAAGTCTTGGAGCGAAAACCTTAGGTACAGCGAGAATGTCTTACCAGAGCAGATTTTCCAACGCCTCCCGAGCCAAGAACGACTAGCTTATACTCACGCATGGTGTAATCTTGTAAAAGCTAGTACCTTATTAAAGGAAAAAAAAAGGAATTCTTAAGTAATATCTTTGTATTCATGTGCTTCTTATACAAATAACACATTCACGCAGATAGATTTATTTAAAATGACTACCATATCATACTACTATGGAGCATTCTGTAAACAGCCTTACTAAAGGATGCTATTGGAAGCGCTCTTTGTAACAGTCAGAGGAAGAAAGAAACTGCAGAATTATAGACACAACTTTCACCCTATCCTAAATTCAATTACAATAAAATATTCAATCTATCAACAAAAAGGAGGGGGGCTGAAAAACAGCACAAAGAGGCATTTTGTTGGCTACAAGATGGCAGTGATAGACATGTTATTCCCCTTTCATGAACCACCTACAACCTTGAGTCACAAGTAGCTGCGTTCCTACCAAGTACGAGGATATACCCAATGAACAACAAAAAAAAATCCTGCCCTCAACTGAGCTAACATTCTGGTAAAGATGAATAGGATAGAGGACGAGTCTGCAAGCAAATCCAGCTCATTACCTGTATCTGTACATAAAGTTTTATTGAAATACAGCCATACCTACTCATTTGCGTATCATCTGTGGTTGCTATCTTGTAATGGCAGAGCTAAGTAGCTACAACAGAGGCCATCTGGCCTGCAAAGCCTAGAATATTTACTATGTGGCATTTACAGAAAGAACTTGTCTGCCACTGAGATACACAAACGGTAAATGAGTTAGCAGACAGAGTAGACCCAATAGCTATTCCTGAAGTACAGGGGAGAGGAGACAAAAAGGTCAGGAATCAAAGGCAGATCTCAAGAATATGAGTGCCCAGACTAAAAAAAGTCTCCTAAGCATTCAGCATGATGCAACAGTGGAAATTAAAAAACAAAACAAAACAAAACAGCCTATATAAGGGCTCATCATTACAAAACTTCAGTATACTAAGGACAGAGAAAGAAGATTCTAAAAGTTTCCATGGGTCGGGGATAACATGAGAATACAAAATTCCCACACTCCTAGAAAAAAATTATTGGCCAGTGGCCATTATGGTACAAAAGTAGCCACCAGAACAGGTTTTGAATCTTCTTAATCAAGAAACGACAGTTCTTTAGTCATAGTAACAAGTAAATACCAGGATTGGTTTAAACACATTTAACCAACCAATAACCATTTGCTTTAGTAGATAGACTTCTGTGAACTAGTCTATTATTGACAATCTCTTACTTCTGAAAATTAGTCAATTAAGAACGGACTTACTTTGGCACAATATTTCTTTGCGTTAAATCTCTGTATGTTTTTTCCTTCCAGCCCATGCTCTTTGAAAAAACTCTCCCAAATCAAAATACCACCAAAATAGCTGCTAAATTTCCCACTTACTAGTTCCTATATTTTATTTGTCAATTCACTGAATCCATCATTTCAAGACTTTTCTCCAGTATTGGAACATTGTCTCCTTAATTTTTGTGAACTGCAAGGTCCTTACCATATTACGATTTTAGGAAAGAGGATACGAAATAAAAGTTGAATCAACTTTCAGCTTTAAGAATATTCCACATTGTAGTGTGCATTTAATTTGGGACAAATAAATTATTCTTTGTAAACATGTAACTGAAGTCAGGTTTAATTCTTTAAATGTAAAAAACCATTTAGAAGTAGGGTTATTTAGGTGATAATTCCATTATCAATGCCATGCAGACATTAGCCAACCACACAGATGTACATTAATATTTGAGAAATATTTAAAAATACTTAGGATTCTAATGAAAAACACCTTCAAATTTGTGTTTCTGAACCCAACTAGAGGGAATGTAGTAACTTTGGGGACAAGAATTTCCTCAACATCCCAAAGAGCAAACCAATTAACTTTAACACAAATAAAATTAGACTCATCTCCTTGCATTCTTTTATCCTTTATGTAGCTGGGCTGTGTCACTTTTGATGACTTCTTTGCAATTGTTTATCTATAACTAAAAGAAGACTCACTTCAGTGAACACCCATCAAAATGCCAACCAATCAGTAACTGCCTCACTTGAGTGACAGTGCTTTTACACTTGACATTAATTCACTCCTGCCTTTGAAATTCTGTCAATCTTCAGAGTTGGAAATTCCTAAAACCCTGTAAAACTAGCAGTCTGTTCTGTTCAGGGGAGGCAGTATCAGATTAGGATAGCTTTTCCTTAAGTAATCAATAATTACAGCTTTGTGTTTTTTGTTTAGATACTGAATGGTATCTCTTATTCTGATAGTCGACCTGAAACCCCCATTTGGCATCATTCCAAATGACACCCTTAGACAAACAGGTATACTGACCAGGTTGTCTTGTGTCCAACCTATTCTTTGAATTTCCTATTAGATGAGTCAGTCTCAACAATGATGGGCGCTCCAATGGGTTCCTTGAGCTCACATAGCTAAATCTGTTATCCTGGATTTGTACAAAGTAGGTTTTTATATAAGGCAATTAGGCCTTTTGGTTTTGACTTGGAGTGTACTATTTGATAAATATTTTTGCCATTAATTTATAATTCTTCAGCTACTTGCTTTGTTTTTATTCACTTACTTGTGTAAAGTTTTGTCTCATGTGTTTTGTTTTGTCCTGGACTGTCTTGTTTCCATTCACTGAATAAGGGAGTGCCCCATTTGGAATGGATGAACGCACAGGCCTGATAAGTCTCTAATGCAATTCAAACTGCCCTAGGCACGAAAGGTTGAAGATGAATAAAATCAGTTATCAATTCAGGCAAAGGTGAGTGACTAGTCAAAATTCACCTTGGGTCACTTGAACTTTCACAATGGCATTATAAGGTCAGTAACTGTGAGGCTGATTATGTGGCACCTTCCTAACTTCTGCTTGGTCAGGGAACCTGAGAATCTGTAAGGACACATCTGTTAAACAAATTTTTAAACTCTTTCTGTCATCTTTCCATGCTGCTACAAAGGTGCATGTGGAAGTCGTGCTAATGCTCTCAAGAGCACCAACAATGCTGAAAAGAGAGGCAAATGCCAGATTCTTATTAGGCCATGCCCCAAAGTCATCATCCAGTTCTGTACTAATAAAGCTTGGTTACCCTGTCAAATTTGAAATTGATGATCACAGAGCTAGAAAAACGGCTGTAAACCCCATAGGCAGGTTAAACAAGTGTGGAGTGATCAGCGCCTAAAGTTGAGGTGTGACTCAAAGATCTAGAAAAATAGCAGAATAACCTGCTTCTATCCTGTCACTTTGGTTTCACTGTACTGACAACTTCAGCTGGCATCATGGACCATGAAGAAGCAAGACAAAAACACAGGAGAGGAAATCCTGGGTTTCTTTTTCTAGGGATGTAATACATACATGAAAATAAAATGCCTCAATGGAAAAAAATCTTAAGTACTCTTAAATCATTTTTATTTAGGAATAATTTACATCCAGTAAAACAAGCAGATCTTAAGCAGTATAGTTAAATGAGTTTTGGCATATCCTAATACCCTCACAATCACAAACACAGCTCTCATTAAGATTTGAAACACTTCTGTTACCCAGGAAGTTTCCAATGTTCCTTTTAGCAGTTAATTATCCGAACACTTTTTTCTTGACTCTAGTGATCTCTTGCTTATTTGTCAAGGCTATAACCTTTTCTAGGAAGAACTCCTCCATCTTTTATAAACTCCCAATGTAATCTTAACTCTTGCACTTACATTGGTAAATGACAAAAACAGTGACTTTGACAATTGTAACGTAACAACAGGACTTACGGCCAACTTTTGATATGTCAAAATTAATACTTTAAGAAGAATTATAACTATAGAAAAACTATGAGACAAATTAACATTAAATAATCAACTTCTTTAATTGGCATTCTGGGGTCCCCAAATAAAATGACTAAAATAGTCTTACCCCTCTGTTCAAACCTTTGGAAACCTACCCTCCCTGAATCATTCTGTCTCTTTATACTACCCACAAAACCTTTTATTTTATTCCATCTGCTCCTTACCTATACCTCTGAAATGAACTACTCTTTTTGACGGTTTCTCAGCAAAAGAACAATTATACTAAACAACAGTCTCTTTAAATAGCTAAAGTAGAAGGCAGAGCTACAGAAATTGAATTTAAAGTCTGGTCTAGAATTTACTTGAAGTTATATTTAAAGTTTTTCTACATTTCAGGAAAACTGACAGAAATTTGTTGCAGAATTCCAACTTAATTACAAATTAAAATTAAAAATTAATTACTTAATTTCATCATAAAGGAAAAATGTTAAAAGCAGCAGGATAGGAAAGACCAGATTCAAATAACCCAGCATATGTTAAAAACTGGCCTTGAGAGAACAAGTTGCTAGAATGAGTCAGGTTCATCCATATTATTGCTTTTATCAGTAATTTGTTCTATTCCTTTTTCTTTAATGAGTCCAATCCCACTGTTTTTCTTCTATTTCTTATTGATTAAAACATATCTATTGTATGAATATATGTTATTTTTCTTAGCCATTCATCAGCTGATGGACATTTGGATTATTTCCAGATTGTGGGTGTTATAAATAAAACTTATCAGTTTATTTTAATTTCAGTAACTCAACCAAAAAGAATTTTTATTACAGAGTTATACTGTCCAGGAAATTGAAAACATTTCAAATTTTGAAATAGAGAAATATGAAAGACATCAACAGACTTTCAAATCTAAAAACCACAGTAACAAAACACATCTAACTTAGCAATAAGCAGCTTTCTAACAAGGAACACTGATAAGAGAACCACAACTGAGAAAAATCATTCTGTCATTAATTTTTTGCCAATATTTCCTTATATGGACAAACAATCAAAATATTTTCATTTAAATCCTGACAAAACCAATACTAAGGGTATTATTCTCCTTAAAAAAAAAAAAAAAAAAAGTCTAACAGTACAACAGCCAAGATTTGAACTAGTATCTATTTTTCAAATCTGTGTTTTCTACTATACCAGCTTTGAGAAACTGTATACAGTTTCTAAGCCTGGGATAAAAAACGGATTTCTTTATGAAGGCCAACTATGATTTACAAGCAATGGCCATTAGTTCTGTTTTTAAAATTTTCTGCACAATTTTAAGATGGGTAGACTTATATCAGAATTAAAAAGGGGCTTTGTGGTTACTACTGTTTGAGACATTGAGAATAATTGTTCTCTTCCACTGAACCCCAAAGACAGACAATTCTGACAGCATAGCACAGTGGTTCCACAGCACCTAAGTTTCAAATCCTGGTTTTGTCTAACTTTGCGCAAGTCATGAAACCTTTCAGAGCTTCACTTTTCTTACAGGGAAAATGGAGACAATAATACCTACATGATAAGGTTGTGAGGTGGATACACAAGAGAATAAACTCCACAAAACAGGGATTTTTGTCTGTTTTACTATATCCCTAGAACCTCAAATAGTGACTGGCATTAGTATGTGCTCAACTAATTAAGGAATGAAATGTACTAATTTCCCTTAAGAGTCCTTGCACATAGTAACCAATAAAAGACAGCTTTTAAAATAACAATAGCAATGGCCT
This sequence comes from Camelus dromedarius, assembly GCF_036321535.1. Classification (NCBI taxonomy): domain Eukaryota; kingdom Metazoa; phylum Chordata; class Mammalia; order Artiodactyla; family Camelidae; genus Camelus; species Camelus dromedarius. Next base: position 41,415,381 of record NC_087446.1, read on the forward strand.
GGGTTACTGCTCAAAACAGTGTAGCAGAACTAATGTTCCCTCAGTTAAGAGTTACTGCTCTACCCTTTTACCTACTCGTTCAATAAAATATATAAGAATGCAAGAGGAAGACTGCTATTCAGTTTTTGTCTGATTTAGAAAGTTTCTTCTAGGTAGTCAAAGAGATACAATGCATAGGCTAAAACTATATTCCAACCATATGTGAGTTTCTGTCCTTACTTCAGTTCTCCTGTCACTACAACCACTTTGGAATATGTTTAAAAAAAAATCAACTGAACTATAATTCTCTAGCTATACACGCTAAGGTTTACTACTTACATATTCCACCAAATCTAAGAAGTACTTTAAAAATATATTTTAACATCTTTGAGACGGCAATGTGTCTTACAGTAAACTATGTCAACACAAAAAGGAAAAAGCTAAGTATATATCACTATTTTGAATTATTTTAAAATGTATTTAGGGGGAACGACTGGGAAATAACCCTCTTGTAAGTCTTTAAAAAACATTACTATGCAAAAATCCTGTAATACTAGTGTTTTCTCTGACTCTAAATATTAATCACACACGTCAATGATGAACTTTACTGTATCTCAAGTTATGCAGATTGTAATTTTGATGATCTGGGGCAAATCTCAGTATTACCACATTATGAGTGGTGAGAAAATCTTGAGATTGCAATGTAAGGTGAATTTTAATTCTCTTAAACTGTACATATGTCTGTATATGGTAGTGGATTGTCTTTCTTCTTTTGCTTATGTTTTTCCTGACAGTTTTATTACTAATAAAACAGTAAATTTATAAAATACACAAATGAAAATTAAAAATGGAAGGTGAAAGAGAAGTTGTGGAGTTGTCTTATAATAACCCCATGTTACTGTAACTTAAGAATGTTGGTAACTATTGGCATTTTTAAAAAGCAAGAAATTGGATGAAGGCAGTCAAAAGGTATAAACTTCCAGTTATAAGATAAGTATTAGGTATCTAACATACAACACAATAAATATAATTTACAATGCTATATATTATATCCAACTGTTACAAGAGTAAACCTTACGAATTCTCACAAGGAAAAATAGTTTTCTTTTCTTTTGATTTTGTATCTATATGAGATGATGGATGTTCACTAAACTCACTGTGGTAATCGTATCATTATGTACATCAGTCACATCATCATGGTGTACACCTTAAACTTATACAGTGCTTTATGTTAATTTTATCTCAATAAAACTGGAAGGGAAAAAGTGGCGATTAGAAACTCAAAAATGCCAAGTAGACAGTCATTCAACTCACAATGAATAATAATTATAAGTTACTGATACTGGCAAAAAGGTACTGACATCTTAAACATTTTCCTCTCACGTCAAAGCAGTATCTGTCTTTTTATTATCATGCTGAAAAGTCTAGAAAGAAAAGACAAACAGAGAAGCAAAGGATGCAAGTTCTAAGTACTTTAACTGGCATGCCTTGAGTAAAGGATTGTATTCTGAGAAGCCTGCTGATGTGCTGTGTCTTCTTGTACACAAATAGGAAATAAAGATTAAGACACATACAAGTATCTTTGAAATTATTAGAAGTATATCAGAAATTATTAAAAGATGGTAGCTAGATTTATGGTGACAATCTCATAACTCTCATAATGTACATAAATGTTGAAACGCTGTTGTACACTTAAAACTAATAAAACGTTATTATACGTCAATTAAAAAATTAACAGAACTCTGACTATTAGGTATTATTGCCATGGACTGCCACTTAAAAGAGATGGGAAGAACAATTAAAACTACTTTATGATCAACGGGAAAACTGACACAAATATATTTTAACAACCTTCAAGAAGTTAAGGGCAACATCATCAGAAAATGTTAGATGAAGATGTGTCAACAATGGGAGATCTCTTGGCTAAACATTTTGCCAAAAATTATGGTGCTACTGGTCAACTGGAAAACATTCTAGTTTGAATTTCCAACACAGGTGATGGAATTTTGTTGGTTTATGTATATTCTCTTTTATGACATTCCTTGTAAGTAATGGTGCTTATCTGTAAAACTGGATGTGGTCTAGAAATTAGCTGTAAAGTTAAGAATTGTAAATGAACAATTAGGTGCTTATATGTTAATCTGAAACTCCAGAATTATTTCAACCAAGCTTTACTCTATGAACTCACCAATTACATTAACTCATTAATTAATGAGGGAATCCCAGACCCCCATTTTCTTTGGGTGGTTAACAGGCAAGAACACAGCATATACACAAAATGAATTTATGAATTGTGCCATTTCTCACTTATACTTCATCAGCAAGAAAGTGCATATCTACAAGAGAACATTTATACAATTATAAATATGAAGCATGATTCACACCACTTCTCCAACAACCTAACATTACAGATGAAGAAAACCAATTAAATTTGTAAAGAACTATCAAGTCACTAAAAATTTCACTACAGTTTAAACTAAAAGCATTTTCTACATGAATTTTTCAAATGTACAAATATTTCTGCTACCTATCTTTGAATAAAAAAATTGGGGGGGGGGTAATTTTTGGTATTATGCCATTTGCATTTAAAGACTCCCATTTTAGTTACACAGATCTCCTAAAAGCTACACGACTACAACCAACCCCTACATCAATCAAAGTAAGTGATAGCTATATTTTTTGCAAAATACTTGGGTATCCTATTTACTAATCTGAAAGGTTGTTTTAAGCATTTCTTTCTATAACTTTCTCCATTTACTTTAGAGACTTATCTTTGCTTTCATTGGTTCTTTTCATCAATTTAAGAAGTTGTTTAATTCTAGTCTCAGTGAAAATCATAGCAAAGACATGGAATGAAAAGAAAAAAAACCTCCTAGGGTTCCTTCCCAAGTTGAGTTTCATTGGCTGCTTTGTAACTGCTTGAAATGAAAGTCGAGGAAAGGAGACACAATTATATTCTACATTAAGTTGAGTAAATTTAACTAAGATAGTATTTCATCTATCAGAAGTTATTGACTGGAATACAAAACAGTAATGGATGCTATAATGATTCTGAGCAGAAAATTCTGAAGATATTTATGAGTCAAAGAAAATAAACTTTCAGTAAACTTTTAGTCTAAAGGGATTCGCTATATAAAAGGACAATATAAAAAATTGATTCAGTTATCTGCCATTCTGTATTGAATATAACATTTTGCATTAACAAGACCTAGGGCAGACCCAGGTTCAGATATTACTTTCCCTAATTATGAACTACAAGGGTAAATAGAAAAATTACTGGGGAAATTTTTAAAAAGCATTACAAAATGACAAACTGATATACTAAAAAAAAAAAACAACTCTTGGCTATTTACTTGGTGTTGAGATTTACTGAAGACCTACAATGAACCAAGAATTGTGCTAGAACCTGAGGATTAAAAAAGAAAATCTAAGAAATGACACCTTTTATCAAGATTACTGTATTACAGCATTCAATATTCGACATGAATATGTAAAGAGTGCCTTCTACAAGTCAGGCTCTGTTCTAGGCAAAGGGAATAAAGTAGTGAACGAAAGATTCTGTCCCAATAATTTATAACTTGGAATGACCAATAAAATCAATATAAAGTATGCTAATTTGGCAAGCACTACGGAGAAAAAAATATAAAACAAGCTAAGGGAGATAGTGTGGGAATGGAGAGATTATTTTAATCAGGGTGGTTATGAAGGACTCTAGTTAAGGTGAAAGTATGATATAGCTCAATCATTTTAATAGACTGATATTAAATCCTATTTTCAACAAAAAAGTCTACCAGTAGGCATTCTTCTGTTCAGTATTTTTCAAATGACATCTTTGGTGGGGTGATGTGCCAATGAATTTGTGATTTGGGAAAGTCACAGAGATTTGTCTAGGATCCAGGAGAGCTCACTGCTTCAATGCCCCTTCTTCCTCTGCTAATAGGGGCATAAATGGGATTTGTTGAGGAATCTAAACATTAGTTGGTCTTATGAGGTACCATTATTCAATATGTACAAAATGGCCCTCAGTGATTTCCTTTGCCAGCTCTGTATATAGGAGGAGATTCATGACCTCCACCCTACCCCCACCATTGTGTAGAAAGAATAACGCATATATCGGGAGAGAATGTTCCTGACTGGCAAATACTCAGAATGCAGTTTTTAGGAGGGCAATGTCAAGGAAACATCTCTGAAGCATTTTCGCACTATCTCCACCCACAATGATCGTTCCCCCTTTCTGACAAGCTGCATCAAATACTTTAGGACTTGATTATATACTATCTTGTATTGTTTTCCAAAATGAGATAAAGAGCTGTAGAAAGCAACATTATCTTGAGACTTAAGAGGCTTGGCTTTATTTTAGAAGTTAAATAACTTGAAATAAATAACTTTATTCTCAATTTCCAGGTTTCTTGTCTGTAAAACGAGGAAATAAGGGAAGGTGGAAGTATTGAGCACAGAGATGTTTTACTTAGCCAGGTTGGCATGTAAATACCACAAGCAGTAAGGTGTTAATATGGTGTGGACTGTGGGCAAACAGAATGAATGCTTATTCAGCTAAAGTCATTTGAATACTAAAAACTGAATATTGTGAAAACCAACAAATCCATTTGAGGTATAGAGAATTGGACTCTGGGCTACCAGTTTTTTACTTCTGGACTAGATGATCTCTAAGGCCCCTTTCAATTCCAAAATGTATTATTAACACCATTCTGAAGAATTATACATAGACATAACTTTTAAAGTATCTCAATGTTATATTCCCTCTTCTTAATATAAAAAACAATATACAGTTGACCCTCATACAACATGGGTTTAAACCATGGGGGAATCCACTTATAGATGAATTTTTTCCAATAAAAAATTTTATTATTGGGTCAGCCTCCACGCACCCCCCCACCCATGTCATTCAACGGTCAATTTTAAAATTCTGTGTTGGCAATAACATTTAATAATCATGTAAATATTCTTTCCCCAACTTCATAACTGAGGTTTAAAATTATAGACATTGTAGAATTATTATCTTTCAAACTTAATACAGATAAAACTAGACAAAAAGACTAGAAACAATAAGGACAATCTCCCTATTCATAGGCTGCCCTATGGGAAAATCCATTAACAACTACTGGGCACTCAACCAGGGCAAGATGCAAAGGCCGTCCACATTTTCTTCTTCCTTCTGGCATGCTAGTTCAAGATGCTTTATGCAATTAAGGCTTGTGGACTTAAAATATGGACTAGGAAACCAAATGTCAACAGGCCTGACCCATAAAACACTGAAATGAATAATAGATTCTTTGAAGACTGCTTTAATTCTATCCAGGATAAAATATAATACACCACCAAACCAAAGAAATTAAGAAAACTTTGTTTATATTAATCCAGTAACAAAATTTGTATCCAAGGTACAAAAGGATACAAAATTTGTATCCACTTTGAAAGTGCTCAGAATCAGTATCATCCTGAAAATGAAATACATCGATTTTTTAAAAATGATGGACTTATGTTAAATGATACAAAGCAATTCTACATTTAAGTAGGTGAAACCAAACAAAAAACCAACTGCTATTTTTAGAGACTATTCTTAACAAAGTATGGCCAATTCATTATCAATAAAGAAAGAAGCCATTTGGCTAAGTTTGAGGACCACACTTAGTTTTTCTTTACACGCACAGAAGGAAAGACTACATCACTTTTGCAGCCCAGAGTGGTAAAACATGGAATCAGGAAATAAGAAGACCCAGAACTGGCTACCTAAGCAATTTACCAGAGAGCTGTCACTTATTTCTAAGACTGTATCTTTATCTGTAAAATATACACAACGATAATACAGACTTCACAGAGTTGATGGGCAGATTAAACAAGAATATATCGTCTATAAAACCTTAGGTGTTAGTCATTACCATCATCAACTAGATGCAGAGTGGCCCTTGTTTATTTATTTTGGTCTCCCCTATTTGGTCTAGAAATGTTCACTGAATAAAAGTATGATTAGCTAAAGACTAACAATTAATTTCCACCAAAGGAAAGAACTACCTACATTTTTTTAAAAGACCACTGACAAGTTACCTTTTATAGGTAATTTAAATTCATCAATTATTGACAGATGTCATGAATCCCAATGGAAAAAGAACTACACAAATCTAGACATTAAAAAAAAATTAGTGTCTTATACTTGCCCTGTAGGAATTGTAATCTCAGTAGAAAAGAAAATGCTCTACAGCAGAATAGTGTTAAAACCAACAACTCTGGGTTCCAAAGACACCTGCTCTCAACCTCATAATCTTACTTATTCTTTAAATCAATCTCATTAATAAATGTAAAAAGTAGGTTATGATAAGAATCGATCCTTAAAAAGGGATAAGCGACATTTTATAACTCCTTTCTGTTAAAATACAATGTCAAACAAAGAGTCTCCAAATAGCTACAGTCAAATTAAAAATCTTCTAAAACATTATTGGTAACTCAAGCAATTTTCCTATCCTCACGTTGTTTAGCTACAACTCCTTGTCCTCTCCAGTTTGAAATTCTATGATCCTAAATTATAAATAGAGGGCTAAGTAAAAACACTTAACTACTGGTTCCTGAAGTCAAGTGACATTACTTCTCCCACTGAACACTTTCTGAAAGAGATGATACTTGATTTCTCCTTTCCGCCTCCAACTCCCAAAGTAGTATTTTAGCCGCTAAAGAGGTTTTCTGTGTTCTCTTCTCACTCCTAAATAAAATAAACTAATTCCAATGTTAAAAGAATCTGGTACTAATCTTTTGGAAACGATGATAGAATTCAAAACTTTTGAGTAGATTAAACAATTATTTTTGGAGGAAAAATTAAGAGGTCCAAACACTACCTCTCATACTCTCTTTAAAAAATTAAACTTCTAACAGGGAACTACAAAATAGAAAGTTAAAATGAGTATTGCTTATCCTATTTACTTTGAATTGTCTGCCTCTCTCAAAATGAGGACAAATGGGTAATATGTCTAATCCTACCAACATTCTGCCAAGAAAGGTCTTCTCTGTGAACTAGATTTCTCAATCTAGTCAAGCACAGAACTTGCAGACTATCAAATTATTTATAGTATTTTCTCTATTCTGACAATATTTATGATACCTCATGGAGGAAAAAAATTCTTCCTTTGCCCTTTTCATAGATTAATACTGCCAGCAAGTAAATGAAACTTATTCCAACATATACGATGACATGCAATTTAAGGTCATGTTTCCAGCTTTATTACTGGGGTTTTTACTATAGTTACCTTTCAGTTTGGTACTTGATCACATCTCTGAGAAAGTATATCAATTCGAGTATAACAATTTATCAGTAATCTGACAAGTGCAGAAGAACTTGTTTTTTAATAGGTGTCTCAGTCAAGTCAACAGATGAGCAAGGTAGTTAAGTGACAAAACATGGAGATCCTAGCATTTCAAAAGCAGGCAAGAAGAAATAATGTGAGCTCAAGATCACCTTATTAGTTTCTATCAGATCTCTCCAAAAGGGTTGGATTTGTGTAGAACTCCCCTGCTCCCGAGTTCTTTCGATATGTCTCCAAAATTAACCTGTCAGTTTTCTTCCTCTTCAGATCTAGCTATAAATTCCATAGGCATACATAGTGATTCAAACATCTGCTGTGTCTTCTGAACCTAATTTAGGTAACCCAAGTATGGACATTAACTTTATTATTTACTGTATAACTTAGAATCTGATACAGAGGCCTTAAGTTAACTATATTTTAAATTAAAAAAAAAAAGATAAAATAGGAAAATATAAAAATAGTTGAGAGCTCAGGCTTTAGATCTGATTTCCTGGGTCAGAATGCCAGTTCTAATGCATATTAGCTAAGTAAGCTTGCTTATGTTATTTAACCTTATTTCCTCATCTGAAAATGGGGGAAAAATACTACCTATTTCTTAAAGATTTTAAGATTCAAATAAAATAATTTATCCCACACAAAATGTTTAACACAATGAGTAATACACAATAAACAACCAGTAAACAATAGTTGAAAAAATTTTTATTTCATCTAATTATCTACAGTGCTTAAAACTTGAAGCACCTAAAGGGCTCCAAAAGCATACTATATAATACTATAGAATATTGCATTCCTAGGGGACTTGTTATTTGTCTCTCTTCTTCGCCCTATTACCAAATCTGATCCATTCTACCTTGATGTCTCTGGAATCAAGTTCATTCTCTCCACTCCATTACCTTATTAGGACCTCCATTATTTCTTATGTGGAAAAAGGTGGATACAGGACACAAATATGAAGGGAAAACATTAATTTATTATACACCTGAATGTCAATGACCAGATTAGAGATGTCAGATTTAATTGTGAGTACAAAAAGGTAGGGCTTTCCAGAAATCTGAGAAGGAAAAAATATGACAGCTATATTTCAGTGGCTTTTATATCCCAGAAAATGCTTTGTAAGTTTAGAACATTAAAATGTTCATAGTATTTATACTGTGTTAGCTCACAATCAAGCAGAATTTATAGAACAAAATGCTATGGGTACACAGAAGAAAACTGTCTGCCTGTAAGGATATATCAGACAAGGTTTTACTAAGTGGATATTTAAGCCAGACCAGTGGATATTTTAAGGGAAAAGGGAGATTCACTGGGAGATGAGGGCATTCTGAGGAAAAGGACTATCATGAGAGAATCCACCACATCATGAGTGCATGGGGATGTTGGGGAGTAGGTGCAAGAGGAAGGGGACCCTTTCTGCTTAAGAGTTTGACCTGCATTCTATAAGAAACTGAGAGACAAAGAGTTTGCAACTTGGGAAATGACATGAACATATCTGTGTTTTAGAAAGATCACAGAAACTGAGTATTTGTTTTCTGAACTCTGGGAATTCAGTAGGAAGGAGTTTACTGCAGGTGAGAGATGGTGACCTAAGGGCTAAGACAAAAAGAAATTTCTAACTATCCCTTTTCTTTATTCTAAGTCAGAATCAAGAGAACATGGGTATAGACTATGAGTGAGGAAAGGAAAATGAGATGCAGCATGATGACACAGTTGGATAGTGAGGCCATTAAACCAGACAGGGAGCATAAGAGGAACAGACTTGGTTTAGCAGATATTTTTTATCTTTGGAATAGGTCTCAAAGACAGTGGAGTTAAAAACTGACAATAGTATGGACATGGCAATAGTATCTATTATTCCTAAAGAGATAAGAAAGAAGATGCTCATTGCTTGTGTTCAAAAGGCTTCAGGCAAAGAACAGAACATTGATTTGTTTAGTAAGATTATAAATGTACCATGCATAATTTGTTTCACTCAATTTTTCTGGCATATTAATTTGAAATATATAATTTATTTAGATGATTACAAATCTCAATTTTAAGATTTTATAAGTTTAGTTGTAAGCCTTCATCAAACCAACTCTTGATAAGAGTCTCACTAGCTTATGAGAAAAAGAAATACGAACAGAAAAAATTAATACTGTACAAAACCAAAAATCCTTCTAGGCTAAAAGAGTTTGAGTGTAAAACACTCAGTGACTAGCTTGTATTGTACAATAAACCATAACATATAAAAATAATTTTCCAACACCATGTCTTTAGACTTGGTCCTTTTCCTCTTTATCTGAAGCCTTTTGCAAATAGGGCAGTAAGCATCTTACATCCTATTTCTGATTTCTCCAGGAATAAATAGATACTAATGCTATGGTGATACCACTGCTAGTGTTTACTCCACTCTTTCAAGATCTAGCCTAAAAATAAAATGTATCTATTAAAAATCAACAAAAACTGCTACAAGCAAATAAGTGCAGATTTCTTCTTTTGTGAAAAGGATTCCCATTCTTTTTCAGCTTTAATCTAAATGTTTCCTATTTTTATCTTTTCATCACCCAAATCTGATCTTTACATTTCTAAATAGGAATATGATATTAGACATACTTGCTTTAAAGGCACAATTAATTTCTCTACAACAATGTGGTCTAGGATATAAGCTGGCAAGTCTCACAAGCTAGCAAAAAGAACCATAAAAATACTAAAATAACATTAAAAGGACTCTATTCACATTCTTAAACAAGAATGATGAAAGGAGAACAATCACGCAAACCATCCCAGAAGAGCCTATTTTAGCCAACAGATTAATCAAATTAGGGACACCATTATTATTCCACAAAGCCCCATGAGGCACATTAAAATTTAATCACCACAAAATGGGAGGAACAAAAAAAAAAAAAAAAAGAGGGGCGGGGGGCAAAGAACCAAATGTTTTTTCCCCCTCTTTTTGGTATAAAGTGTTTTTCTTTTTTTCCCTCTTTTTGGTATAAAGTATCAATATTTTAAAATAATTTAAAAAAGTGAAGTATAGTTGATTTACAATGTTGTGTTAGTTTCTGGTGTACAACATAGTGATTTGGTTATACATATATATACAAATTCTTTTTCATTATAGGTTATTACAAGATACTGAATATAGTTCCCTGTGCTATACATATTGTAGGAGTTTGTTGTTTATTAAAGCATCAATATTTTTAATGGCTCTTTTCCAACAATACTACCAGGCATAGTGCATGTCCCACTATGGCTTAACCGCTGAAAAAATCTGCAAGGATTCTTGGTAGACACTTTAAGTTATATACCTCCTATTAGAGAGCTCTCAGCCATGGATCTGATTTATATAAAATGAACACACACAAAAGCTAATTCCAGCAAAAGAATGACTAGACATATACTACCCTAGATGTTTCTTTAGAAACACAGTCTCTATAAATCTATGATCAAAAGCTTAAATTACTTAAAGAGGAAAATTTCAAGCTGCCTCGGACTTTGCTATATCTAACAAAGCACATTTAAATAAAGCATTAATCATTTGACAGATTATGCAATTTTTAATTAAAAATTTTAGTAGAATCACCTTCTGATAAGGATACAATGTCATACGCAAATATATCTCTAGTAGACAAGTAATCAAATGCATTCTAGTATTTTCACTTGAACATTAAAAAATGTCCAAAATAAGTAATATTCAGAAATTTAATAAATAAAAGCCCAAGAGCCCCAACACCCCTCTCCCACCAAGCCAACTGCCTAGTTAGCAGGCATTTATTAAACTGTGCTAACACAGTGATAAGCCAAAAAGATGGCCATATCATAAAGTGGAATCAGGGTGACCAACAGTCCTGGTCATCTTAGGTGGAATACATCTTGATAGGAATTTGCTTCCTCTCACTTTTCATAATTTTAAAGATGTGGAACTGTAAAGGCTTAGAAAACATCTTGCAAATATGTACTACAAAGGTTATCTTTTTTCACAACACAATCATACATTTTTCTGAAATAGTGTGGAAATTAAAAACCAAACTTGGTATAGCACTTAGCATAAGAGCTAAGTTTGAGTGTTTACAAATAGTATTTGTACAGCTTTTACAATTTACAACATATTTTGACACAAGCCTTCTCATTCGGATAAAATGCAAGCAATTTGTCATGAAGGAACACTGTCCTTGGTTAATTAGAAAAGTATACCTTTCACTGAATTAGTATCTGAATATGCCTTAAGTACAAGTCATCATGAAGGTTACAAATATGAACAAATATGAACAAAACATACTTGCTCTCAAGAAGCTTACAATTTTGTAGGAAAGATGAGACAAAAATATGGAAAATATCATGAGAAACACAAAAATACTATGGAAATTCAGAAAAAGAAAGGTAAGGAACAGATTTATGAAGATAGCAAATAACTAAAAGTTACAGCATTTGAATAGGAAAATATACCAGGGAAAACAAAAGTGAGAGCAAAGGCAAAGAAGGCAGCAAAATGAAGGAATATCATTAGACTACAATACAAAACATGGTCTGCACGGATCTCAGGGTACAAATGAACAGGAAAAAAACGGCAAGAGAGTAACAGTTAAGATAACAACGATCTGAGTACTGATTAAGAGACTGAACTTATCTTGTAATCAACAATAATGAACATTTTAAAGAAAAACATACCAACCAATATTGAGAAAACTAAAGGTACTTGAAAATAAATAAAAGGAGTTCTAACAGAAATCTGGAGCACTCAACTAAAAATGGTAAGCATTTTATTAAATACGATTAATATGTGGCCTACTACTAAAATGCATGCACTGGTTTGCAAGAAAACCTATAATAAAGATGATGAAAACCAAAATTAAAAGGTCAGAAACAATATGCTGTACAGAGGAAAGAAACTGCAAGAGACTGACAATAGATAGTTAAGACAACTGGTAATTTCAGTTTTATCCCACAGCACTGTACAAATACTAAGTACTCACTATGTGCAGGCAGCGCAGATACTAGATGCACACGTCAGGCCCCCTATTTTTCATAGCAGGATTTACTTTTGATGACACCGCATCTGATATCTAAGCATACTGAAATTAGTTTTAGTTAATACCACTACCATAGAACATGGTGCTTGGGGCATTTGCCTAGGATCTCACTTGTATTGACAAATGAGGCAGATGAATGTGGAAGGTCATATTTTTCCTCAAAAAGCTGCTTTGGATATGCCTAATGCATAAAAAATACTCAGTTAAGACTTAAATACCTATGGCCAGAGATCTATATATAATGTTAACTGCTGCATAACCAACACTTAAAACAATGCCAAACATACAGAAGGCAATTACTTGCTGAATGAATCAAAACCAGTTTCTTGTCCTAGAGCAGGGGTTAGCTAACTCCAGCCCACAGGCCAAATTCCACCCCTGCCTGTTTTTTGTAAATAATGCTTTGTTGGAACATAGCCATGCAATTGCATATTGTCTATGGTTACTCATACTAAAACAGCAGAGCTGAATGGTTGTGACAGAGAATGTATGGTCCACAAAGCCTAAAATATTCATTATCTGGCCCTTTGCAGAAAGTCTGCTGATACCTCAATGTAAGAGATAAGGATAGATGTTATCCATTAATTCACTGGTGGCAAATGAGTTTTAGCTGAAACAGCAACTCAAAATATTAATGGCTACCTGGAGTGTAGTGTTAAGAATGATTCTGGACTGAAAGAGAAAGAGCAGTCTTTGATTATCAATATCTACTATGGTTTAGGGGAAGGAGAAACAAGGTTATAACTCTAAAACGTTTGAAAACTTCTGATGTAGAAAATTTTATATAGCTAGTATTGTTGTCTGATATTTTTATAGCGATGAATTAATTAACTGCAAAATAATATGCACCCACTCCCTCAAAACCTGAAAGGAATCACTGAGAATGGTCTACCTGAATGCTGAAGACTGTCTATCAAAAACAATGATTCTTGCAGGGAGGGTATAGCACAGTGGTAGTGTGTGCTTAGCATGCAAGAGGTCCTGGATTCAAACCCCAGTACCTCCAGTGAAAAACAAACAAAGAAACCTAATTACCTCCCTGACAGAAAAAAAAAAAAGTAGAACTAAAAAACAAAAACAGTAACATTGATTTTGGTTTTGGCATTGTTGCTGATGCTCAATTTTACAACATTCAACAGACATCTTATTCACTTAGTCAACAGATTCAGTTGTTCAAGGCCATTCGTGAAGATGTTATCAGGGGAACCTAAAGTAAGCCCACAATATATCCCAAAATTCCATCAAGCTTTACAGATAAGACTGAAAAGGGCATCTTGGGTAAAGTGCATTTTTACATTTGGAGCTAAATCTGACCTATTAAATCTGTTCACTTTGGTTACAGAAGTAGTTAATACAATACACGGTCTAACATTATTAAAACATTCATGCCACTAAGGCTCTGCAAAGTTTCTTTCCATATTATTTTAGAAAAATCCTTTGTTTCTTGGGCCCATATTAAGTCCTTTCGTCAAGGGAGGCTGAAAAAGCTAGTACCTGGCATTTTCATTCTCTATAAAGCAAGGTTATCCACCAAGACTAAGTCTGTGTCTTCTCAGACACTGATGAGTCTCTCTAAAAATAAATGTGCTCATACACAACTGTATGTCCATGTAATAAGACATTTTAAATCACATATTGTATTCATATTGTGTTTCTATTAGATACAGCCAGGCCCATATGGGCCATACCCTGGCATAATAGGAAGTAAGGAGCCACACATAGGGTATTTGAAAAGATGGCAAAACAGTCACTGCTGGGAATGGTGGGAGGGAGGGGTCTCAAGGTCAAATAAAATTTAAATCTGAAAACCCAGAAGTCCAGGAGAGATAAGTGCTATCAGAGGAGTGATTATCAGACAGCTGCCATTACAGTAGGGAAGGAGGGAGGGAGGGAGAGAGAGAGAGTGAGCGAGTGTGTGTGTGTGCGCGCGTGCGTGTGTAGTTTTAAAAAGCAACTTTGGAGGACTCTGATAATATCTCCCTCTCTCCTTAAGACCCTAGGACCTATCCCTAGCAAAGAAAAGGTCAGGGTCCACCAGAGATGCTATTGATCTTTTTTGTCCTCAAATAAGTGAACCCCAATTTAGCACAGAAAAGGAAGGTCTTTGTTGTTCCTCAGGTCTCCAGAAATCAGATTCTTCATTTAAATAATCCATTCTTAATGTCTCAGCTTCTGCATGTCACAGAAAAAAAGACACCCCCACTCCAAAGGGATGACTGTTACTGGGGATAAGGTTAACCAGATGTTTTACTATGTTCAAAGCTGAAGCCACATTTTCTCTAAGTCTTCAGATTTTAGCACCAATATCAAAGGTGCTCAATAATGTTTGCTGAACTGGTTGCAGAATGAGATAACTACATCAACCACAAAGATATCTCCATTAGTTAGGGAAAATATCTGCTTTCACGCATTTCAAGAAATCAGAAGTGAGGCCCTTTACTACCAGCAAATAGATTAGAATTCAAGTGAAGGGTGAAGATTGCAGAACAAACTACACCCATTTTTATGAGTGGAGAATGCCACAACTATTTCTTTTAATATAGATACTCAGATTTTATAATACATTACCCTCCACAAGGATGGGGTAATATTTTTTAAAACATAATTTTACAGTCTGTTTTAACATAAGGCTGAGTTCAGAAATAAACAGAATTAGTGTCTCCCATGAGAGAAGGAACAAACGACTACAAAAAATATTTTACTTAATTTTACTGTTGCCCTCCTAAGATTAATGACAAAGCTTAAAATGACTGCCCCTCAATATATCTGAAACCATAATAAGAATGCCGTGATTTTAGATTGTGGGTTCATAATTTGCATTACATTCTAAATGAAATTTTAAGACCAGGACATTCCTTATGGAAAATTCCCTAGCAAACCTGTCAAACGTTCAAAGGAGAAAAATGGACAATTAATAAAAAATAACAAAATTAACAAAAAATAGTGGAGGCACAGGGACTTCCCATAGTTTTCTCTAATAATTTTAATATCTTAATCTAAGCAGCAGCTTATGCTAGCTGCTTAACACCCACAATGGCTTGTGCAGCTGTCTTTTAAAGTTGTTTTAGACTAATTTAACAGTTCTTCCTTTTATACTCTACCCTCTCCAGTTTATTCAAAGATGCACTTAGTATTCAGTAAAATAAAGACCACTTAGAAAAATAAAAGACACATCACATTTTGGAAGCCATAGACAATGCTTACATTTGGCTTTCCCATACATTATTCCACTTACTTGCATAATTGTTAGGTCAATAAGCACTTTTATTTATTTTTTAAGTAGCTCTAAAACATGCCTATCTCAGCAATTCTATAAGGTACAAGTCAATATCCAAAAAAAACAGTACAAACACGTCTGCATTCGTGGACATTAATATACACCAAATAAAGGCAACGAGAACTGAGGTTTGGTTTTAATTAGGCTGCTAGAATAAGCACAGAATGTGTGGAAAACACAAGTGGGCAGACACTTATCATAATCAATCTTGAGTTTCAAATTAGCACCTTCAGATATTTACTTCTTTTCTTATCAATACCAAGTGATTCCATCAAGGATTTTAAAACAGGGATTATGTTAGTCCTATAATATTCCCATTCTCATCTTCTAATTCTTAAGAAAGCCATCAATCGGGAGATAAACTGCAGGGTATCTTGTAAGACTTTAAAAAACGATGAAGAAGAAATCTTGGCTAAAATACATGCTCTCAAGCATAAAACTTAAAAAAAAAAATACAATTTCCCAAGCATCAATGTTCAACAGATGAATCTCCACAGCTTTTAAGCATTTAACTGGACTCTAAGGAATTAGGTGGTTCTCCCACACCTTTCAAGACTCATCACCCTCAGCAGTGCCTTCCATTTGTGTCAAACAAAATTCCTCAGCAGAGACTGTTTCTAAGCTAACTGCTTCAAAGTAATATTTTCAGACCCTGATGTCCTCCCAAAGACACAAAGTAATAAAGAGTAAATGATTTCAGACTCATTTCTCATAGAAATTCTGAAATGAGAAAATCTTTGAAACCTGGAAGTTTCATTTAGTGGCAAAACCTGACCTAATACAAATTTTTTACAGAATAAAACTTCACCTAAGCACTGATATGAGGCTATTTATAGTTTTTACTTATCCCATTTAGTATGACTCTTCATGTTTCACTTCAGAAATAAGAAGTATTTGACCACTCTTACTAAAATTCAAAACAAATCTCTCCCCCAAATTCTGAATTCCGAAACACCTGGCACCAACAGTTATAGGTATCACTGACCTACAATCCATTCCACAAATGTCTACTAGAGCAAAATACTCCCTTGAACATACCTTGTACTTTCCAATTTCTGTATTGTTGTCTACCCTGATTCACTGTTAACCTAAAACTTAACATACCCCTTTAATATCATGTACAGCTCTCACCTCATTTTTAATGTCTTCTTGGAACACGAAACCCTAGGAGTTTTTACATCTTCCTTTGATTGTATAAGCACTCATCTATATCAGTCATTTGGGTATTATTATTTTGAACTGCTATTTACATTTAATGATTAAATTTTCATGTCTTTGCTAAGAACCTTTTGTGCATAATTACTCAATGTAATCCTAACATACAGTAACTGAGAACAACTAGCTCTCAATTATAGGCAATCAGATGAACAAGTCCTCAAGAGACAGGTGCCCTAAATAATGAGGAATTATAGTTGGAAATAAATATAACACTTAAAAAAAAAATGACACAATGTTCCTCTCCTCTTGAAAGAAAGAGTTTAGAGAGGGAGAGAGGATAAATGAATAAATAAATGTAATTATTGTGATAAGAACTATGAAGGTAATTAACAGAGGATGTTCCTTTATGTAAGGTGATCAGGAAAAACTCCTCTGTAAACATTAACATCCGAGCTGAGATCTAATGTTGAGACTGAAGCAGAATTGCAGACAGCAGAAGAAAGATCATGACGGACAGAAAGCAGCCGGTAAGCACCAAAACTCAAAAGATGGTAAAGGGCTTGTTGGGTCAAATCAGAAAGAAGTCCAGTATGGTCAGAGCTTAGAGAACAATGGCAAGGAGGTAAGGTTGTGAAGTAAGCAAGAATTAGACCTGGTTTTTATTTTAAGCCATGGGAGGGGGGGAGGGCAAGAACTGGGACTAGAGGGTATTACATGATCTGATTTACATTTTTAAAAGATAACTTTGTCTTCTGAGTGAAGACTAAGGTAGAGGAGGACAAGAATGGAAACAAGTTGGGAAGCTCACGTAGGAGTCCAGGTATGAGGTGACTGCAGCTTACACAAGGGTGATATCACAGCAACACAGGCTTCTAGAGCTCAAAAATACCTTAACAGCCGTTTAATCACACTCTGTCTACATAAAGATAAGTTCTAAGAGAGGAGTTAACTTGTTCTAGGTTGAATGGCCAGTGCCAGGGAGAACCGAAGCCTAAGTTACCCAGGTCAAAGTTATCACACTAAACCTTGACACTTAAGACAACTGGGTAGAAATAAATTATCCAAAACTAGCATATCATTTCTCAGATTTATCCCTCATGCACAATGGAATCAACTAAAACTTATGAGAACAAAATGAAATAAGAGTCCAATCTGAGTACCTAAAGGTTTGAAGAAAAATGTTTAAGGGCCTGTTGGAAGTAAAAACAGCAAAACTACTCTCAACTCATACTGCTAGTGATGAAACTTTAACACCATAATCTCTAACTGAAAGATAATACCAATTTATCCTCTGCATAGGATCCTCTCATGGACAAGATATATCAATTGCTAAAGCACCACACGTGCTTTTCAAAGTGAAGTTTATCATTTTTGCTCAATTAGAACCCTAATGTTATCAAGAAAGGTGACAGGGCTCTTGGAAGAAAAAAAGTTTATTAAAAAATGACTAAAATACAGGAAATTTCAAAAATCTTTTAGCTAGCAACTAAACCTGCACAAGTAATAGTGAGTGGCAACTTTTGTGACTAATCTGGATGTCTGGACATAAAACATGATCTCAGAATGTTCCCTAACTCAGAACAGCCAGAACAGCTGACCAGTTAATTATTTAATATAGGGAGAACTAAAGCTTCCTATTAAATTCTATTCCTTACTGTGGGATTAGCTCATGGAGGCAGGAGTTCTATAATGCTTAATCCCTGAAGCTATCCTGAAGTTAGCTTTTTACACTTAACTCCTTCTCTAAACCACTTCACATCTCTTTCGCTCATGCCAGCCCTATTCTTTCAGTGATGTTCAGACTCAGTACTCTCTTTCTTCACGAACACACTCATTTTATTGTTTCTAGGGAAGTAACTGGCACTAAAGTTCCAAGAAACTGAGTACAGCACAAACTGTAATTTACCTATCATTCTTAATTATTTCACAATCTGAAATGTATTACTTGAACTGAATGCAGGTTAGCCTAAAAAGCCTTTAAAATTTGGAACAGTCCTAAGACATGAGTTTTATAAGAACGGTTGTTTAACGAGGATTGTTAACAATTGTTCCTAAATAAACATGAAAAAGAAATAACTTTCTCCCAGAAGGTAAAAACATTATCATTTGTTATGGAACGTATCTAGACAACATGTCAAATTCTCAGGTCAAGGAGACATTATAAAACTTGAAATGGGAAAAAGTACATAGCTTTACTATACAAAAGCTACTACATATCCTAAAATTGTGAAAATCAACTATTAAAAATCAGTTTATTTAAGGTTATGTCAAAACTTGAACACATATGCAATCTATCTATGGTTGAGTAATCAGACGTACAAAACAAGGAATACAACCAAAAATTGGCTTAAGAAACAACAATTACCTAATCCATTACTGCGATCAAAAGTTGAATGAAATGCTCAAAGGGAAAGAAATTAAACTCAAAATAATTATATATTAATAAGAGATTCCAACATAAAGCACATTTATCTATGGTTCCTATTTTTCTCCCCCCAACAAAAATAAGTTCAACACATTTGCAAAGCATGAAAAAATGAGTAATACACACACAAAAAGTGAGTAATAACCAGACAGACAGTTAGACTAATTTTAATAGCCTTTCAGATAAATGTGGATATTTTCCTTTGATATTACACCAAAACTCAACTGGCTGCAATATATCAGAATGGGTAATCTTATAAATAAACTTTATGTTCTTTATAACATTAAGACCCACTGATCTAGCTAGAACTGGATGGATTTCTTATCCATGTGTGATGTTGCAATATTATGCATTAGTGACTTTTGAAAATACTAGTTTAGAGTCATGTGGATCTTCAAATATCGACACACTTCATTATATATTATTTTAAAAATCATGTTCATTAACATCACCAATATCATCAGAAAAATCTTTTAAAATATTGGGAAGCTGTCAAGAACACAGTAGCTGACACAAGTTTTCCAAAGTTCTAATTTTTACTTGAAAACTAGAACTTTATCATTGTCCGTAAATACTGTCAACCTTTTCCTTTTAAAGCAACAGGTTCACTTTTTGAGAAAATGTCAGTCTTAATATCCAAGTCTGAAAACCTTTTTCAGTTTTCAAGCATTCTTTCAAGTGAAAAAGCTGTTCATGAAAAAGTGGCTGGTTCAGCTTGCAACTCAACTTGGAATAATCACACAAATGCATTCCCTAAAGACAACCACTACACTCCAGTATGGCAGCAAGAAAGTGTTTTAAGTATACTTCCCATTTTGTCATGTGTAAGATGATGTGTACAAAGTTGAGATTTGATAAAAAATTTTTCCACTTCTTCAAGTGTATTTAGGTTTTGTTGTTTTTTAAATCATGAGCACACAGCAGTAAAGAACACATACGATGACAGATAATACAGTGTGGTGCTCTGACCGGACTGTTTAAAGATGCCAAAAGTTTTACCCACCACTGCTTTTGTACCATTGGTAAAGATGTCAACACAGTGAAAAGGCAAAGGACATCTCAATATTATTGCAAAAATATTTTGTACTTGTAGATGCCCCAAAAATGTCTAGGCGATCCCCAGGATTAGGGTTAGGGTATGGGCCATACTTTGAAAACCACTGAGCTAGATAATTTATTTGTTAAGTTATTCACAATCACAATTATTCTCCCTTAGTTCAAGAGCAGTAGAATAATAGGTGCACACATTTATATACCTCATCACTATCCTTCATTATTATCTGTATAGTACAGAATTCAAGATTCCTGAGGGATTCCCAAGTTTTGCTATAGTTACCAAGGAGCTCAATGATAACTTATAAATCTTAGAAGCGGCAGCTTATAACTATGTTAGCATTATGTAGTCTCTCTGAAAACTTAAAGTAACAGTTGGATGAAACATGCATACCACTTTAACACCTAAAAACTATTAAACAAAAAGAGCTTAAATTTATAGTCTTTATTCTCATTAACTAAGAACTTTTAGAAAGTCCCCCAATAGTTTTAGAATACAGTGACTTGAAAAATATATTCTAATAAGAATAAACTTTCAAAAACACAGATAATTAGAATTCTTTGTAGTATTTTCCATTTCCTCTCCAAAAGCTTTTGCCAAAAGCTGCTATTAAATGGACAAAACAGATTTTCTTTCATCTTTTTCCCCTTCCCACAGAGCAAAGAGGTAATCCACCAATGCAATTAGATCACTGTATATTTTCCAAATATAGTTATTTAACAAAATGCTAAGTTCTAAACATAGGAGAGAAAATTATTTTGTTAAAAGTACATATTTACTGAAATAAATATTCAAAGCAACTACTGAAAAACTGAGCAACAAGCTCTGTGATGTAGTCAGTGATGATTCCAAGAAGTCAATAATTTAAGGTGATCAAAATTACTTATACCTGCTTTTAATGGATGCTCTCTTCCTTTCACATCTTTATTGTGTCTACTTGTACAACAGTTAAAATATTCAATCCTCACCAATGGAAGACTATCTAGTAAGTTATCTCATGAGATCAGAATCCAGTTTAAAAGGTCTCACCAAAATGAATAAACAAATAAAGTAGCACAACTACAAAACTATAAAATACTGTAACTACAAGAGTTAATAAACTTTAGGAACCAGACCAATGTAAAATTCAAAATCAGAACATTAGAAAATTATTCTCTACAGTTAGACCAACATTCTTAATTTAAAAGTGGACAGAATTCTAGTACTTGAGCACCTCATATACAATTTTAAGTGCAGTAATGCTCCAGAACACTGTTATAGCAAAAACCAAATGGAAATTCTGCAATTCATGTTACAAATATTTTTTCTTTTGGTAAGTAATTTAAATATTAGTTTAAAATCTGGTACATTTCCCTAAATTTCATTTCTTCCTTTTAAAGTTTTAAAGCTCTCTGGAAACAGTTTTTAAAAAAATCTGATACATTACTAATGTAAAGCCAAAAATTCTTAATAAATCACTACTGAAATAATAATCAGTTGCTGGGTAGCCTTAATTTGACTAACATTGGGAATAAACATACCATTGTTAGGAAGTATGAAGAAGTGGTATTTCTTTTTGTTCGTGATGCATTTTAAAAAGCAAATTTTTTTTTAAAAGGTGGCACACAAGTTCCCGATAACCTTTCTTCTTTAAAATACAAATTCTATGACTAAATGGATTGGTCTTAGAATCCAGTGATCAAAAAGGTTCAAACAAAATATAACAGATTATATACCAAGCCAGTCTTTACTGCAAATGGATAAATTCATTCTGTTCTTTGTACTGCTTCCACTGCATTCACGACATTTCCAAAGGACTAATAAATTAAAAGACTTAAGTTCTCAAACAGTAATTAGTACCTTTCAGTACTACTGAAAATATCTTAGAACACTGAAAACCATTAGGCTTTCAGCACAAGGGTAAGCCATGGTATAGACCTTCTGTTCGTTGAAAATTTGTCCAATGTTATAATGAATCATTACATAAGTCAAAATACCTGAAAGAAATCCAATTTGAAAAGGCTAACTGCAAAAACTTCAGTCAAACCTCTAAGACCATGGAGCCCTCAAAAATGATGGGGGGAGAGGTGGAAATCAAGGTATAGTCACACCCGTATATGGTCTTACAAAGTTTAAGAAAGATCAATCTTTATCAAGACTTTCTGTAAGACTGAACATATGACATCACTGCCATAAAAGAAAAGACAGCTTTTGAATACTTAGTTCATAAATACTAAACTATTCCTTTGCCAGTCAAATCTAGACACTAGATAAATACCTACTCCCTCTTTATCAATACGTAACAGAAACACATTATTTTAAGTCTTTGGGAAAATGACACATGCATACCAGTAAGATCTTGATATTCAACAATAAAACTGCCTGTTTAAACTATGTTTTGGGGGAAAAAAATGACACCTTTACAAAATCACCCAAATTCTCTTTGTGTCAGATCCAGTTTCCTTATTAATTCCATTGCCTTCAGAAATATTGTTCAAATATCTACAACAAAGTCAAAGAAAACTGAACATGGCCAGTTTCTCATCCAAGTCCTAGACTATATATTTAAAACATGTATAATAGTTACCATGTTATCAATCACTGCATAGGCCTTCTATCAATCTTGAATTATACTGTAAGATACACTTGATAAAATCCTATTGTACACAGATCAAAGTGTTTTATGATGAATTCTTTATTACCATTCACTAGACCCTCCTTCTATGGTGGCTCCTTACTATGGGGGCTCACTCTCCCTTTGTAGAGCTAAGAGAAAATACTGAAATCCAATAGCACTGTTTTGAAGATAGAATAAAAACCAATTCGTAAAGTTAAAAAGATTCCAAAGCCAATGTGGAAATGTTTCTTTTTGAAGAAATATAAAGTTCTCTGCAAATTTCATCTCTTTGTTCATTAGTTAATTCCTAAATGCTAAACACTTGCTACGTTCATAGGCAAGATTCTAAGAACTAAGATACAGTAGAGAATGAAATGGATGAAGTCCCTACCCTGATGGTACTTACATTTAACAAACTGGTATTGTCTCTATGAAAGGTACCATGCCAGTGAGTGCTGCACGGAATACAAAGAACACATCCTGTCCTTGGAGTTTACAATTTAGTGGGATTACAAAAAAACACACATAATGACAACAGAAAGGTAGGAAGTGATACTTGTCATAGATAGGAAGAGATGTCGTTCATGGGGTGGAAGATAGTATTAGGGGGCAGAAAGAGAAATCATTTTCAAGACCCTATACCACATTCTAAAATTAAGCCAGTTTGTTACTGAGTTTGTATTCCCACATCTGGCATATTAAAACCAAACTGGATACATGTGTTTCAAAGATTTACTTTCCAGCTTCTTCAGATACAGCAATCTTATAATTTATTATGAATGCCAAAAAGAAAATCCAAGTGAAAACACCTTCTTCACAGTGTAGAGATCAAAAGTGTGGATGGGCTCAAATAAGACTGTCATTCAGGTCTCTGTGTCCGTAAAGTTATTTTACCATTCTGATTATTAATTTCCTCTCTTAAAACCTGGGAATGAAACTACCCAAGTGGTTCTTTCACAGTGTTTGACTAAGATAACCACCTTTTTTGGGTATGATGGGACTACTATCCTCTGTAAAATGTAGTTCACTACAAAAATGTAGTATTTCTTCCACCAGGTTCTTTATTATGGTTAGACTACTGTCCTAAAAGTCAGCAGGATCACTACTTATCTTTTCTAGGCCTCAGTTTCCTCCTCCATAAAGTGAGAGGGTGGGACTGGATGATCTAAATAGTCCTTTCCGGCCCTTAAAAGTCCCATGACTCTACTATGACTCAAAAACTATTCAAGGACCAACTTTTAAGGGCGATATGAGCTTAAGTAAAATGAGCATCTCCTTTTCTTTTACGTTATTTCTTGCTAAAATTAGGTTTTGATGAGCAAGTCCAAAGGTATTCTTAATTAGAAAAAGGGTTAAAATAAATGTACGAGTAGGAAGCTTTAAGTTATAAGCACTCATTACGTATTAAACTGGCAAAACAAAAATCTGATCAGGCTGAATAAACTTTAAAATAAAATATTAAAATTACAATCTTCATTTAGAGTCGACTGTCTACTGTAACACAGAACTGCTTATGTTCATACCGAACAAGAGCTGCAGGGCAAAAATGTTCTTCTAAACTAATAAGGAGAGGGTGGGGGAGCAGGCGAAGGGGAAGCAAATCGTCTGCTTAAATTCGCAAGGCTGATCTTTTCTCCAAAACTCATCAGTTTTTTCAGAAGAAAAATTCGGATAGCTCGATTCACTGGAGGTAAGTTTTAAATAAGATTCGTGGCGCTGACAGTTTTAGGATTAGACACACCGAGACGGCGAAAAAGAGAAGAGGACAAACTTCCTGGATTTTCTTTTCCTCTGTAAGAGAAAGAGATTGCCTCTTGCTGACGAAGGGAAAGGCCCCTTTAACAGTTTTTCTCTACGCGGTGGCTGCTGCCAGACTAGGTGGGGCTCCCTCCGCTGCCTTCCTCCTGCCACTTCCCGCAACAAATGGAACAAACCAGCCCCGTTTCAGGCAAACTTTTTCCCTGTCAGGCTCGAGCCTAGAGGGTGCCGGGGAGTGGTTCCCCCGAACGCTCCTCGCCCCAGCTCGAGACTGGGGGAAGCTGGGGCTTCGCAAAGGACAACTTTCTGGTTTCCGTTCTAACTTCCACCCACACCAGGGAGGGAACCGAGGCGGCCAGGGAGGGGGCTCCGGGGCGGGGACACGAGTCTTCTAGGGCCGGCGGGCAGCAGGAGAGGCTGCGGCGGCCGCGGGCAGGAGGGAGCAGGCGGATGGGGGGGTCCTCGGGCTCTCACTTCCTCCGCCATATTTCAGACATTTGACCCCTTCCGCAAAGCGCGCTGTTCCCCCGCGGTGGCGGCTCTTCCCCGGCGGCCTGGGAGGAAGCGCGCTCGCCGGCCAGGCGCCGGGCCCTCGCACCACCTGCCGCGCGCCGAGGCAGCCGCCGCGGGGGCCCCACAACCGCGCGCGCGCCCCGCCCGGCCCGCGCCGCACCCCACCCGTTCCCTTCAGCCGGCGCCCGGCCCCCGCCCCGCGCGGCCGCCGCCGCCGCTCCCCCTCAGAGGCCACGCACGCACTCTGCGAACCTCTCGCGCTGTCACCGAGTCCCCGCAGCCAGCGTCGCGTCGCTCTCCTTCCAGGTCGCTGCTCCCGGCGCCACGGCGGTCCTGCCGCTGCCGCTGCCCCTGCCGCCGCCGCTCCGGCTGGTTTACACGCCTGACTCTGGGCGAGGTTTGGCGGTGTCGCCTTGACGTCAGGCGTTCAGCCTCACTCTCGCTTCCGTCCGCGGGCGGGGCGCGCGGGTGCGCGGCCCGGGAAGGGGCGGGATCGAGGGGCGGGGCGAGGGGAGCCGAGGGGCGGGGCCTTCCGTGCTGCCGCAGCGGAAACTCTTCGCGCACAGCACCCTTCGCGGCGTTCCTTCCGCGGTTTTTCTCTACCTTACCCTTCACCGCCCCTTCAGCCTCGCGTCGGCTTCCCAGGCCCTAGAGGATTACTCTGGTGCGAAGGGCTCAGAAACCCTCAGAAACTAAAAAGGTGCCTTTATGCAAACTGTAATTCAATCACCAACGCCACCGAACGGTGCTCGGTATTCCTTTGTGCTGGGGAAAGTGGCTGGAGAAGTAACAGAGCGCGCAGTTTTCATACCTAAAGCTCTAGTGAAGGCGCCTAGGCCATAGCAGTCTTTCATTCTTGAAATAGTTTCTCTTGAATTGTCAAGTAATTCATCCATGTACAACTTAACCATGAACAACTCTTTTCCAATTACCCTGCCAAATTCAGTTAACTAATCCATGATCCCAAATAACTTTGTAACTAAATCAGCTATTTATATGAATAAAATAAATCGGGTATTTTAATGCATGACTCGGGCACTTAATAGGGTTACCCATAGGTAGGTTTATGAGGTGACTACTGGGGAACAGAAAGCCCTTTCTGTTCCAAAAATGCATTGTTCCAAAAAGGGCGAGAACTTAACAAGGGAATTTACCATCATTAGAGAAAAGACTAAAATATAGCTTCCCTTTATACAAGACATTAGCTGTTTAAATAAAACTAGGTTTTGATGAGCAAAAAGATTCAAAGAGCAAAGTGCAGGGAAAAGTAGGGGTTTGGGGGGGTCACTGAAGACTAACTTTTGCTTAGTTCATAGTTTAACTGGGCCATGTTATTAAGTATTCTTGAAATAAATTTTTATAAACTTGGATAAATTGGAAGATTAGCGGAAAATATGATTAATTTCACTCCTTTGAAGAATACTAGTGATTGAAAACTAAGTTAAAGGTATAGTTAAGAATAAATTATAACTATCCTGTTTCCGGTATATAAATGCTTTCTAGGTGTTTCATGATTTAGATTAATTGAATATGTTACATATTTCGATAACTTCTACTTCCTTAGAAAATCCTTTTTTAATGGAAATTTCAAAGGTGAGTGTCAGAGCAGTCTGTAGGAATTATTATAAATTCTGAATGAATGAATTTCGAATAAATTTGACTTTCCTGACTTCAATTATTGCATGAAACTTTGGGAAGCCTGAAAGCCTGAAACTGAGTTCATGGGATCAGATGTTATCTGGGTACACTTTCTGGGTTTTTTGTTCTTTTTTTTTTCAATTCTTTGACCTTTAGGCAATTGATTTTTTTTCTCCCCTGGAAAGAATCTGTTTTAGAAGAGTGGAGCCAGGATTATTTCGAGTTTGAGAGAATATATAAAATAGTTTAATTAAACATACATTTGTTTTCTTCTATTAGACTGGAAATCATTCTCCTCATATTAAGCTTTTATCTCTACACAGAGAATCCTAGACTCTACACCTCCTGAATTCACTTTCGGATTTGAGCCCCTTGTTCGGTTCCTATCTCCTTGAAATCTTCACCAGGATATTGACTGACAACCCAAACAGGTCATGTGTGCAAACTGAAGTCATCATCTTTGTTACCAAACCAGTTTCTTCTTTTCTTTTGTTAATTATTTCACCATCTTTTAAATTATCCAGTGTTCAATCCTGATACTCCTTTCTTTGTGTTTTCTGAAACTAGCAGTCAATTGGTACATCTATTAGTAATTCATTTCTACTGAGATCACACTTGTTTGAGTTGGCATGACTTCTCAACTCCTGGACCTTAGCTGCATCTTCCTACCTTGCCTGTGGCCTGTAGCCTCCTGCTGTGATCCATTCTACACATTGTTGCCAGATGAATTATCTTAAAGCATATTGAGCAAGTCACTCTCTTCCTCAAAGAGCATTCAGTTTACTCCCCTGCCCTAGTAAAGTTAAAATCCTTGTATCTTACTTCTCCCTTTCACTCAAAAATGCCTTACAGTCAGAGTGGACTTCTCATTTTGCCCAGATACAAGTGCTCTCCTACTTCTCTGATGTGCAGGGGTGATTTCCTCTCCTGGAATGCCTCTTCCCACTCTGCCCATTATTCAAGGTCCATTTACTTTCTCCAAGGAAGAGCATCTTTTCTGATATTTCCAATTTAATGTAGTCTCTTCTCTCTTGAATACCCATAACACGATTGCTCCTTTGTCACTCGTTTTCTACCTTTCTCCTACAGCAGGAGCTTGCAAAGTTTTTCTATAAAGCCAAATAATAAATATTTAAGGCTTTTAATGGTCTTTGTTACAACTACTCAATTCTGCCTTTATTGTGTGAAAACAGCCATAGGATACATAAAGAATGAGTGTGGCTGTAGTCTAATAAAACTTTATTTATGGACACTAATTTGACTTTCATATAATTTTCACATGTCACAAATATTCTGCATTTTCTTCTTCTTTTTAACCATTTAAACATGTGAAAACCATTCTTAGCTCATGGCTGTCACAAAAACAAGCAGTGGCCTGCCATTGTTTGCCCTGCTGTAGTCAGGGCCAGCTTCATGGGCATGTGACAAGGCCCTGTGCTTCGAAAGGCCCCAGGATCAAATTAATGGTTTTGTTTTTTTTTTCAAATTAATGTTCTGATGTTACCATCTTGGAATTTTTAATGATTTTTTGAACAAGAGGCCTGCATTTTTAGTTTGCACTGGGACTCTCAAATTATGTAGTGGGCTCTGCTGGTACCAGGAGATAAAATCCATAAGTATGTATTTTTTTCATGTTTGGCATGGTGGTTTTCATATAAAAGGCATTCAAAATGTGTTTGTTGAATTTTCTGTCCCCAAGGTACTGTGGAATAGTGGAGAGCCTGAGCATCAGAGTTCAGCTCCACCTTTTATTAGCTTCATAGTCTTGGGTAAATTCCTTAATCGTGTCGAGGCATAGTTTTCTCATCTGCAACATAGGGATATATAACCTCTGCTTTACAGAACTTTTGTAAGATAAAGTAGAGAAAATAGCCATGTCTTAGCCCCTGGGACTAGAAGAAGCTCAAAATTAGTTTTTCCCTTTTTAGGGGAAGTACATTAATGGTGTGCTCACCCGTAACTCTTGCTGTATTTTACCTGATACAGTATTTCTGATTTTCCACGTATTTACCACCTTAAAAGTTTTACTTCAAATAACATTTATACCTCATTAGTTTCATTTCAAAAGTCCACAAAAGTAAAGATCTTATTGCAAATGCAAAATTAGATTTTAAAACCTCCAAATTTACAGTTTTCCTAATTAACAGTTAATAATTATTCACATTCACAAGACTTGTGAATTACAATTAAGCATGGTTATAAGTAGCATTGAGAGTCATTAACCTCAAATATTATTACATTATTTCATTCACAAATGAACAAATATTGAAATTTGATCCTTTCAAGGAGATTTGTTACTGGTTTTTTCCCTTTGTTGTGTATGTGGGTGCATATGTGTATATGCAGGTTTGTGTGTGTGTGTGTGTGTGTGTGTGTGTGTGTGTATAGTAAATGGTATAGAAATGTAGTTCTATTTCTTTGCAACACCTTATGTAGCTGGGGTTTGAGGTTGAGACGGATAAGAAGGATGCTTGTTGATGAAAGAGGAAAAACAATGATTTAGTCCCAAGTTAGTTTTATTCTGTTTTCTTGGCCAAAGGTTCTATTTCAAACTCTATGCAGTTATTTTAGAAATTTTAGCACTTACTCACACGAGAGACCAGGTAAGAGCATAGGCTGTTGCTATTATAGGAAAACAACTCAGAATTCATACTCTCCTGCGGTAGCTTGAATTCATCTAAGATTTCTGTTTTGGGGAAACCATGTACTTATATATAAGAAAAATGAG
Source organism: Camelus dromedarius (assembly GCF_036321535.1). NCBI lineage: Eukaryota > Metazoa > Chordata > Mammalia > Artiodactyla > Camelidae > Camelus > Camelus dromedarius. Next base: position 41,444,829 of record NC_087446.1, read on the forward strand.
ACAGCTTGGCATGTTTTCTACGCTGTGTAATAACTGTAATAACTGCTTATTTGTCTCAAGATATATTTCAAATTCTGTCTGTACTCTATTCCAACAGTTGTAGGCTTGACCACCAAACCTGCCTACACCACATTAAATAAGTCTAAGAGTTCTATAATTTTGTCATTGCTAATGTCTATGATGTAAGGAACAGATTACATGTAAAATTTTCCCCTTTCTTAAGCTGTAGCTGAGAAAAAGCATAGAAATAAAAATGCCCTTCCCAGAGCCATTGTGTAAATGAGCGTTGAAGCAGAAAACCACTGGAAGAACCACCTTCATGAAATTCCCCATCATGAAAATTTCAAAAGGAATTTAAATTAAGAAACTCTTCAAAGACCACATATAAGTACTTTCAGAATCTGGGCTGTCTCCAAATCAAACAGCTAATAAAATCATGCTAAAGATGCTTGAGAGTTAGGCATCCCCGCAGAATTTATCACTATGATAGTTCGTGCTTCTAGTCCTAGTCACCCTGTATATAAATCACATACATCAATAAGAATGACCAAACTCCAAGAGGTTGTTTTGAATGATCCATTATACAGATGAGAAGACTAAAGCTTAGAAAAGCTGAGTGACCATAAATATGTGGGCAGAGAAATGTATATCTTAGTCTGCTGCCTTCTTTTGGCACCACACTGTCCTATTATTCCTTTATTAATGCTGTTCTTTCAGCTGGAAAATCTCTCCTGTCTCTTGTATTTATCTTAGTCATCGTTCAAGACCTAGTGGTTTCTTGCTTCTCTGAATTTTCCTAATAATTATTGTCTGTACCACTCATTTGGTGCTTATTAGATACTGCTGTACTTAAATTGCTTTTGTCTTCTCTCCATCCTGATATCCTTGAGAACCAAAAGCGTATCTTAAACTTCTTTGCACCTACCATACTGCCTAGCATCTCATAGTATAATAATATGTAGTTTAGGGGAGGTCTTGCTGATCTTAGTTAGATTCTCCAAGCTGATCATAGTGCATTTGTGACCTCTGGCAGTTATTTAACCTTTCCAAGTTTCTTTGTAGTAATCTTTAAAATGTACATAACGGTATCACATGTAGGGTTTTAGTTTTTTTTTTTTTAAATAAGGGACCAGATATAAAAATGGAAGTAATAAGAGTAGCAATTAAATGGATTGGCTCTAGAATCAGACAGTAAGTTCCAACGGAGGCTCCATTCATCTTAGGCCATTTACTTCTGGCGCCTTGGTTTTCTCATTTGTAAAATAAGTACAATAATAGAACCTACATTATGGGATTATTGTGAGGATTGAAAGAGTTAACAACGCAAATAGAAGAGTGCCCACCACGAAGTAAGCAACCCATAAATGTTAGCTACGTCATCATGAAAAGATTCTCAGTAAATGTTGGTTCCTACTATATCGTCTGGCACAATAAAACTTTTTGCAAATATAGTAAGAGTGCAATAAATGCTTGTTAAACTTCCCTTTGCTTATGACAGTCCTCAGTGAAGGGTTGGTGATGTTCTAAAGTTTCTTTGTGTCAGTAGTTTGTAATGGGAAAATAATTATGCAATGGAAACAATGCTATGAAGTCTATAATGTGAGTACCTTAAAATAAAACTTGATTATTAGGAAGGCTGAAAAAAAAAAGCCTGTTTTAATCCATAGATACTAAAAACACAGTTCTGAAAGTACTATTTCAGCTGCTACTAGTCAGCACTTGTAACAATGTTCCCTTAGTTTTCATGGCACATTATTCTATTGGTTTTGTTTTTTTCTCTCTAGCAGTTTCATGTCACTCTCTTTACACTACCCCTTCTTCCTCCTGATCTTTAAGGGTTGGAGTCCCTCAGAGCTTGATCCTGGGCTCTTTTCTCCTTGGATATTTTCTTCTAGGCAATTCTTATCTTTCCCATGGCTTTATAGGCCACCTAAATGCCAGCGGCTCTTATATCTACAGCTGCAGTTAGACTTCTTTGCCAAGCTCCAGATGCATAGAGCCAGTTGCCTCCTGAAAAGTTTTCCTTGGTTGACCCACAAACCTGCTCGTCCTCCAGGAATCCTCCTCTCAATAAATGGTACCAGCTCCCTAAAACAGAGAAATAACACTTCCCTCTGCCTTACTTCATGTATTAAATTCTTCACTCTGTCCTGTTGATTCTACATTTGACCCTTGAACAATGTGTGGGTTAGGGCCACAGACCCTCCACCCAGTGGAAAATCCAAGTACAGTTTACAGTTGGCCCTCCTTATGCCAGGGTCCTCCAGAGCCTCCGTTCCACCAAGGGGAAGATTCAAACAACTTTGGATAGTGTAGAACTGCAGTATTTACTATTGAAAAAAAATGCTCATGTAAGTGGCTCCGTGAAGTTCAAACCCATGTTGTTCAAGGGTCAGTTGTGCTTCCAAAATCACTAACATATGACCACTTTTCTCCATTTGCATTGTCTGGTTAGTTCATGTACTTTTGTCCTTCCTCCTATTGAGTCCTTAAAAGTGGTCTTAATTTTTTAAAAATATTTTTATTATGGAAAATTTCAATTACACATAGAAGAATTTAGTGAGCCCCCATGTATACATCCCTCACTTTCAACATTTTTCCTAATTTTTGCTACTCTTGTTTCATCTGTCCCCTTCTTTTTAAAAATTTTTCCTGAATTTGATATTTGGAGTAGTTTAAGGAAATAATACAATATGCATTTGCCACAGACAAGAACATTTTAAAAATATAACCACAATGCCATTATCACACCTAACAAAATTTTTAAAAATTCCTTAACAAATATAATATCCTGTCTATATTTACAATTTCCTGATTGTATCAGAATCTCTTTACTATTGTTTTGTTCAGTTTGTTATCCAAACAAGTCCAAACATGACATTTAATTGTCATGCCTCTTAAATCTCTTTCAATCTCTAATATAGTCGCTCCTCCTTTTATTGAGTGGATGAACACTTGTATTTTTCTTTTGTGATATGCCTTTCCTTATCTTTCAGCTTCTGTATCAGTGATGTCACTTTTGCTCGATACTTGTGGCAAAAATCCTATAGCTTTGACATTACACATCTATATCTATAAATGCAAGACTGAGAAACTAAGGACCTCCCTTTCACGTATTTACATTATGTGAAGAAAATATGGAAAGTTGGATTGAAAACTATTCATCTCAAAATCCAGACAGGAAGCACAGATATTAAGCATATACCATGTACTAGGAACTTATTTGATCCTTTAAAAAAATCCTTTGAGTTGGGTATTTTTATCTATGCCTTTCAGGTTAAGAAATAGACTGAGGGAGGCTAAGTAAAAAGTATGGGCTACAGTGTTGGTCTGAGGCAGGGCTGGAATTGAAGCCCAGGACTCTTTCCAAGGGACTCTCAGTTTCTCCTTCCGGCTGTGCTGCTGTAGTAACAAAAAAAGTAATGGAAGTAATGAAGCATGGTTTAAATAGGAGAAAAACTCCCTGAAGACAATTCTGGTAGATGCTTTACCCAGATAAAAAGGGCAAAAAAAAAAAAAAAAGAGTCCTACCTGGGTATATGTCAGAGGGAATAGATTATTCTGGTGTAAGGTGAATATATTTGAGAAAATAATTACTCAGTGGCATTCTGATAAACATTGGTAAAAATCTGATAAAAGTTTAGAAGTGGCAGGAGCAGCCTTCTAAGGGCATTTATCTCTCAGTGACCTGCTCTAGCTGATTCTTTTTTTCTTTTTCAATTACATCTTTTTGCCTTTTTAAGACGGACTTTAATATCACTAATGTGCTTATACATTTCCTTCCTGCTTCTCTGTGGACCTCAGAACCACAACTTCATTTTACTAGGATCCCTCGCCCCTCCTGTCTCTATCTAAATTCTTCAGTGGCTTGTCATGTCCTTAATGCTTAAAAAATCATGTCAAAAGGCCATGCTAACCAAGGCAGAGAAATTACATTTAAAATATATTTGGCCTGAAAAATTCTGTCTACCTGCATGTGTTGCTTTTACCCCAGTGGTGAACTAGTCCAGATCCTCCTACTGTTCTCTATGCTACTAGCTTAAGATGACACAAGAATCTCCCTAGATAACATGTTGATAATTGCTTCATAAAGAGAGACATCCACAAACAAAAACCAAACAAACAAACAAACAAAAAACAAAAAGCAAAGGATAACTGACTGATACAAAGAGAAGAAAAGTATTTAAAATATCTTGATTAATGGGTATATTCCCCAAAGAATTGAAAGCAGGGACTAGAACAGATCATTGTTCACAGCAGCATTACTCAGAATAGCCAAAGGGCAGAAGCAACCCAACTGTCCATTGATGGATAAATGGATAAACAAAATGTGGTACATACATACAGTATGTATTCAGCCTTAAAAAGGAAAGAAATTCCGACACATGTTACTACATGGATGAACCCTGAAGATATTATGCTAAGTGAAATAAACCAGCCACCGAAGGAAAAACATTGCATGATTCCACTTACATGAGGGACCTAGAGTAGTCAAATCATAGAGACAGAAAGTAGAATGGTGGTTGCCAGGGGCTGGGGAGTAATGGGGAGTTAGTATGTAATGGGTACAGGGTTTGAGTCTGGGAAGATAAAAGTATTCTGGAGATGGTGGTGATGGTTGCAGAACAATGTAAATGTACCTAATACCATAAAACCGTACATGGAAAGATGGTTAAGTTGGTAGATTTTAGGTTACATATATTTCACCACAATTAAAAATTTTGGTTAAGAACTTGGGCTCTGGGTCAGAAAGCCTGGGTGCAAACTATGGCTCCATCACTTATTAGCTATGAGAATCCACGATATTTCCACATCCTGAGTTTGAGTTTCTTCACTTACAAAATTGGAATAAGAATAATAGGTACCTAAATACACAACAGGGAGAGCAACAGTTGCTAATCAAACCTGTTCCCACCCTAAACAAACAAACAAAAGGACAGTATGGACCTTATAGGCTTGTGAGGATTAAATAAAACAACCCATCTAAAATCCTTTGCATGTTGCCTTGCACATGGTCAGCACTCAATAAATATTAGCCATGATAATTTAATGATCATTTATTTACATTCAACTCACTTTTAAAGATGAGATTGGTAGATTTTCCTACGGGTTTTGGAAATTTACTCCAGATTTAGATCTCTTAATTACGTGGTTTCAGGAGGGGGATTTCAGTATCTAGATCAGCTACAAAGGTAGCTGATTCAGGGATACTGATGAATGGCACAAAGTTCTGATGAGTTTGCAAAGTTTGGTGGAAAAAACAAAGGTATTAGTGTAACTCTAAGAGTATCCCTTTATGTTTGGGAAATGAAATATTTTCAGCTACTTTCAACCCTCCGAAAATGAGTAGCAAGGAAAATAATACTGATTTTTGAATATTCTGAAACTTGAGATAGTTTCTCAAGTGTTTGGTAACATTTGCTCCATAATCCAAGAGACACTCTCCAAGTTGCAAGCACACGAAAATTTCCTCCTGCCTAGATCACGGCTTTCTAGAAAGCTGGCGCTGAGTATGTATCTGCTGACTTGAATAATTATAGAACCATAATTATGAAATGTCTCAATTTCACACTCAGAGTTATGATCCTCTTGTGAATCATTTTGCATCTGTGTGTGTGTGCGTGTGAAGGAGAAACAATGGAAAGACCTGTGGAGTTGCTGCTTTGTGAAAAGGGTAAATCTGAATGTGCTTTTGTGTGCCAGGCTTTTTGCAAACAAATCATCAACCCTTCAATGTTGCACTCTCCTCACTGCATTTTAAAGATGAGGAAATAGGCCTGGAACCTGCCTGTGTGAGCAGGGAACTGGAATTTGAATGTAGGTTGATTTGGCTCCAATACCTGTGCTCTTTCTCTCAAACACACTCCCCAAAGCAGAACTTCTTGCCACTTGTTACTGTTGCTGGAACTAGTGTCCCTTTTGGAGCTGCTCAGGGTCTGAACTCACTTTCTGGAGACTACTCACTCTCCCTGAAGCATTGTGAGAGTGGCTCTTTGCTTGCCAATCCACCCTCTGCTAAGGGGGAGAAGCTGCCGCCCAGAGGAGGTGAATCAGAGGGGCACAATAAAACCCCTATTGCCCAGAAATATTTCTTCTCCTCTTTTCTGATCTGAAATTGGCACTATTAAAGCCACTCAGTTTGGAAAACAAAAGTGCCGTCGTCTTCAGAAAGCCCATGTTATGGTATACCCATGCTACCTGGAATTGAGAAGCGGGGGCACTACATTTCTTCCAGCTCTCTCTCTCTCATTAGCACAGTTTAGTTTATCAGATAAACTAGTTGTCTCCTGTTAAGCCTAGAAAGACTATCTCAGGGAAGACACACTTGACAAGCAAGTGTCACCAGTGCTCCATGAGGGCTCTGTGAGGCCAGCAGGGGCCTGAAACCCACATAGTGATGAGGCAGCCTGTGGACTCTGGGACAGAGTGGGCCTCAATCACGGCTGCCTGTGGTAGTGACGGTCTGTTGGTTCTAAATAGCAGATACCTACTTGAGCTACCTTAAGCAGAAAGAGGATATATTAGAATACAGAGGTATCTCAGGAACCTGTGGAATTATGGGACAGCCAGGTCTCAGGAAGGAAGGAGCCAGGGAAAGTCTTGGGACTGCGGTAGCAGTTGGGAGAGGTCCCAGCCTATAGCAATTCAGTGACTTGACTTGGCTCCCGATTCCAGTATTTCTTAAGCCTCAAGAGAGAGTGAGAACATGATCTGTTCAGCTTAGATGATTATTCACAGTTGGCTTAATCAGCTATGGCTGTGCGTGTGCGTGTGTGCGTGGTGGGCAGGGTGGGAGGAGTGTGGTGGAGCACAGGGGATTGGTGCAGTGAGAAGTTCATACAACAGAAACAGGAACCCTCCCTGAGGGCAGATGAGGCCATTTCGAGAGAAGACAGGCTGGCTGACACTGTGTTAGACACCCAGCACATACTCCTACAGAAACAGATTTTATTTTGGGAATCATCCTGGAGGGGATATTGCTTAGAGGCAGTAAAGAGTGGTGGTCAAGAGTGCTGGCTTTGAGGCTAGATTGCCTGAGCTTGAACACCAGCTCTGCCACTTACTAGGCAGCTTACTTAATTATTCTGTGTGTCTGTTTGCTCAGCTCTAGAGGGGTGGTAATAGTAGTACTTACTACATGAGAGCATTAGAACTAAATGAGTTAATACCAGCAAAGAGCTTAAGACAGTGCCTGGCACACAGTAAGCCCTGGATAAATCACTGTTATTATCTGGCTTTTGAGACATCATAATAATACTTATTGAAATTGTCAAACAGGTTCACCTCACTTTAAAAATACCCAGTGGAGCTCTTTTAACATATAATTTTATGAAAGAAAGAGGAACGCAATCAGATAAATACTTTGTTCTGAAGTAACTAGTTGACCTTGGGCACAAATAGAGATGCAACAAATATAAAATATTAAGAAGAGAAGTAAAACAAAGAAAATAAAAACAATAAAAGAAAAAATATGGATGCAGCATCAAAAGCACAGTCCATAAAAGAAAAAAAAATGGATAAATTGGACTTCATCAAAATTAAAAACTTTTGCTCTTTAAAAGGTGCCATTAAAAGAATGAATAGACAAATAAAATATTTCTAGGAAAAAGTATTTCTAAATCATATATCTGATGAAGGACTTGTGTCCAGAAGAAAGGGCACTTACAATTCAATAATAATAAGATAAGCCACCTCATTAAAAAATGAGCAGAAGATGTGAAAGATATTTCACCAAGAAGCTAGCTGAATGGCTTACAATAAATGCATGAAAAGATGCTTGACATCCTTGGTTTGGGAAATGCAGATTAAAAATCACAATGAGATACCACCATAAATTCCTTGGAATGATTGATTCAAAAGACTGATTTCATCGTACAGGAGGTGTGGGGAAACGAATGCACACGCACTATTGATGAGAATGTAAAATGATGCATCTACTTTGGCAAATAGTTTGGCAATGTTTTAAACAGTAAAACATATATTTAGCATATGACCCAGCAATTCCTTCTCTGGGTATATACCCAGGAGAAATAAATAACATATGTTCACAAAAAGACCTGTATAAAAATGTTCATAGAATTATTATTCATTATAACTAAAAAATGTACACAATCCAAATGTCCATTGACTGGTTAAACTGAATATGGTATTATACAATACTATTCAGCAATGAACAGAAACAAATCATTGATCTATGAATAACATATGTGAATCTCAAAAACATCATGCAAAATGAAGGAAGAAAGACACAAAAGATTGTATCTTACAGGATCCTATTCATATGAGATAGCTGGAAATTGTAAATCTACAGAGACACAAACAGAACAGTAATGGCCTGGGCTAGGCATGGGAGTGAGGATTAACTACAAACAGGAATGACAGACATTTTGAAGGTGATAGAAATCTTTTAAAACTAGATTGCAGTGATGGTTGTATAACTGAATGAATTTACTAAAATCATTGAAATATATACTTGTTAACAGGTGAATTTTACAGTATGTAAGTTATATCTCAATAAAGCTAACTTTGTTCTATATACAGTCATTTTGACTAGAGTTACCAGTAAAAACTATAGCCAAAAATAATCAAGAGAGAAGAAATCTATATCTTAGTACAACACTGTTTGCTGAACTCCTTTTTGGTTTCATAATGTTTTGTGCCCAGTCCTGCCCCAGCTTCCCATTGATCCACCTTAGAGTAATGACTTTCTGTTATCAGAGCTGATAAATCGTGTATAGACAATGGAATCTAAGCTTACTCTGCATCAAAACTTTAAGAAGGGAGTCTTTTAAGAACTGTATTTCTATAGCTCTAGCTATGCCCATTCCTCTTCCCTACTGTACAGATTGAAGCATTCTAAGAGTATAAGAAACCATTCTCCAAGGAAAATTCTTCAGTACCGTTTTCTACAGCTGCCTGTGAAAACCCAGGAATTTCTTTTCTCTCTCTTCAATGTGTCATACTGCCCTAACAGTGACAGGAAGAAAACAACTTTTAGGTTGAGTGCAACATCAAAAGAGGCTTCTCCTGTTACTAAAAAAAAAAAAAAAAAAAAAAAAATTCATTTGCTTGATAGTTATTTCCTGTGTCAAACTATCAAAGGTTTCCCCTGACTGCAGCCATCTGGGGAGTTTGTTGTTTGTTACATGCCAATATGTTAACATAAAGAATCTGAAGGGAAAAACATTCATTCATGTATCCATTCATCCATTCATCCGTCCGTCCATCAATCCATCCATCCATCCATCCATCACTAACACATTCAACAATGATTTCTTAAGTACTAGCTATATTCCATACACTGTGCTATTAAGGATGCAAAAATGAGTAAGAAAGGCATGGTGACCATATGGTACCTCTGATAGTGGCAGCAAGGAGCTCCCTGCTACTGGTAATGTTTTGATCCATTGGCAATGGTCACTTTGGGAAGACAGACTTTGAAGTAGCCTCCTCTTTAATGGAGAGTGTAAAAGTCTTAGGGGGCCACAAGAGGTTTTGGGTGGTGGCTGTGGCTCTTCGATTGTCAGAGGTGCCTCCAGCACCTCTGCAAATTACATAGAAGTTGAACGCAAGTTATGAATTTTTGAAAATGAAAATGTGCTTCTGTGCTTGCTTGGCAGCATATCAGATCTGAAAGTAGAGATGAGAATTCATTTGTTTCTCAAATATTTCATATTTCTGTGAATATGTAGTCAATCAAGGTTGTGCTACAACTCTTGCAGTATTTTCAGTTCAGTGGTATGTAGTAGCTACACAATGACATTATATAACATTGTTTTCAGAAAGGGGAATTAAAAATGATGTGATTCAACATAGTCTTGGAAGTCCACAGCAATCAGGCAAGAGAGAGAAATAAAAGGGATCCAAATTGGAAAAGAAGAGGTAGAAGTGTCACTATATGCAGATGACATAATACTATATATAGAAAACCCTAAAAATGATGTGGTCGGTTGAGACTCCACAGAGAAAAAAAGCCAATTTATAACTTGGACCAAAAGATAGAGTTCCAACCTTTACTTTTGAACAAAACAATAAGAAAAAATATAAAAATGGAACACTGCTTTAGATAGTACGTTAATTAAAAGAACATCGTGTTTGCTGGATACCATTTCTGGCCTAAACTGACACTGCATATGGTGGAGTCTGAAGCCTCTTGGGTTAAATAATTTGCAGAATGTCATAGAGTCTGAACTACATAAATATATCAGTCACCTGGAACTGCTATGGTGGTTCCTCTTCTCCTGCCTCTTGGAGATGCCTACCATTTAAAGTACTTTCTGTGACATCAGGGATGACAAACACAAGGCAGACACGCCCATGCTGAGAGCACTAACTCTATCACAGGTCTCTTCACTGCTGAGCCCAGGTATGGTCTTAGCATCCCTATGAGCTCAGCATCCCAGGCCCCACTACCAACCAGGTGGAATGAACTCATGAAATGAAACGTACTTATCATCCTTGGATTAGAGAATGAAAACAGTGGCATTAATTTTAAAAGGCTACAGTGGAATGAAAACATGTTTCCTGGCAAGGAAGAGATTGCCTTGACCAAGGATAAGAGCTTCTTTTCCATGAAAGCAATACCTCTGAAGAATCAGGAGGGAAGGTTTGAGTAAGAGGAAGATAAGAATGATAGTGACCATATCTGGCTGCCTGAGGGGTAAGCACGGACAGGGAGGCAGCACAGGGAAGAAGAGTGGGAGATGAGAGAAAAGCCAAAAAGGGCTTATTTCACAATTCCCTGGGGTCAGGATGCTCCAGCTCTGTCTTTTCTTAGCACTGTCCTGAGGAGTTCAGTGGAGAAGACTCAAAATGAGGGCTACTAATAGTGAGTAACCTGCCACTTCCTGCATTACCTGAACTTTTTGGGAAACCTTTCACCAAATACGGTTAGAAAGCCCAGCCTCATCCACCTTGGGACAACTGACAACACTGTGCTTTGAGGCAAGTCTGAGTAAACAGTCGAACATCCCTGTGTTGACTATTCCAATGAAAACAGAAGAAAAAAGCTTTTTTAAAAAACTGAAATATAGTCTGTTTACAATGTGTCAATTTCTGTTGTACAGCATAATGTTTCAGTTATGCATATACATACATATATTCTTTTTCATTATAGGTTACTGTAAGATATTGAATATAGTTCCCTGTGCTATACAGAAGAAACTTGTTATCTATTTTATATATAGTAGTTAATATTTACAAATCTCGAAATCCCAATTTATCCCTGCCCACCCCCTTACCCCCTGGCAACCATAAGTTTGTTTACTATGTCTGAGTCTGTTTCTGTTGAAAAAAAAAAAAAGAAAGCTTTTAGTGACCTCAGAAGCTGTGAGGTTTGTGGCTTTACAATGAATGGCCTGAAGTCTTGTGAGCCTAGCCGGCCAAATCTGGGAACTTCCATTTAAAGTTCTCTGATAAAGTAACTTAATGATGGGGATAATTTTATTGGCCCATTTAGTAGAATGATAAAGACCATAAAGCAGTTTTGGAAATTGCTACTTTCTTTTTTACTAAACGTGTGGCCCTGGACAAGTAGTTTTATGTCTTCATTTCCTTATCTATAATGATGATTCCTTTCATAAAAAGAAAAGTGATAGGAAAATGTATTGAATATATACTTTCTGTAGGACACTTAGATTGGTCCTGGGGAGTAATCAAAGATGGGATAAGCATAGATGTGCTCTCAAGGAATTTAAGACTTAACAACGAAAAATAAAGACAAGTAAAACAGTAACAACATAAGACAGACAAGGAGATGGGTCTCAAGAGAAATGCAAGAATTGAAGTGTTGGAGGACAAATCACTGACCACTTCCCCATCATCTGACTTATTCTGGTTGGAAAGGTGTTCAGCAAGAGCTGGTACAGGTGGTTTTTCATGTTTTTGTTTTT